>NW_005871326.1:1578674-1612090 GCF_000147115.1 Myotis lucifugus | reverse complement strand
ATGTTGTTGAGTTTTCTGTACGTTTGACTTAATTGCAAAGTACTGAATGGTTAGGTAGTAGTAACTATGTGTGAGCCTCACTTCTTTTTTCTTAAACCTCCGGGATTTGACTGAACTACTACCAGATTATATATTTGGACTAGAGGCCCAATGCACAAAATTTGTGCAAGAGTAAGCCTTCGCAGCCCCGGTTGCCTCGGCCCTCACAGCCCCAGCTGCGTCCGGAAGGTTGTCCGGACTGTCGTTCCACTGTTCGGTCATTCGGTTGATTTGCATATTACGCTTTTATTATAGATACTCAGGTAGAGGGATGCCTGGGAAGTAATCCTTCTGGTTCCAAGTCTGAGCATAACTCCTGGCAAATGGCTCTGTGTTGGGCAGTCAATGGGAAACCATGCAGCTCAAACACTGGTGGAGCATTGCCAGCATCAGAAAAGATGTTTAAATTCCCAACTAGAGCACACTGTTTACTCATCTGACCTATATTTACTGAGCACCTACTATGTGCCAGAAAATGCACCTGTGACTGTAGAAGAAAACTTCCACTCTTAGCATCAAATAGTGTGTGAAGTCCAAGACAGCAGAAGTCTAGGGAGGGGAAGAGGAAGCACTAATTAAAGGCCGAAGGGGCCCTGGCGTTATCTGTATTCTTCGCGCAGACAGCAGTTGCAGAATTCTAATGGGAAGCTTGGGAACACTTAAAAGCCGTCAGATATCTGGTGAGTCAAAGCTATGGGAGGCCAATTTTGAAAGATTAATTAGGAAGCAAGGGAGAAGCCCTCCTTGTAAGCAGTTTAAAACTGGGCAATACTCATGATGCAAATGTGGCTGGATCTTGTCAGCAGCCTAATAATTCTTTCAGTTCATAATCAGCATTTTGTAGCAACACCCTGTCCTTTCTCCTAAAAAAAGAAAATGTAAAAGACATTGGTGAGTGCCTTGGATTTTGAGCACGTGTGTGTGTGTGTGTGTGTGTGTGTGTGTGTGTGTGTGTGTGTTGGGGCTGCAGTTTCCCCCATTGCTGGGAGTGCTGCTGGCAGACAGTCCTCAGCTGTCAGGAAGTACCTCAGCCAAAGAGAGAGGCTTTACCCAATGTAATGCCCTTCCCAGAGCAGCCCATTTTCAAAGTGAGGTTGAGGTGGGCCTGTAAAGGGCTGGCTGCCCCGCCCCAATTCTAAAGGGCCTTCTGGGCCCCAGAACTCCCCATGGGATTGGCTGAGCCTTCAAGGAGGCTGATTCTCAGTTCAACTTCCCTTTTGGTTCAGTTGCTTCCTAAGAGTGCTTCCTGATGACTTCCTGCAGGTTGATCTCCATCTCAGAGTCTGTTTCCCAAAGAACCCACATGCACGCATATGGCATGCCTGCAGGGGTCAGAGACTTGTAGCGAGGCTGAGGCTTCAATACTAGCCACCTTGTGTTTCTTCCCATCAAGGACTGATGGGATATTGGGGGGCTGTAGCAGAAAACCGAAGCTTCTGCAAGGTTCTAGGTTTAGGAGGACAATGGAAGAGCTCAGTAGGATCAAAACTAAGTCTTGGAGTTAAAAGCACCGTCTGAGAGTCAGAGATTTGGGTTCAGAATCATGTCTGTGTTTTATTTTGGATGAGTTATTTAAATACTGTAAACCTCAACTTTCTCACCCAGAAAAAGGGATAATAAAAGTTACTTTACATGTTTATGGTGATGATTAAATACCAGTCACTGTAACATGTGGTACTCAAATTTATTTTCATTATTACTAGAGCCTATTTCACATAGGGAGATCAAGGGCAGAGCTTGGAGATGACACTTGTGGCATCAACTTGTCCAGCTTTCTGGGGTCTGGGAATGCAAGGGTAGGATCCAAGAATAAGTGTATACAAGCAGTGGTGCCATGTGGGCTGAGGAACCCATTCTCTGATCCTGTTGGACCTTGACCTCTGTCACCTTTGAGTCCAATGTGGTTACCAAAGTCAGGCCACCTGGGCCTGAATAATAATGTTTTACAATCAGAGAAGACCTTGGTCATAGAAAGACATAGAACGAATCACATAGAAAGACAAATACTGCATGATCTCACTTATATGTAGAAACTAAAACAATCAAACTCATAGAAGCAGAGAGTGGAATGGTGGTTGCCAGAGGCTGTGTGTGTGTGTGTGTGTGTGTGTGTGTGTGTGTATGGGAAATGTAAAATGTTGATCAAGGGGTACAAAGTTTCAGTTACATAACATCAGTAAGTTTGGGAGATCTAATACAGGGGTGGGCATAAGTAGTTTTACAGTTCATTGCTGGCCTTCATTCTTCACACATTCTTGTAGTCTGCTTCCTATACTTGAGCACACATTGGTACAGAGTGTAGACCTACTTTTGCCCACCCCTGTATATACCAATTGGGACTATAGTTAACTGTATTGTATACTTAGAATTTTAAGTGTTCTCAACACATTTTAAAAAAATGAAGAAAATAGTATCTATATGAAGTCATGGATATGTTAATTTGTTGATTTCAGTGATCATTTCACAATGTATGTGTACATGAAACATCAAGTTGTACACCTCAAATATATACGATTTTTCTTTGTCAAATATACTTCAATAAAGCTGAGAGAGAGTGAGAAATAGTCCTTAGGCCCAACCCTCACCATCCTTGTCTTCCAGCTGATGAGAGACAGGTCTAGACTTTGGATAAGTATTCTTGGGCTGGAGCAATTTCTAGCAGACTCCTATGTTTCTGTCATCCTTCTCTCAGATCTGCTATGGTTGGGATCTAGGTAAAATGAAATAATTGCAAAAGAAGATGGGGAAAATGTGATAGCCCTATAAGGAAGCAACAAGGAGATTTAACCTAGACTATCTACCATATAGCTATGTGATGCATATCACATAGCTACTACCTATGACTTATTACTGATAACAGCTGACACATAAAAGTTCACAAAAGGTATTCTTTTTTTTTTTTTTATAAATTAGAGTCAGTGGCATCCTATAATAATGTTACTTGAGCCTGATATTTTTTTCTTTCCTGAAAGAAAAATGAGTAGGGTTCCTTCCAGCTGATCCTCCAGAAAACGTGCCAGGGTCTGTGGACCATTTTGACTACTGTGTATTGAAGCAGAAAGTTTGAGAGCTCCTGGGACTGAGCTAGGAGGTAAGGGTCATAATTTTCTTCTAGTGGGGTCCTGGCTCTTGGATGTCCCCATATTATTTTAGTAGATATTCTTCGGGAGTAGCTATTAGACACATTTAACATTTAACTGAGGAAGAAAGAATGATGATCGAGTCCATTCTCTAGTTCAGAATAGAAAGGGAAATTAATTAAAATCAGAGATGAGTATTTTTCATTGTCTTTTGTGAACAATCTCTCCCTCCTTCCCTTTAACCAAAGCAACTAAAAATAAACACTCATCAGTTTGCCACATCAGTGAGGCAACCAAAGGCCTTCTACAGTATAATGTGAGTCAGCTATGATGTAAGGTAGCTCTTTTGTGTAGAGCTGTTCCCCTCTTTCTTAGGTTTGTATCGAGATGGTTACCTTACATTGTTTTCCATTTGGGCATCTCAGGATTTTGACCCTGTTATAAGCTGGAGTCTAGAGGGAACCACAGAATGTCGAGGCATCACACAGCATCTTACATAGTGGTTACTTTTATGGGCTTTGATATGAGAAAGCCTGGTTTCAAATGCTGATGCAGCCACTTATAGCTCTGTGATCCCTGAGAGTTACATCACTCGGAGTGTCTGGTTTCCTTATCTCTAAAATGAAGAGAATAGTAATGATGCTTATTTCACAGGGAAATAAGATGATTAAGCAAAACAAAGCACAGAATATACTTAGGAGAGGGCCTGACTCAGAGTAACTATTTAGTACATGTGAGTTGCTTATATTATTAGTAGTGGAAATATGGGGAGCTTTATTTTACAAAATTGAAAAACAAAAACTTGTTATTTTAGCATGAAGACCTGAACATTATGCTGATTTCTAAGATCGGAATATGGCAAGAAAATCAAACTGTGGACACAGATCATCTTGGCCAGGGTTATAAACCGGCTAAGTGTCTGTGTTACACTCAGCCTGAGCTCGGGGTCCCACAGGAAGTTGCTGCATTTCTTCCCGAAGAGCTGTGGCCATCCTGGCTACTGCCTTGTTCCGCGTGGATTGAGTTACAAATGTTCCTTACAAGCCTCTCTTCCTCAACGATAGACATTCACTTATTTATGGAAATTAAATCTTTTCTTTTACATATCTTTAAAAATTTGTCTTTATTGTTGAAAGTATTACAGATGTCCCCCTCTTCTCCCCATTGACTCCCTCTAATCTGCTCTTCAGAGGTGGCACCTCTTTAATAAAGTAAATGGGCTGGCAGTATTTTTTAAAATTAAATTCCCCATTTGTGAGGATGGAGCATACATGCTTTAAACACTTTTTATTTTGAAATACTTTCAAGTTAACATAGAATTTGGGGGGGGAAATGGTACAAAGAACTCCTATATGTCTCTCATCAACATTTCCCAATCTTTAATGTAGGGACCCACTCAGAATTCCAGAGTTGGTATAAATATTATTTTAAACTTAAGACATTTGAGAATCAACAGATGGAAAGAAGTCTTCTTGAAGCTTCCCTTATCTAACTAAAAGCAATAATTTCTGGGAAGTAAAGCTGCAATAAATTTCTTCTATGGGCACATCTATGCCCACAGGGAGGAACATGAATAAAACCTTCCCCAAATTCCTTCTCCAGGGGCAGTTTTATGGCTGTGAAGGAGACAAAAAACCATTCATATCTGTATAGACAAGCATTATTGGCTAACTTCTTTATCTCTTGATTGTTATCCTAAAAACCCATTTGTCTTTCCTAAAGAAACCTATTTATTCTTCCCAGAAAAGCCTTTTCTCCCCTCTCCTTTCCCCCTAACTTAGGTATATAAGTCTTCAACTTAAATCATATAAAGAGCCAGCTACTTCTTTAGCAGGCTCCCGTGTGTATGTGAATAAATCTTTTTTTCCTGTTAATCTGTCTTCAGTCAGTTTAATTTGCAGGCCTCAGATATAACATAAGAGGATAGAGGACAAGTTTTTCCTCCTCTACATTAACATTTGGCCTTATCTTTCCTGTCTCTTTATATATTTATCTTTTCTAAACCATTTGAAAGTTATAGTCATGACATCCCATTGCCCCTTAATACTGCAAAGTGTATTTCCTAAAAAGAGACACTTTCCCACAATACTATCATCTAAGCCCTAGAACCCACTAAAAATTTGCCCATTACCTCAGTAATTACCCAATAATATTCTTCATAAGTCCAGGATCCAGTCTAGGATCATGTGTTACATTTAGTTATCATTGGTTTTAGTCTCCCTCAACCAAGTGCAGTTTCCCAGTGTTTTCTTATTTTTAATGGTATTGAAAGTTTTTAAAATTTACTCTGTAAAATGTTCCTCAGTTTGGTATGTCTGATGTTTCCTCATGATTGGATTCAGATTATTCATCTAAGGCAGGAATATTACAGAAGTGATGTTGTATTCTCTCAGTGTGTAGTATTAGGAGGCACATAATAGTTACCTGTGTTATTACTCTGGATATTAACTTTTATCACTTGGTTAAGATGGTGTCTGTCTGGATACTCTATTATAAAGTTGTTAACTAGTATGTACTTCTTTATTAATAAGCAATGAATCAGCATCTTGTAGAGAGATGCTATGAGATTATGTAAATATCCTGCCCCTCATCAAATTTTCACCTACTTGTTTTAACAGCTAGTGACGATTCATGATTAAATCAATTATTATAATGACAGTCGCCAAATGGTAATTTTATAATTTCATTATTACCCCCCCCCCCTATACATATGTATTTCTCACCCATGGATATATTATTTTAGAGAAAGGAAGGGAGGGAGAGAGAGAGAAAAAAAACATTGATGTGTGAGAGAATCCTCGATCAGTTGCCTCCCATACATGCCCCAACTGGGGATCAAACCCTCAATCTGGGTATGTGCCCTCACCCAGAATCTAACCCACCACCCTTTGGTGTATGGGACGACGCTCACACCAGCTGAGCCACACCAGCCAGGGCTTACCTTTATATGTTTTTATTTGGCATTCTCTTATAAGGTAGAACTTTTCCTTTCTCCTCATTTATTTATATAGTAATTCATCTATATATATAAAAGCCTAATATGCAAAGTGTCCCCTTGGGAGTTCGACCAGGAGACCGGGCGTTTGATCACTCACTATGATGTGTGCTGACCACCAGGGGGTGGTGCGGAATGAAGGAAGGCCCCGGCCGGCGGCTGGCGGCCGGCAAGCCACTAGGGATCCTACCTATGCACCAATTTTGTGCACTGGGCCTCTCGTTTATTTATATAAATATGGAATTATGGGCTTCTGTTTTGTTCCATGTATTATTGCCTGTTACTATGATTATTTATTAGCCCTCTCAAGCTGGCTCCTATGTCGTTTTAATGTGTCCCCATCATTCTTTGAAGCACTTCCTTACTTTCTGGCACAACACAATGTTCCAAGCTCACCTGCCATTTCCTGTCACAGCCCTGGAATCAGTTATTTCTTTAAAGAGTCCTGGTTCCTTTTAAGGGAGAATGTAATTTAGAAAACATGATCTCAATGCTCATTGATATTGGGATGTCATTACTTTCTTTTTAAAATATATTTTTATTGGTTTCAGAGAGGAAGGAAGTGGGAGAGAGAGATAGAAACATTCATGATGGAAGAGAATCATTGATTGGCTGCCTCCTACCTGCCCCACACCAGGGACCAAGCCTGCAACCCAGGCATGTGCCCCGACTGGGAACCAAACTGTGACCTCCTGGTTTATAGGTCAGTGCTCAACCACTGAGCCATGCCAGCCTTGCAGGGTGTGTAATTACTTTTAATTCTTCTCAGCAGAGTAGGAAATATGTATGTACACACTCACATATATCCATATCTGTCTGTCTGTCTATCTATCTATCTATCTATCATCTATCTATATTAAAATACCATGAACTCACACTTGATACCTTCAATTCCAATCCAACACCACAGGGCTTTTTATCCTTTCCTCTTTTACCTATTTGTAATGCCCTTCCTCAGCACTGAAAAACTTGGCTCCCATTAGCTTCAATATGTTTGCTTAGTTTGTCATTTCTCCTGTGTGTAACCAATGTCCTAACCATATCGGCTACCTCTTTGGCCCCTGCCCCACTGACTATGCTAGCTACACCAGCCAAGTTCTTGACCTTGACTAAGGGAAATGGAAGGGGAAGAGATGGTATACATTTTCTTTAATGAAGCCTAAAATAGTTCTGCTGCTCAATGTAATATAAGTGTTTTTCCTGCTAAAATCAAATTCTAAGTTTAAAACAGACAAGTAAAAATGCAAAGTGAAGATTCACATTCAATTGTTAGTTAATGATTGACTTGGCAAGTGATTATCTGCTCTGCTTAATTTTTATTATCTGAGGCAATGTAACACCCTGTTGAAGCCATTAAAGTCAATCATTTCATTGCATAATAGACAGATCTGCCCTTTTTAGTGCAACCGATGTGCTTAATTAATGTATGTAAAATTATGAAAATCAGATTTTGCCACCAGTTTATTATTTTATTTTATTTTATTTTATTTTATTTTATTTTATTTTATTTTAGTTAGTCCTCACCTGAGGATATTTTTCCATTGATTTTTAGGGAGAGTGGAAGAGAGAGGGAAAGACAGAGAGAAACATCGATGTGAGAGAAACACATCGATTGGTTGCCTTCTGTACAAGCCCTGACCAAGGCCTGGGCCCGGGAGAAGTCTACAACCAAGGTACCTGGGCCCAGGAGAAGTCAACAACCAAGGTACATCCCTTGATTGGAATTGAACCTGAGACCCTTTGGTCCAAAGGCCAATGCTCTATCCACTGAGCCAAACTGGATAGGGCTTGCCACAGCTTAAAATTCTCAGATTGCACTCATTTTTTATCATTGGAACTCAACACTTCAATATACTTAAATGTTCTAGCTTGAAATATTATTTATTATACTAGAGGCCCGGTGCACAAAATTTGTGCATGGAGGAGGGGTGTGTGTTTGTGTGTGTGTCCCTCAGCCCAGCCTGCACCCTCTCCAATCTGGGATCCCTCTCACAATCCAGGACTGCTGGCTCCCAACCGCTCGCCTGCCTGCCTGTCTAATTGCCCCTAACCACTTTGCCTGCCAGCCTGATCACCCCCTAACCACTCCCCTCCCAGCCTGATCGACACCTAACTGCTCCCTGCTAGCCCGATTGCCCCTAACTGCCCTCCCCTGCTGGCCTGGTCACCCCTAACTACCCTCCCTGCCGGCCTGGTCGCCCCCAACTGCCCTCCCTTGCCAGCCTGGTTGCCCTTAACTGCCCTCCCTTGCTGGCCTGGTCACCCCTAACCTGCCCTCCCTGGCAGGCCTGGTAGCCCCTAACTGTCCTCCTCTGCAGGCCTGATCGACACCTAACTGCTCCCATGCTGGCCCGATTGCCCCTAACTGCCCTCCCCTGCTGGCCTGGTCGCCCCCAACTGCCCTCCCCTGCAGGCCTGGGTCCCCCACCCCCAACTGCCCTCCTCTCCCAGCCCAGTCATCCCTAACTGCCCTCCCCTTCAGGCCTGATCCCCCCCAACTGCCCTCCCCTCAAGGCCTACTTGTGGTGGCCATCTTGTGTGCACATGGGGGTGGTCATCTTGTGTGTTGGAGTGATGGTCAATTTGCATATCACCTTTTTATTCTATAGGATAGCTTTAGTAGTTTGACCCTGGGTTTGTTTAACCAGTCCTCAAAATGGAATGAACATCCAAACTCCTGTGGTGCTGGTTAACAATGCTGATACCTGGGCCCACACTCAGAGATTCTGATTCAGTATCTGCATCTTAATGAGATCCCCATCAGGTCAGGAGTGGGTGACCCAGGGACCACACATTGAGAAACATTGGATTGGCATGCTTTTTACTCAAGACCAGGGGAGTTCTAGTTTAGAAGCTACAGTTGATTTTTCCTGGTCCTATGCAAGGTTGAATTGGTCATTAGAACCTGTCCAAGCCTTCAAAATCAACAAGCAAATCAGTGTGTTGAAACTTGGCTGCCAACACCTGCAATTACAGGACAAATGTGCCAGCTGTTTATCAATATTCATGGGTCAAGTCTGTGCTCATGTGTCTGAAAAGGGGTGGCATCAAAGCCAGAACCCTGATTGATCAGATAGAGCTACAGCAAGTGCCCCTCCACCCCACTCCCACTCCCCTAAGATGCCAACACCATGGGCCAGGTCTTCAGGACTTTAGTTTGGCTGCCTGGTGTTTTTATTAATTAAGTCTGAGAAGTGACTGGAGACAGACTGAGTACATGTGCTCCACAATCGTTGGTGAAAAATCTGTTTCCTTCTTCAGTTTTCCTTGTGGAACAAGGACAGATGATTGAAAACATTAGCAGAAAGCAAGCAAGCTATCAACCAGCACTTGTTTATGTTGCGTGCTCTCACAAAGAGTGTTGTATTCCATGATCATAAATCACCTGGTGGGTAGGTGGCGTTAATATCACCGTTCCACAGAGGAGGAAAGGGAGACGCACAGAGTGTGCACTTCGCACATGATCACACATCTAGTAAGTGGTCATGTGCTGGAGGCTAAGTCCAGCAGATCATAATAAATGCGAAAAGTCCTCAAAAGGCTGGTGGGCTTTGATATTCAGCAGGGCTGAATATCAGCATTATATTACCCTGCTGCTGGCTGAACAGCTGTAGCAATTCCCCTAACCTGATCATCTTTTACTGTTTTCCAAACCTTACCTTTGATATGTGTGTTTGCTTTGCTAAAGGGAAAAGTGTGTGAATAAAAAGCCGTGGGTCCGGACATTCAGGGAGCCCACTTCACTAGAGGGTGAGGCCTCCGCCTGGCTTTCCCCCATGCCTTGCAAATTTATATTTCTTGTCTAGTGTATCCATTTATGCGTCAGCCCCTTCTCCAGATTCCTGAACTCTTGCTGCGAAAAGACTGTGGCAGTCATGAAGAGTTTCAACTGTTGGCCTTTTGTCCTTCAATCCAGTGCTTTGTGCAATAAACACTGTCTTGACCAACCTCTTGTATTTTGACTTTGTTTTCCCTTCCCAAGGTGATGTTATTCAGAAAAACAGAGACACTGTCATGAGTGAAAGTAACCTGAACAATAGAACACTTTCATTCTAGCAGACCTATTCTTTGAATGTTAAAGCAGAATATAGAAATAGGGGCCGGTGATGAATGTGAAAACAATTTATCAGACAATGACATCTCTATGCTAATGGTACTCTGGGGAAAAATTAAAGTGATTAGATTGGTTTATTTCATCTGAGGGTAAGGATCTTTTATAGGCAGGTGGTCTTTTAGAATGAGGATGTACAGGGTGACCAGAGTATAGTATTTCCCCTGTGTTCTGAGTGTGGGATCTTGCTGCTGCCTAGTTGCTGGTTTCATTGATCCTTCACATGAAATACGTATTTTGTTAAATGGTTTTACTCTTCTTTTATAATCTATCAAATGTAACTTCAGATATTACCTAGGGTTTACCTTCACTGCTGCCAGGTTCGAGTTATACAAATTTAAAAGCATATACCCTCTTCTGAGATGGAAGTATTTCACAGAGGTTCTTTTCTTTACAATAAAAAGGACCATTTGGGTGATTTCCCAAGAAGAAGAACCAGTCTGCTCCCAAAGGATTATGTAGGGCTCATCACGTCCAGATCTAAACCACTACTTTTGATGCCTCCCCCTCCTCCCAGCTTTTTTTCCTCAAGATTTCAGCCTAGGTGCCCATTACAGGAATCAAGGGTCCCTTGATCCATAGACCTCAATGGCAGCACTTGAGTGCATTGATCCATAAAGTTACATTGACCAATGTCTCTCCTCCTGTAAGAGCCAGAACCAGAACTCAAACCAGATCTCCTGACTTTAGTCTATTCCTCTTTCCTTAGGGCCTGGGCAGTGGGCGTCACTGCATGTGGGCACAGTGGGTAGGAGTGTTGAGAGGCTAGACAGCAGTTCCAGTTCTCTCCTAATAGTCTCCCCAGGCTTCAAATAAAATACTTACATCGGCTCCTAGTCCCTTTCCCTGGAACCCTACAACTCAATATATCCAGTGGTACACTCACTGGCAGAGCAGCCCCCAAAACTCAGTGCTTTAGGTGGATACCTGTTGGTTTGCTATCTCAGGAGCTTCTCTGGTGAAACCTAAAACTGTTTCCTGTACATGGAAGGTAAAGAGAGACTGAAAGAAGAGACAGATGACTCCAGATTGGTAGGTAGCAGTCTTAACAAGCAAGGGAACTTACATAGGAGGCTTGCCTGGCTGACTGCAAGATGAGTAGTCCTCTGCATCCACTAAGTTAGAATCTTAAAAGCTTATATGTTGGTCTTAACTGGGTTCAGTCACACATTCAGTCCAGATGGTCTTAACAACACTGTACTTTCTCATGGCTGTGTCATTGAACTAACTCCCACTGTGGGAAGAGTAAGCAGGATGTAACTTCCAAGGATGGGAAAAGGTATAAAGAGCCTGATTCCTGGGTCCAGCTTATGGGTCAGTTGGCAGTCATGTCCTCTTGATCACTTCTTCTAACAATGGTGCAGAATAATTCTAAGAGTACAATATGAAACATCTATTACTTATCATCATATCTAATTCATCACCAAGTCCAGTTAATTTTCTTTCCTAAATATCTCTCACCCTAGCCGGTTTGGCTCAGTGGATAGAGCGTTGGCCTGGGGACCAAAGGGTCCAGGGTTCAATTCCAGTCAAGGGCATGTACCTTGGTTGCAGGCTCCTTCCTGGCCTGGACCCTGGTTGGGGCTTGTGCAGGAGGCAACCAATCACATCGATGTTTCTCTCTGTCTTCCCCTCTCTCTTCCACTCTCTCTAAAAATCAATGGAAAAATATCCTCGGGTGAGAATTAAAAAAAAAAAAAATCAAGGGGAGAGATATTGCCACCACTCTGGTGTAAGCCATCATTACCTCTGGTGGGGCCACTGAAATAATCTCCTAGTCTCCCTTCTTTGTGTACTTTTTTCTCTGTATCCTAAAGTTGAGGCCTTCTTGCTTGGCTGTCCTAGAACAGCCCTCCCCAAACCCTTTTGCTTAATTAACATCCACTCACCCTTCAGGTCTCAGCACCAGCAAGGGTCACCCCTTAGGGAGGTTGATTTTGCCTCCCAAGTTCTTGTGTTATTTGTTCTTATAGAAATTTCTTCTTTCACTTCATAGCATTTATCTCCACTGATAATTAAACAATCTCTGTGATTATTAGATTAATGGATATTGCCACTACTAGACTATAAAATCCGTGAGATGAGGATACATTTGTATTATCCTCTCTCCCTTCCCTTCTCTATTTCTCCCTACTTCCCTTCCCTTCCATATATATATATATATATTTTATTAATGATCATTGAAAAGTTAACATTTCATGACTCGGCTATTAGCAGAATATTTTTATACATAGGTGTGGAACAGGATAATAATCCAGGCTTCACAGCAAAGGGCTTGCTTCTTCTCCACTGCCCTTCCCTACCTACCTCACTTTTTCCATAGGAAGTCTATCTTTTCACTGAGCAAAGGATATGAGCTTTGCTCACATTGAGAAGGAAAATGGAAGTTATTCTCTTAAAGGGCAGGTTTCCGAAGATCTGAGATGTTCCACTAAAGTGTAAGTTAAAGCAACTCTGCCAGGGCCGCCTACAGCCTTTTATGTTTGTAGTTAATTTATCTCACTTTTGGGGGTTATGTTTTTTCATTCTTCCACAGTTTTATTTATTAATTTTTTAATAGAAAATTTCAAAATTACATAGAAGAAAAGAGTATTATGAACATTCCTGTACTATAACCCAGCTTTAACAATTGATAACATTTTGCCAACCTTGTTCCATCTTTTTCCTTCCACTTTTGTTGATGTTGGTGGTGGTGAAGTAATTTAAAGCAAATGCTTACATTATTATCATTTTAGCCATAAATAGTTCATTAACTAACATACAAGGAATTTCAAAGACATAAACCCAATGCCATTATCATCCCTAACAATAATTCTGTCATGTAATTTTAATAATACTTAATCCCCCCATGCTGAAATTTTCCCCATTGTCTAAAAATTGTCCTACAATTGGTTTGTTTAGGTTATAATCAAACAAGAACCACACATTGTATTATTTCCTAAGTCTCTTTTTATCTATAACTATTTCTTCTTCTCCCACCTTTTAAAATTCCATTTATTTGTTGGTGAAACTGGGTCATTTATTGCATACCATTTCCTATCTTCTAGATTTGGCTAATTGCCTCCTTGTCCAACTTGTTCCTTACTTGCTTTTTTATTCCCTGCATTTCCTGCAAACCAGCTCCAGGCTCGATTAGATTGAGATAAAACTTCTTTGGCAAGAATAAGTCCTAGGTGGTGCTTTGTACTTCTTGTACCTCATCGGGAGACATATGATGTCCCATTTGTACTGATGTTAAGATTGATCAGCTGATTAGGCTGTTGGGTGAGAATTCTCCACTGGGCTCTGCATTCCTTAATGTTTTGCAAGAAGAGGCTTTGTCTGCATTATCTTTTCAAGGGTGTTTGTATCTTGAAGCAGTCTTGGAAGAAATAGATAGTGTCTCTCACTGGAGCAAGAGGGCAGACAAGCTTACTGGATAACATAAAATACCAGAATTCCCTAAGCTCAGGGTACCTTTCCTCTAAAGCAGCCCACTGTGTGCACAGGGTCATTTGACCCTATGTTAGAACTGACGCTCAGGGAACCAGAGTAAAAATGATAATACTCTGGCTACTGCTATTGCTGTAGCAATAGACTGCCCTTGGTCTCTGATTAGTCTGGATTCTCCAGAGAAACACCCCCCCCCCACACACACACACACACACACTCACACACTGACTCACACACATGGAGTTAGAGAGAGAATTATTTACTCATGTGCTTATGGCAGCTGAGAAGGCCAACATCAGTAGGCTGGAGACTTAGGAGAACCAATAGTGTATGTTGCAGTCCAAGTCCAAAGGCCCGAGAGGCAGGACAGCTGGTCTGAAGGCAAGAGGAGACCAATGTTCCAGCTCAGAAACAGTCATGTGCAGAGAAAGAATTCTTTCTTACTCAGCGTTTTATTCTTTTCAGGCCTTTGATGGATTAGATGAGGCCAACCCATGTTAGGGCAGGCAATCTGCTTTACTGTCTGCTGATTCAAATGTTAATCTCATCCTCATAGACACACCCAGAAATGTTTAACCAAATGTCTGGGCACCCCATGGCCCAGTCAAGTTGACACGTAAAATTAACCATCACAACGTTCTGACCCAGAATCTGTATCTTCTGTCAGCTTCCATGAAATTGTGGCAGGTTAATTTGTTAGCTTACAAATAGAATGAAATCTCAGATCCTTCACAGTGTGTGATATGCACTTAAATAAACAATAAAAAGATTGGTCGTGGGCGCAGGTGGTGTCAGCCTGATCTCTCCATTACAAAACTTCCATTAGCTTTTCAGGGAAAAAAATGTTCACATCAATTGAAGTCTATTGCTTAGAGCCATTATTTCATTAGAGGTTGCAAAGTGATGTTACTCTAATGCTAGTATTCTGTTTGCATTTATTAGTAGGGCTGTTTCTACAAAGAATTTTCTTTTATCAACTATTTGATTATGCTGAAATCCAATTTTTACAGGAAAAAATGGGATTAATTGCCAGTTCTTTCCTGTTTGTTATTTAACAATTTTAAGAAAAATTAGTTGGTGTGGTAGCAATCTCCAAAGTAATCAGTATATTCATCTTTTGAGTGTTATGAAGTAATGGGTTTTTTATATTTTATATTTCAACTAGAAGCCAGTTGCACGAAGATTCGCGCAATAGGCCTTCCTTCCCCTGGCTGCTGGCACCAGTTTTCCTCCAGCACCCGGGACCCAGGCCTTTGGTCCAGCTGCAGCGGAGAAGCCAAGCCTCTTCAGTCTTCAGTCTTCAGTTCTGCTCTGCGCCTGCGTATGCAAACTAACCTCCATCTTTGTTTGGTTAATTTGCATAGTTGCTCTGATTGGCTGGTGGGCGTAGTGGAGTGACACCAATTTGCATGTTTCTCTTTTATTAGTGTAGATCCCTTGCAGTTATTTGTTTCTCATGCTCAAATTTTCCCACTATTGATTAGTTGGAACCCCTGCAGGTGGCTACTGCAAACTTTAAAGGTGATCACAGGAGTATGTGATAATTTTTTTTTCTTTCTTGAACAACAAAGTGGCCCACAATCATCTTGTACATTCATGCTGCTTACTGGAATCAGTCATTTCTCCAAGATGCCTTGATTCTTTACAATTCATTTATATCTATGCTAAGGTGTTTTGTTTTTTAATTTTTTAAAAAAATATATTTTTTATTGATTTCAGAGAGGAAGGGAGAAGGAAAGGGAGAGATAGAAACATCAGTGATGAGAGAGTATCATTGATGGGCTGCCTCCTGCATGCCCTCCCACTAGGGGATCGAGCCAGCAACCCTGGCATGTGCCCTTGACTGGAATTGAACCCAGGACCCTTCAGTCCGCAGGCTGACGCTCTATCCACTGAGCCAAACCAGCGAGGGCTATACTAAGGTGTTTTAAATCAACTCTGCAGTGGATTGGCCTATCACCATAGAATTAGATGACTACTAGGGATTTCAGAAATCCTCTGGGCCTGCTGCCCTCCACCCTTAGACAAATGGACAGAATTTTATTGTTCAGTATTTACAAGGAAGATCCTAGCATGCAGAGTAAGGGGAAGAGATGCAGGGTAGCCTAACAGGTTCTGCAAGGAAAATAGGGATGAGGAAAAGATTAAAAATGGGAGTGGAGAAGGGAGGATTTGTAATGGGACAGACTCTGCCCTCAGAGTTTGGGGGGTGATGCATCTTGACCTGAGACATTCACAGCTGGTCTGCAGGGGATCACTACACAATAACTGGGCATGGCTTTCTGTGTCTGCCTCTAAGACAGCAGTTCTCAACCTGTGGGTCACGACCCCTTTGGGGGTCGAACGACCCTTTCACAGGGGTCACCTAAGACCATCAGAAAACACATATATAATTACATATTGTTTTTGTGATTAATCACTATGCTTTAATTATGTTCAATTTGTAACAATGAAATTGGGGGTCACCACAACACGAGGAACTGTATTAAAGGGTTGCGGCATTAGGAAGGTTGAAAACCACTGCTCTAAGAGCTCCCAGCCTACTAGTAATTAGATATTATTGTAAAGCCTCAGTATTCCCTTTATAGCTTATTTTTAGGACCATCTCTGAAACTGGAAATCAGGAAAGAAGCCATAAACTAGATAACAACAACTTTGCAAAGAATCATGGGAAAAGCTGAAGTCAGCTCAGAACAAGACAGAGGTCAGGCTCTCTGTGGACTTGTTCTCCAGGAAAGGGCCACCAGGAGTGGCTGGCAGCGGACTCAGACCCCAGGGAGGAAAGCAGGCCGGAAAAGAAGCACCGAAGTGACAACCGAGTGTCAGAAAAATGTCCTCACTATCCCCAAGGTTTTCTGATTACTTTTGTTGTTGTTTTTTAATTAAGCAGTACATGTAATGAGAATGGTTAGCAGAGGGCCTTCAAATGAACACGAACACTGAACATTGTTTAATATTTGGGTAGGACCTTTGAGCTGAATGCTCCTCCTTATAGGATTTTTAAAATAAAAGTTTTAAAAATGCTTCACATTTTATTGGGAAATAGTTGCATGCATTCAATGAATGTTGCTGACAAAGAATTATGATCGCTAGCAATATTTTGAGAAGCACGAGGTACTTTAGCAAAAGGTCAGTAGGTGGCAAACTTGTACAACCCTTAGGTTGAAGAAGGCCTGCAATAGGTAGATCTCATTCAAAGAAATGAGTCTTTTTGCAGTATGTTTACTGAACTGAAAAATATCAGTATTACTTAAAGTCCTTTTTTCACTCTCAGATGTTTTTCTTTTTTTATTTTCTTTTTCAATTACAGTTTACATTCAATATTATTTTTTACAAGAGGCCCGATGCACTAAATTCGTGCAAGAGTAGGCCTTCCTTCACCCGGCTGCCGGGACTGGCTTCCCTCGCAGCCCCGGCTTCCTCTGGAAGGTCGTCTGGAAGGATGTCCAGTCTATTAGCATATTATACTTTTATTAGTATAGACAAGAGGCCCGGTGCACAAAAATTTGTGCACTCGGGCGGGAGAGGGGGTTCCTCAGCTCATCCTGTGCCCTCTCCCAGTCTGGGACCCCTCGGGAGATAACAACCTGCTGGCTTAGGCCTGCTCCCGGGTGGCAGAGGGCATGCCCAATCCCTAGGTGCAGCCCCTGGTCGGGCTCAGAGCAGGGCCGATTGGGGAGTTGGGGTACCGCCTCCTGTCATGCACAGAGCAGGGCCCATCAGGGGGGTTGGGGCTCCATACCCTGTCACACACAGAGCAGTGCCCATCAGGGCGTTGAAGAGCTCCCCCTTGTCACTCAGAGTAGGGCCAATAGGGGAGTTGGGGCACCGCCCCTTGTCACACACAGAGCAGGGCGGATCAGGGGGTTGGGGCACTGCCCCCTGTCATGCACAGAGCAGGGCCCATCAGGGGGGTTGGGGCTCCATACCCTGTCACACACAGAGCAGGGCCGATAGGGGAGTTGGGGCACCGCCCCCTGTCACACACAGAGCAGGGCAGATCAGGGGGTTGGGGCGCCACCCTCTATCACCCACAGAGCAGGGCCGATCAGGGGGTTGGGGCGCCGCCACTGTCACACTCAGGGCAGGGCCGATGGGGAGGTTATGGCTCTACCCCGTCACACACAGAGCAGGGCCCGTGGGGCAGGGGGAGGGGGGAAAGTTGGGGCACCACACCCTGTCACACACAGAGCAGGGCTGATCAGGGGGTTAGGGTGCTGCACCCTCTCACACACAGAGCCGCAAGGCGATCAGGGGGTTGGGGAGCTCCCCCCTATCAGGCACAGAGCAGGGCTGATCAGGGGGTTGGGTCGCCTTCCCCTGTCACGAACAGAGCAGGGCGGATAGGGAGGTTGTGGCCCCGCCCCCTGTCACACACAGAGCTGCAGGGCGATCAGGGGGCTTGGTCGCTGCCCCCTGTCACGCTGATCTCAGTGCCAGGAGGCCTCGCGGCTCCGCTGATCCCGGTGCCGGGAGGCATATTACCCTTTTACTATATAGAATAGAGGCCTGGTGCACGGGTGGGGGCCGGCTGGTTTTCCCTGAAGGGTGTCCTGGATCAGGGTGGGGGTCCCCACTGGGGTGCCTGACCAGTCTGGCTGAGGGGCTGAGGGCCGTTTTCAGTCTGGCGGGTGACTGAAGCTCCCAACCGCTCCTTTTTTTCTTTTCTTTTTTTTAATTCTGGGCCAGCTTTAGCTCTGACACTTGGCTGCTGATAGCAGGTTTCTGACCTTTGTTTACCTTCTGTATTTGATACAATGTTGTGGTCCGGCTGGCTGAAGCCCGGCTGACTAACGCAGGTTTCTGGGGTTTTGTTTAGCTTCTATATTTGCAACATAGTTGCTTAGAGTTGCAGCTGAGAGGCCGGCAAGTCAGGCGGGGAACATTGGAGTCTGCAGTCACTGGAGCAAGCAAGCCTCCCTGTTTGCTTCAGTGCATGGCTGCCGGCCGCCATCTTGGCTGGCAGTTAATTTGCATATCGCCCTGATTAGCCAATGGGAAGGGTAGCGGATGTATGGCTAATTACCATGTTTCTCTTTTATTAGATAGGATTAGATTCAGGTATACAACATAGTGGTTAGATAATCGTATACTTTACAAAATGGTCCCCACCCCGTACAGAGTTATTGACTACATTCCCTATGCTGTACTTTACATCCCTAGAACTATTTGGTACTACTGATCGCTACTTCACAATTTCTTCACCTTTCACCCATTCTCCCCTCCCTCTTCCTCTCTGTGATGATGCCTCTTATATGCTCTGAAGTCTGCTTCATTGAATAGTAATATGGACACTCCAGCTTTCTTTTGATTAGTGTTGGCATGGCATACCTTGTTCATCTTTTAACTTTTAACCTGCTTGTGTCATTATTTTTAAAGTTTGCTTCTTGTAGATAGCATAGATTTGGTTCCTGCTCTTTACTGGTATTCAATCTGACCATCTCTGCATTTAAATCATGGGTTAAATTTGCCACTTTGCTATTTGGGATTTAGTTTTTGCTTTTTCTCTTTTGTTCACTCTTTTCCCTCTTTTTCTGACTTTTTTTGGATTGAGTAATTTTTATGGTTTACTTTATTTCCTCTTTGGTTTATTAGCTATTCCTGTTTTTTGGTGTGTGTGTGTGTGTGTGTGTGTGTGTGTGTGTGTGTGTGTGTTTGCTTGCTATAATGTTCACAGTGCATTTCTTTAGCATATCACAATTTACCTTCCCTCTGGCACCCAGGACCCGGGCTTCCCTTGCAGTATGTTTATTCTCTTTGGATAAATTCTGAGAAATGGTTTTCAAAAGCTATTGATTTAAAAAATATATCTCTTTTATTCAGATACCTATATAATTCCATTATTAATTCTAAATTGTTTTCCCATTGATTTGTTGGGTGGTCTAGCTTACAATCACATTATCTGTGAATCACGATGAATTTGTTTTCACAGTTTCGTAGTTATGTACTTCTGGCTTTTGTTTCATGTCTTGTTGAACAAATTGGACTTTTAGAACCACAAAAAATATTCTTATTTTATTTCTAATTTCAACAAGAATCATACTGCTAGTTAACTGATATGTATTGAGCAGTTATTGTGTGTCAGGCACTGTTCTCAGCGCTCTACCTGTATGATCTTTATTTCATTGTCTCTATAAGGTAGACACTGATTATCTCCATTTTACAATGAGGAAGCTGTGGCCAGAGAGGATAAATAATCTACCTAAGACAGGAGGCAGCAGAGCTGGGATGTGAACTGTGACTCTAGATCCCATTGGTGTTTACCTCTAGACAGGTGTGCTACCATCCAGCTCTCTGAAAATAAGCCCTGGTTCGTCACATTTGCCAATTTTTGTGGTGTAAATACTCCCACCAAAGCTGACATGGCTTCACTAAGCACGGATTTGGGGAGAAATCTCACAATTCCTCTTGGAAGCTGGACCTCTTGCCAGTTCCAGTGCACACAGCCTTTAGCGTTACACCAGCAGGTAAGGGGGTGGTGTTCTTCAAATAGCTATTAGTTGAGATTCTTTGGTTTTAAGAAACAGAAATCAGCTGGAGCTGGCCCAAGGATATAGTATCAGAATGAAGGGCAGGAGGGTTTTAGGGTGGGGGAGCGAGGAATAAATATGCTGGGGGCCTCGATGGGTCCCTGATCTCTACTTCTCTGTTGACTGCAGGGCAGTGTTCTTGCATCTCTGGCCCACAGGCAGAACAGTACTATCCATCGGTCCTGAATGTTCTCACAGCGGTTCCTGCCACCAGCAGAGACTGAGGCCTTCTCTGACTGGCTCACTGGTCAAGAGTCAGGTCTAGGTCAGTCAGTTATGGCCATGTGACTTCAGTGGGTCTGTTTGCCTCTGTTCATGATCAAATTGGAGATGTCAGTCTACACTAGGATCAGCCCCTTCTGTCTTTGAAATTCTGTTACACTTAACACCTATCTCTGTACTGTGGTCCTCCGGGCTCCTCACCATTTGGGTCCTGATGATCGTTCTGATGTACGTCATCCCCTTCTTCACTTTGACATCCTGGCCTTCTTGTTGGCCCTTGAATATTACAAGCTCATCTCACCCGAGGGCAGCTGTGGGCAAACTACAGCCCGCAGGCTGGATCCGGCCTGTTTGAAATGAATAAAACTAAAAAAAAAAAAAGACCGTACCCTTTTATGTAATGATGTTTACTTTGAATTTATATTAGTTCACACAAACACTCCATCCATGCTTTTGTTGCGGCCCTCCGGTCCAGTTTAAGAACCCATTGTGGCCCTCGAGTCAAAAAGTTTGCCCACCCCTGTCCTAGGGCCTTTGTATTTGCTCTTCCAATGCCTGGAAGACATTTTCTATGGGTCTTCTTGTGGTTCACACCCTCCCTTCATTCAAGTCTCTCCCTCAGAGACTCCCTCCCTGAGCATCCTGCCTGAAACAGTCCACGCCACCTGTGCCTGTCCTCTCATCCACTTTATTTTTCTTCATCTTGTTTGATATTATCTGAAATTGTATCATGTATTCGACCCTCTGCTCATGGTCTCCCCACTGGAATGTAACCTATTGGTGTAGGGACTTTGTTTTGGTTATTGCTGTATTTTCAGCACCTGGAACAGTGCTTGGCATGTCGTAGATACTCAAATCTGTTTGTTGAATGCATGATTAAATGAATGAACAAATGAGTTGCAGACTTATTTTGAAGTATACACTTAAAAATAAACCTCAGCCCTGGCCAGTCTAGCTAAGTTGGTTGAGCGTTGTCCCGTGCACCCAAAGGTTGCCTGTTGATTTCTGGTCAGAACACGTGCCCAGGTTGTGGGTTCAATCCCTGATAGGGGTGTGTGGGGGAGGCAACCAACAAATGTTTCTCTTTTACATAGATGTTTCTCTCTCTCTCCCTTCCTCTCTCTCTCTCTCAAAATCTGTCTCTCTCTCCCTTCCTCTCTTTCTCAAAATCAATAAAGACATATTAAAAAAATAAATCTCAACTATTGACTTTTTTTCAAATGTGTTTTGTTTATCCTGTACTGAAATAAAAATAGTACTTCTTTTTTAAAAAATGAGATGTAGCCCTAATCGGTTTGGCTCAGTGGATAGAGCGTCAGCCTGCAGACTGAAGGGTCCCAGGTTCGATTCTGGTCAGGGGCATGTACCTTGGTTGCGGGCGCATCCCCAGTGGGGGGTGTGCAGGAGGCAGCTCATCGATGTTTCTCTCTCATCGATGTTTCTGACTCTCTATCCCTCTCCCTTCCTCTCTGTAAAAAATCAATAAAAATATATTTTTTTAAAAATAAGATGTAATTCAGATTTTTAATGGTCTGACCTTCCCCAACCTACCCCTTCACACACTTTCTCCAAAGCCCTCCCTGTAAGTATTCTAAATAAGTGAGGTTTTGCAGCAATATGTGGAAATGAGCTTTTGTTGTTTGTTTGAGGCAGGAAATATTTGATATTAATTATGACCTGATGATTGTATGCTTTCCTGGTAAGAAAGGAAGTGGCCTAAAAAGCTGGAGTTTTGTTTTCTGTGTTTAAAGGCTTGGTGCAAGCAGAAAACATTATCTGTTTGTTTATGACTATTTCACAGGTGACTCTACAAGAGTCCTCTTTAGTTAAATGCAGGTAAAGTAACTCAGAATTATCATCAAAATAGATGAAGACAAATGGCTGTTTGCATGAAAAAAAGAAAAAAAAACAATTGAGAAAAATACGTTTCCAAAAGTGTGCCAAAAAGATTTTCTTTTGAAAAATTCAGAGCTACAAGGAAAATATTATTTTCACAAGAGAAGCATGCATTTGGCCATTGACAAGCCATTTTCCTTTCCAAAGCTGGGGAGATTTTCAGTTGAAGAAGATTGACAACGTTGCCTCTAGGCTGAAATTTATAGTTTTCACCATTATGATTGATTTTCCTTTGCAGCTAACACACTCTGATAGAGTTTTGAAAAAATTTTTGAGCTATGGCATCCTCACTATGGTACATACGTGTCTAGCTCCTGTGTCCCAAGGCAATGTCTAATTCATGCCATCCATTTAGATGTATACATTTCATGAGCTTTTGAAGACATTTTCTTTTCTTTACTGTATAACCAGCCTTGTACATTTCAGACTCGTGGGAAATGATGGAAATGAGAGGGAGCAACTGCACAGCTGGAAAGAAACAAGTGCCTCTCTAATTAGCTAGTTAGCTCAACACATAAGCTAATGAATTCAACAAACATTTATTAATTAGTGCCAGGTGTTGTGCTAGGATGTGGGGATGCCACCTGGAGGAGACATGGTCCATGCCCTCATGGAGCTCACAATCCAGTGAGTTCTAGAAGGAGGTGTCATTCCAATTTCAAGTCACAGACCACCATGATGAAGATATACTTAAGCTCTGCTATCTTCCACACTGGGAGCTGACCACCCCACTTTGTTGTAAACCTTCCAGATAAACCATAATATTCATTATGAATAGGTTGGACTCATTTTTTCTCTCAAGGAGTTTACTTTTTCAAGAAGGCTGACTGGTCAAACCATTATGTATTCCTTTGTAGGAAATATGCTTTTATATACCACAGAAAAAGTAAGAATGCTTCTTGCAAAGAACTGGGAGTAACAATGCCTAGGGGTGACCTAGAGGCCTTTAGTCCTTGAAGGAAACATGATTGTTTATCCCCTGACACAGCAGTCTTTCTTTTTCGGTTCTTTGTGACTGACATAAATGCACTGAACATCAAATTCAGGGGGTAACTCCCTCTTTTTTTTGAGAGGGGGTCTCCTAAATAAGGCTTAAAAGGGTGTTTTTATTTTGCTTTAAGTTTTACTAATATTTTAGAAGCTTCTGGATGGCATAAAAGTACTTTTAGAGTATGCTAAAAGTACAGCCTAATTTTACACCAAAGAAACTCGTAAAGCTACCTAAAAATCTAATTTTTATAAATGGAGTAACTTTTGTATTGAATATTTCTACCATTCCTTTTAGTTTTAAAGAGTTCTAAGATCACCTCATACTCTTAAGAGTTCTTCATTTAATTTTGAGCTTTAATTCACAACAATCTTTCACACTAAACATTATTCCACCTGTTTCTTGTAACCTCTTAGTTATGAGATCATAAACTGCTAACTCACAAGACTGTGACTTAGTGAGCTTAGTCTCTAATGTAGCATCTTTAAAAACTCATCTTTATTTGTATCAAATCTACTTTCTCATCTCTTTGTTTTATAAGCTATAATTTGCTTTTTAAAAATATGGTGTAGGGGCAAGTCTCAAAGATGGACCCCAGTGGGCCACAGTTTGGAATTCAAGCCCTTTTTCATTGACTGTGATCTGGACAATGATTTGCTTCAACAAACAGAATGTAGGAGTGATGCAGAGCCTGTTCCATGATTACTCTTTAGAGGACTGGAAGCTTCCGCTTCCTCCTCTTGGAACATTTGTTTTTTGGAGCCCTGGGCTCCTCATTCACTACCTGGCTGGAGAGACCATGTGAAGAGGCTCTGAGGCTATGGAGAGGGAGTGAGGTCCAGCTGTCTCAGTGTCCTGGTCAAGCCCTTGCTGCTGCCTGACTTCAACTTCATGAAAGGCTTCACAAGAGACCAGCAGAAGAACCATCCAACTGAGCCCAGCAACCCACAGAAGAGTGTAACAACATGTGGCTGTTGTTTATGCCCCTATGTGTTGAGGCAGTTGGTTCTGCAGCATCACTAACAAACTATGCCACACCTGGTAATCATAAGACTTCAAATAAAAAGCAAGTGAATTGGCTCCCTCAGAATAATTCATATACTAACTTGAAGAGTTTTTACGGGAAAGTAAGCCTTCAATGCTCTGAGAATCTAGGTTAGTGAATAGCATTCTTATTCTCGATCAAAAAACTCGTCAAAAGGTGGGATTCTCTCTGTCCTGGTCTTCACCAGGGCTCGTGGTTTCTTCGTGACTTTCCCCAACTCATCAGAGTCAGAGCTAGAGCTGTCCCAGAGCAGCTGTCCCCGGGCCTCTTGTTCACGAAGCCATGTTTCCATTTTGCCAATTTTCCGGGGACCATAGTCATTCCTTGAATGATGTTCTAAAAATTCTGCATTCTGTGAATTTCCTACAAAAAATTAAAAGTTGATTTAATTAATTTCCCCCCTGACAATGGTATATCTGTTTAAGTGCCTGTTTTTGTATGAACACAGAATAATCTGTTTGGTATTTTTAAAAATATATACACATATACAGGATTCCATCTGGGGAAGCATTAAAAATGTTTCTCTTTCCCTTTTTTTAAAAAAAATTTAAATCTTCTGAAAGGCACAAGAATATTATACCTGTATATATACCTGTACACTCCAACTCACCAACAACATTTTGTCACTATATATGTACTTTTCAGTTGAACCATTTGAGAATTAGTTGTAGAGTCACTGACCCCCAGAACATATCACCACAAATCTCCTAAGAACAAAAGGGCAGGAAGGAGAAAAGAAAAAAAGAAGAAAATCAAGGAGACTAAGAAGCCCTGACCAGATACCTCAGTTGGTTAGAGCATCGCCCTGATACACCAAGGTAACGGGTTTGATCCCCGGTTAGGGCACATACAAGAGTTAACCAATGAATGCAAAAATAAGTGGTCAACAAATCAATGTTTCTCTCTCTCTCTCTCTCTCTCTCTCTCTCTCTCTCTCTCTCCCCCCTCTCTCCCCATCCTCTCTCTCTAAAAAAACAAAACAACAAACAAGCAAAAAAGGATATTGAGAAACAGAAAATAAAATGCAATGTATGATCCTGGATCTAAAAAAGAAAGCACAAACAGGGAAACAAAAAGTAGCCATAAAGGGCATTATGGGGATAACCATCGATATTTACATACGGACCAAACATTAGAAAATAGCATGTATGAATGTTAACATTTGTAATTGTAATAATTGTATTGTGGTTATGTAGGAAAGTTGCCCTTGTTCTTAGAAGAAAGCTTAAAGAAAAATACTAAGTAAATAATAGCACAGGTGTCCAGATAAGACCAGAATTGTGAAGGTGACAAATGATGTATTTAGGATGACACTTCCCTGAGGTATATAGTTATTTTCACTATAAGATATCAGTTCCATCTTTCTTCAGTTTTGTCCATATTCCCATGCATTTACATGACACTTTACGTTTTATATGTGCTTTTACACAGATTTATATTAATTTTACATAAAACCTACTTGGTGACATGCTTTATATTCCCATTTTACAGATGTGGAAATTGAGGTTTGCAGAGGTTAAATGACTATAATTTAGCTGTAATCTCTCTGTCTATAGAATAATCTCATGTAGACAAATATATAGCTAATAATTATTGAGAGATACTATGTACCAGGCACTGTTCTAGGAGCTAGAGAAGGTCCCTGCTCCCATTTATTACAGTTAATAAATGTCCTGGTGGGGCTCAAATGAAAGACCTTGATTCCAAGTCCATGGCTTTTTCTACCCACTATATTATGGTTTCTGGAAAGGGCAAGAGCAACACAAACATCTTAAAACTCATAGAATTTTAAGCTCCAAAAAATGATGTTCACTTTGTGTAAGTTATGTATCATTCTATATATACACATATACAGTATATATAATTTATGATATAAATATATGTAAAGTGTGGGTGATTTCATTTTAAAGAAGCTGCAGAAAGAAAGAGACTTGAACTCTCACATCAATTCCAAAAGAGGGAATGGAATAGGCAAATACAGCATAAAATCAGAGGAGATGGGTACAGAGGAATCTTAACTACCAGAATCTAACTAGCAGGATCCTCTTGTAAGTCTATGATCTTGGCTACACTCCATTTCTAGGAGAAAGCAAAGAGAATTGCTTTTAGAAGACAGGGGAAGAAATCAAAGACACTATTTGGGAATAAGTAAAAAGGAATCATTGATCCAGCATATGCCTACTGCCGTGGTGAAATCTATAGGCTTTGCAGAGGGCAGCCTTCTCTTGAAAGATAAGGTTGATTCTATATTTGCAGAATTTCCCACGGTTGTCCTGGCCGGAGCTCCAACAAGGCTGTACAAGAGGGTGGGTGAGAGAGCACACTTGGGAGTCAGAAGGACTTGGCCTTGAATATTGGCTCCGTTACATGGGGCCTAATAGTAACTCCTACCTTATAGGTTATGTGAGGATTAAATGCAGTAATGCATTTAAGGGCAGACCACAGTGCCTGGCTTATAGTAAGCATTCAATAAACCTTTGCCAGAGCAAAATGAGGCAGCTCGGAAAAGCATGGGGAAAGCAGGAAAACCCCATCACCATGTGTCACAGTCTCCACTGAGCCCCTCCAACTCTGGAGCATCTCCCAAAGACTACACCTGCGTTGGTTTTCCTTGGCCTGATCTCAAGCAATGAGTCTACATGTCTAACTGTAGCTGAGGCACTTTTCTTAGTTGTTTTGCCAATATTTTTTTTTAATTGTAAAAGTTGTTTTTCTGCATGACTACACAGCATATTTTATTCCGGGACTCAGGAGTATAGGTTACATAGATGCCTCAAGTAGATTTTCAATTATTCAGCCTGTTCTTATTTCATTAACGTATTGATTAAGCATCTTGTTCTTCTGAGCAGGAGCAGGATCTCTTTCGGCTGCCTATTTTGCTCTTAGAAGCCCAAGACCACCAGAGGCGTGGCCAGCGTCTCCCTAGAGCTCTCAGTGGTCAGTCTTGCTGAGGTGGGGATTTGGCCCACAGCAGGGCAATCCAAGAGTGTAGACAATCTTGTACATTTGCAAGGGTGGGCTTGCCCTGGAGCAATACAGACAGGGCAAACTTTATGGGGCTCTAATTGGTGGGGCAACATAGCAAAGGGGTTACGTATGCAGATATCTGTTGGAAATCACACAGCAATCTGAGGCTGTGAGCGATCTGGGCTGACTGCGGTGTGGGGCTGGGTATGAGAATGGCAGGAGATGAAGCCAGGGAGGGAGTTAGACTTTGTCCTCAGGCTGATGGGGACTCACTGAAGGATTTTTTTTTTTTTTTTTTTTTTTTTTTAGCAAGACAGTGAGTTGGTCAGATTTGCATTATATACGGTTACTACACTCTGAGTGCAGTACTTCTAGAACATTATTGTGCAGGGGAATTACTTTGGAATCTTGACAAAATGCGGGGCCTGATTCAGTAGGTCTGGGGTGGGGTCTGAAATTCCGCATTTCTAATAAACTCCCAGGTGATGCAGACCCTGCTGGTCTGTGGACAATAGACCCGTGGTTATTAAACTTTACAGGCATCGAATCACCTTGGTAGAGGGTGTTAAACCCAGATTGCTGGGCCCAGCCCTGCAGTTTCTGATTCAGTCACTCTGGCTGGGGCCCTAACACGTTCCCAGGTGCTGGAGGTCTGGGGACCACACTGAGAACCACTGAAGTGGAGGGCTGATGTGGGAGGGTGAGACCTGAGTGAGGACTGCAGTCAGGAGGCTGTCGCAATAGCCCTGGTATGACACAATGGCCTAAAGGTGATATGGGGAATGGGAGACAGAAGGGAGATTTCAGCGCTAGGCGACCTCAGCAGGACTTGGCGACTGACCAGTTGCAAGGAGAGGGAACAGAAGGGCTGGAAAGGCCCCAGGGCACGGAGGCCTCCCTGAATGTATGGATGCAGCAGGAGCAGGCTTGGATTCAGTTTAGATATTCCGAGTGTGCTGTGGGGGGAAAGAGTGGGCCGGGGGTGAGAGTGTCTGCATATGGCACCCAACCAGCTGATACCAATTTCCAGTTTAATATATCCTCCACGTGCTTTATTCTCTTTCACCACAAGATGAGGCTCTTTGGCCTTTTTCCCTCCTAGGGATGGAGCGAGGATTGCCAATAATGCATACAAAGTACAGTAAGCCTCTATAACAGTGATGGCAAACCTATGACATGCGTGTCAGAGGTGACACGCGAACTCATTTTTTTGGTTGATTTTTCTTTGTTAAATGGCATTTAAATATATAAAATAAATATAAAAATATAAGTCTTTGTTTTACTATGGTTGCAAATATCAAAAAATTTCTATATGTGACATGGCACCAGAGTTAAGTTAGAGTTTTTCAAAATGCTGACACGCTGAGCTCAAAAGGTTCTCCATCACTGCTCTATAAAGAAGCATCTTATTACAGTGCTTAAACTTCTGCCTTTTCTTCCGGGCCATCCAAATTACATGATACCTACCCATTATATTCCATGAAGTAAATATCAGCCGGGACCTAAGGCTATTTACTGACCTCCTACCCTAACAAGTTCCTACCCTTACCCCTGAAAGTTTATTTGGTGATGATTGAAACACTTGAAATACTTTATTTTACTGAAAAAAATGGCATGACTCACCTGGACTTGGGTTTAAGGTTTCATCAGGCAACACGGTTAGAAAGTCATCGTCATCTCTGGGGATGCTGTCAAGGATTTTCTTGGCTGTGCTGTCCCTCGGTTTCTCCTTATTAATCTTTGCCTCCCTGTGAAGACTTTTCTTCAACTCCACTTGGGCCTGAAAACGATCAGTTATAAATGGTTCAAGTCCTCCCAACCCCCATCTCCACCCTCAGCTTTCACCAGAATAGGTCCATTGGTCAGCCACTTTGCCAGCTGTGTAATCATCCGTGGGCATCTGTGGTCCCCTAATCAGAATAGGACTCTCTTTTTCCTATTAGAAGGTACAGAGTTTTTCGTTATGCACAGGTTTGTTAGGAGAAGGGAGAGTATATCCACAGTCTCAAAAAGGTGAGGACTTCTGTGAAAGCATTTCTCCGAAGGCTAGTTGATATATTTGGAATAACAGCAGACAGTGGTTTTAGGCTTATTCACTAGAGTGAGAATTTTGGAATATGACAATTAGAGGAGCCATACTGTACATGGCTTTGTAACAAGAGGTCTTTCTTGTAAGATTGCTCTATGGCAGTGGTTGGCAAACTGCGGCTCTTTGGCCTCTTGAGTGTGGCCATGAAGTTCCAATCGCACTGTATGTGCGCGCCCGCACATGGTATTTTGTGGAAGAGCCACACTCAAGGGGCCGCAGTTTGCCGACCACTGCTCTATGGCATACATTGCAGAGATGCTTCAGTATCAAAATAAAGACCAGTCGGCGTTGGTGGTATAGTGGTGAGCATAGCTGCCTTCCAAAATAAAGACCAACCCCACACCGCTTATCCCCCCCCTCTTTTTTTTTTACTAAACCAAGAAAAATGATCTAACCCCATTTTTTTCTGCTGGAGCCAGAATGTCATAGAAGCAAGAGTTTAAAAAGAGAGACCTGAGACACAGCTACATCCTATGAGGATTGAAAACAGAGGAAAGACTTAGTTGGTAGGAGAAGGAATATTGCTGGTTCTTCCCAACTCCAGTAGTTGAATCTTTGGATCTAATGGCTAGATTTAAAAAGACTGGAGATGAACCCTTAACTACATCTATGTGCCAGGGCAGTTATCATGTTCAGTGAATTTGGTAAATATGATATTCTTCTCATATTTACCTCTTGTCTTTTCCGGTTTATTTCCAGCATTTGCATTTTATGTAAATATTGTCTTTTCCCAGAAGTATACATTGGAATTTGCATCTTCTTTTCCAATTCCTGCTACAAAAGATGACACCTTCATTACTGTGAGATAACTAGTTACAGACTCTGCAATCTAAACTTGAAATCCTTTTTGGAAGAGAACAAGATGAATCCACAATCGTAATCCATAGAGATCTCTTCTGATATCAAAGGCGAACCACTGCAGTTCCCAGGTAAGACCTTTGTGTAGCTACCAGTGAGTGGAATGGCAGTTGGCAATGTGTGCAATGCAGTTTTTTAAGGTTCCTGTGGAGTGTTTCAGACCTTGAATGGACATATCTTTTCACATCTCATTTTGACAAGATATCACTTCCCCTATCAGTAGATGCTTATTACTATCTCCCCAGAAATGTGTTCTGGTTTGATGAGACCAACCTCTCTCTCTTTCTCCCTGTCTCTTCTACCACTGACTACTTGTCTGGCTATGAAATTAGAACCTATTTATACAGAGTGTCTCCCTATATACCAACATAAGCCCTGGTATGTTATAGTTTAGGAAGGACTTGAAGTTGATTATTTGTGACTTTGGTGCTCTTCCCATAAACTCCAGTGGGACAGTGCTGACAGTCATTGAGGGCAATCAGGGGTGAATGCATCTCATTTACCACCAGATGCATTCAGTGATGTTTTCTGGTGACCTGTGGACAATGACTGTGTTCACTGATTTGAGCCTCAGGGAGAGGCCATCTCTGGAGGTGCTATCAGCATCACAAACATGGCCATGAGGATCTAAAACTACCTGGACATCTTCTACCAAGTGAGCCAGCACACAGCAGTATCTAGCTGGTTCCAAAATGAATCAGGAGTAGAAAGTGTTAGAAATCTGCTTCTACCTCACATTTTACATTTCTGCACGAGGGAAGTTTTCTCAGCAGAGTATGACAAGTTTATAAAAAGAAAGAATTTTACAGTAGGCCCTTTCCAGGATGACTTTTTGGTGCGTTGTAGTATGATTTATCCTGAAAACTGAGAACAAAGAGAAAGTTTTAGCCGAGTGGAAGAAATGAAAGGGAAGAGTTATGCTGGACTTTCCCACATATTTGAACACTTCTAGAATCACCAATTTCCAAGTACAATTTCTCTGTCTCTTCTTCTTCTCCCTGTTCCACCAGGAAGCGGAGAATGGCCACGGGTTCACCTGACAGGCAAGAGCAGTTGCCAGCAGGAGGCAGGCCCAGGAGAAGACAGAGGGCTTTGTCAAGTTCTAACTCTGAATAACGTAATAGTGTGATTTGCTTTGAAGTCCTCTGTGCAGGGAGTACATGAAAAGGACAGCCCACCCTCCAGTTACACCCACCCCCTCCGAGTACCGCTGCAGTTTACCTTTGCTTTGTGAGTCGTCCTGGGTTCTCGCTGGCTCAAGATCCTTTCAGAAGTAATTACTTGTGGCAGGTCAATGGGTTCAAGCTTCTAGAAGCCCAACATTTAGAGCATTCAGCATTCCTCGAGCCATGAGATGATGAAACATAAAAGCCAGGCATTAAACTATCTTAACACTTTGCGAAAGCAGCACTTGCTCTTGAGAGCACACAGAGAAGGCAATTTCAATGGGATTACAGTGGTATTCTGGTTCTGTATGGTTCTATTGCACTGTTGTCAGTGACTTATTGATCCAAATAGTGGTCAGAGAGTTAAAAGGCTAAGAATCCTTTTCTAGCTGCATTGAGGGACCATGTCTAAAGTTATCGAATAATGAGGATCTTAGAGTATTAGAGATGAAAGAAGCACCAAGAAGTTTTTTTCTTCATCCATTAACCACCCAGCTGAACTCTTCTGGTTCTTGGAGAAGTGACGTATTTTAACATCTTCAGAGAAGCTCCCTTATCCTCCTCAATAATAATCGGTGGTGTTTAAGAGGCACACGTGAAATGGAAGTTCAGTGTGCTAACAAATCTTAGACATGACTTTTCCTAGAGGGGGTTTGGCTTCATAGGGAAAGTGATGCTGGAGTTTCAAGGGGTCACTAATTGGGCAGCAATTGATGAACCAGTAGATCTGCCTCCAGTCCTACTTGCCTCAGATGACTGGCTGCCCCAGAAGCTAGAGCACTGGGAGGAGATTGAGTAGGCAGGGACATAAAGGCTGCCCTGCTCATGTTGCCATGCAGTCAACGACCTGGAGGGCCATGGAGTTCATTGCTTCACTCAGTGAATACTTATTGAACAATTGCCATATGCCAAGCATGGGGGTACAGTGGTCAACAAAAATGGCCCCTCATAGAACTTACAGTCTATGGGGAGGAGGAGCAAATAAACTTTCACTTGTGTGATTATTTGATTAAGAATCACAAACTAATCAGTACTTGAGGAAAAAGTCTGCAGGGCAGACTATGACAATATATTATTCCTGGAGGACTCCACCTCAGAAATGGGTGGTATTATGAGTTGAATTGTGTTCCTTCTCCCACATCTATATGTTGAAGTTCTAGCCCCTAGTACCTCAGAATGTGACCTTATTGGGTAATGGGGTCCTTGCAGATATAATTAGTTAATATGAGGTTATATGGGAGTAGACTGGACCTTTAATTCAATATGTTGGTGCCCTCATAAACAGAGGGAATTTGGAAGATCACCATGTGAAGATCAAGGTGGACATTGGAGTGATGTTTCACAAAAAAGGAATGGCCGAAGGCTGCCAGCAAATCACCAGAAGCTAAGAGAAAGGCATGGAACAGACTCTCCCTCCCAGCCCTAAGAAGAAACCTACCCTGCCAACACCTTGATTTCACACCTTTAGCTTCCAGAACTGTGACATAGTACATTCTGTTATTTTAAGTCACACAGTTTTTTACACTTCATGATTGTAGCCCTAGAAAAATAATACAAGAGGGAGAGGGGTAAGGAGGCAGTCCCCGAAAGTTTGCTGAAGAAGTAATTTTCAGCGGAAGTTGGAAGGTTAAAAGTATTAAGGGGACTAAGGTTAGGAGAGCGCATGAGCCATTGAAGGAATTGCAAGAAGTTGGCTGCAGTTCAGAGTGAGAGGAAGAGCCGCTCAAATGAGGCTGGAGAGGGAGGCAGGGGTCAGCTTATGCCAGGCCTAATAGGGTAGTATCAGATGTTGGTTTTCTTAAGACTATGCGCAGCCATTGACACATTTTAAGCAAAGTAGTGACATGATTGCTACAGTTGTTTTTAAAAATGATCATAGCTGCAGTGTGGAAACTAAACTAAAGAGATTAGTGGTGGTGGTGGGGGGGGGGGGGGTGGGGCGGCTATGGCTCCTGGAAGGACACTTGATGGATTCTACAAATATTTAAAACTGACCAA
>NW_005871326.1:1574529-1578123 GCF_000147115.1 Myotis lucifugus | reverse complement strand
CCAAGGCCTAGTCCTGAAGCCAGTGTAGCTTTCAGAGTGAAAGAAGACAAGACCGAGACACGGGAATGATGCTGAGCCATCCAGCACTTCATAGTGGGAGAGCGACATGTGCCCCCTGCTACTTCCCTATGGGACCATTCCTGGTCCTGGGCCCTGGGCCTGAGGCTGTTCTCGGGAGGGCAGCCAGCATTTCTTTCTGCTAAAGCAGCCTAATGTGAGGAAGTAGTTTTTTGTTTGTTTTTAACATAGTGACTTAGCAAGGAGCTAATGAGAGGTGATCAATACTAGTAAGAGAGAGGTTTGTCTCTCTTCTCTGCAGAACATAAAGATGCAGAACAAATGGGACCTGCTGGCAGAGGAAGCAGCAGCTGGTCAAGTCAGACCCCTGAGGGAAATGGTGTAGAAAAGGAAGGGGGATGGAGACCAAAGATCAAGGGATATCCAGGCAAATGGGAGGGAGAATCAGCAATAACTATGGGGTTTGGTGGGGGGGGGGTGGTGGTGAGGAAAGAACAGGAAGTGTTTATGCTATCCCCTGGCATGGTTCAGGATTCGGTTCTTTCTGGTGATTAGGCCCAAATGCCTTTGCAGCCGCTATTGTCCATCGTGCTCAGGGTCACAATATGTCATCTCATTCAATTATCATGGGAACCCTGTTGATGACGATGATGGTTCCCCATTTCAGAGAGATTAGTGACGTATCCAAAGTTGCATAGCTAGTAAGTGGCAACTCCAGGATTCAAACTCAGGTCTGTCCAGTTCCAAACTTCATGCTTTTTTCCTCCACTACTTGTTCCTAAACCTGATTTATCACTAGAAACTCTGGGAATTAAAAGAAAAAAGTCCTGAGCAATTCATTGGGGATTGAGATTCAACAGATCTGGGCTATGTTCTGGCAAAAATAAAATAGTATATATGTATATTTGTGTGTATGTTTAATTAATAAACTTTATTTTTTGAGCAGATTTAGGTTCACAGCAAAATTGTGCAGAAAGTAGAGCTCTCATATACCTTCTGCACACAACCTCTCCATTATCAACAGCCTGCACCAGAATGAAACATAGATCACAACTGATAAACCTACAGTGACATATCATTATCACCCAAAGTCTTTAGTTTACAGTAAGGTTCACTCTTGGTGTTGTACATTCTAATGGGTTTGGACAAATGTATAATGACATGTACCTGCCATTGAAGTACCATATAGAGTGGTTATATTACTCTCCAAATCCTCTGTGTTCTGCCTATTTACTCACCCCTTTTCCCCCCTAACTCCTGGTGACAACTAGTATTTCCTTGACTATCTCTATAGTTTTACATTTTCCGGAATGTCATAAAGTTGGAATCACACAGTATGCAGTCTTTTCAGATTGATTTCTTTCACTTAGTAATATGCATTTATGTTTCCTCCATGTCTTTTCATGGCTTGATAGGCACATTTCCTTTTAATGCTAAATTATTCTATTTTCTGGATATATCACAACTTATTTACCCATTCACCTACTGAAGGACATCTTGGTTGCTTCCAAGTTTTGGCAATTATGAATAAAGCTGCTATAAACATCTGTGTGTAGGCTTTTGTATGGATATGAGATTTTGATTCATTTGGGGTAAATACCAAGGAGTCTGATTGATGTACCTGCAGTTCTGATATTCAATCTGCAGTTCTGGTAAGGGTTAAGGAGCAGGTGCCTTCAAGTACTCTCTACAGGCAATTACTTTCTTCCTGGCTATTGAAAAGAACCTAAGGGCTCACACTATTTCTCCCCAAAGGACACTAGATGGCAGCAACTAACATTGCAAATAGGATCCCTCTGTTCAATCTTTTTTACTTGACCTGGGAAGCACTGCAGAAAAAATTGTTGGAAAATTGGCTTCTCTAAACAAAGTAGTCAAGTGAAGTGGCCTCGGAATTCTGGCTTCATATTTAGTTCCTTTTCCCTCCCTGGGAAATGGGATGCCTCACTTCATCATCTTCAGAGAGAATACAACTGAAGGAATTACTTGGAGAATTGTTGGAATGACACTTAAAAAATTATTTGTCTAAAGATTTCTGGATTATTTGGTTTCTCAGATAAAACAAACTGTCAGGATAGCCAGTGGAAGTGTCACATAGGAGACAGGAGATTCAATCTGCTAGTGGTGACAGACATTAACCGGAGCTTCTATTTACTAGTAGGAGAAAGGTGGGCGGGGACAACTTGATAAAGTATAACGTTCATTTGGCACCGTGACTGAAGAATGTGTCCTCTAAGGCTCTGGGACAAAGGTCGAGATGTCCAAAACGGCCTTGGAGGAAGACATCGTAAGGCCAAGGGGGAACTTCTGGTCAAGGCATTGCAAGGAGCTCACATTTTAATAACATTCATTGCTCCCAACATACAGCAATAAAAAAATAAAGCAGGAAACCAAAAAGATATGGTCAGTCTTTAATACAAGATATGTATCTCCCTGGATTAGAAAACAGAATAGGAAACTTGGGGGAGGCAGATCAAAAAGGCATTTAGGATTCCTGATGGCTGTGAGTTATTTCTATAGGTTAAATGGGACCTAAGAGTGCTCCATACAAGATGGGAAACTAGAGCCAGGCTCACAGTTTCAACTCAAGGGCTGCATTATTCTTCACCCCTTTTCCTGGTGAAAAAAAGCTGCATCAACATGTAAGCTGAGAGATGTACCAAGAAATATAACAAAAAAAATTACACAAGACTTCTGTGGAAAAATTATGAAATATTATTGAAATATCTAAAAGAAAATATAAGTAAGTGGAGATTTATGCCATGCTCATGGTTTAGAAGACTCAATATTATAACTTGGCTAATCTTCCCCAAGTTAATCTATTAATGCTGATAAGGTTTTTTGTGGAACTTGCCAAGAAGATCCAAACTACACATGGAAGAGCAAAGGGCTATGGATAGCAAAAATAATTCTGAAGAAGAATAAAGTGAGGGGACTTTCCTTATTGAATATAAAAACTCGATTTAAAGTTAATAGTTACGACAGTGTGGAATTCCTGTGGAGATACCAGGTAGACCAGCACAACAGAGGAGAGAGTCCAGAAACAGACTCATGAAGCTTTGGATATTGGATATATGACAGAAGTAACATTTCAAATCAATGGTCAAAGAATGAATGATTCCGTAAAGAGTGCTGGGCAATAGATTAATCAAATGGGGAAAAAGTAAAGTTAGATTTCAACTTCACACCTGCACACAAATGAATTTCAGATGGATTAAGACCTAAGTGTGAAAAGTTAAATAGTATAAATTTTAGAAATACAAAATATCTTTACGAACTTGGGAAAGAGAATAATTAGTCAAAATACAAGAAATACAAAACATAAAGGTTAAGATTGAGAAATCTGACATTAAAACTGGAAATTTATGTGTACACACACCCGTGCATGCGCATGTGCCAAATGAAAAAGCAAACCATAGATGAAAAGAAGATATTTGCAGCACAGATAATTAAAAAAGGACCAGGTCTCATAAAGAATTCGTATGAATCACAAAGGAAAAGCTGATAGAAAATTGGCAAAGGACCAAAAAAGGTAAAGAAAAAGAAGTTTGTGACAAATTGTCTAATACCCAAAAC
>NW_005871326.1:1570854-1574036 GCF_000147115.1 Myotis lucifugus | reverse complement strand
AGATAGCTGGATGAGAAGGTGAATCAGCCAGAAGGGACAGTGATGGCCAACTCTTCAGCATGGGGCAGGCACATTGCTGTAGAGTTCCCTGGAAGAGGTTCTCAGATCCAAAGCAACTCCAAGTTAGAGAGAACCCGAGTTCATGACCTGCTCTTTGCTTGAGGAGTAGATGTTCAGGAAGTAGGGAGTGCCAAATATGCAAGTCAAATTATTTAAGGTGCGATTCAACTTGGTTTAATAATTTAAAAAATACTTTTAGAATTTTCCCTGCCAGAGATCAGGCTATTAATTAGCATGTCATGGGAACCCAGCATTTATTATTCTCTCAAAAACCCATTTGTAATGGAAAATGTGCTGAGTCTCATTTGTGAAAGATAATTATAGTTTACATCTTTCAGATACCTGCCAAGTTCCCAGTGATTTCCCTCTTCTCAGGGAGCTGCCTTCAGAATCTACATTTCCACTGCCTGGCACACCCCCTGGTCATAGCTCTTTGGACCAAACCTGGAATCATGAGCAGAGCTGAGCCAATAAGAATTTTTTCTCTCTCAGGAATTTGAGATTGGAGCCAAGAGGGCCAGGCCACACTGTTTGACTGGAACTGTAAGATGCAAATTAATGGTCACATATCACCGATGGTCTTGAGGAGCTGAGAAAGTTGATTTGCAGGGAGGGAATAAAGCAAATGCAGAGAGAATAGCACAGGGGAGACACATAGGAAGTTCTGCCTTTCAGGTTCCAAGGCACAGTTCTTCCCTGAAGTGCAGGTGCCTCCCAACTCTGGGGTTCAATAAAACACTCCTCTATCCTTACTATTCATCACATTTGTTATGTTGGTTAGACAACTGGACTTCTAATCTAGTGATGCTACAGGTCTCCAGTAGGGAGTGCACTTTGATTTTTTTTCCCCATGAGGGACAATGGGTCTCTTTCTTATTCATTGATCTGTTCATTCATTCACAAAATATTGTGGGGTATGTATTAAGTGTTAGTGACTCAAGATATAAGACTGAATAACACATGGTCTTTGCGCTCAAATAATTCATTTGTCTTGATTTTTCTTTTAAAGGTGGTTTGGTTAGGATGTGGGGATGCAGTCTTTGAAATACCAGAGTTCTCTTTTTGAGCTTGATGGATTAATGTACTCTTTTAGCGTATTCAGGATTGCTAGGTATGAAAAGTACTTTGTGAACTACAGACTGCTACACACTTACTTTTCACACTTACTTTTCACTAAACAATATTTTAAGGCTTTTAATCGTTTGGGAAAAGATGCTTTTTTGTGTGACCAAAAGATATAATCACATCAAATAATGATTGTGAGCTTTTGGAGAAAACAGGTAAATAAAAACCAACTGAAACAGAAATAATGCCTAACAAATGAGCTCAAATACACCTGGGATTGGTCTAGTCATCTGGGTGAATTGTGTAGCAGTTGGGATTTGGCTTTGATTCTTTTCAAATGTCAGGGATAGATCCTGCTCCCTGAGACAACCCCCCTTCCCCCCTCACCCCCACCCCAGCCCTGCTTTCAGCTGGTGCTTATTTTCAAAGACCCACTCATATCTCTTTTCCCTTCTACAATGAGAGTTCTGAGACTTTACAGTTCTCTAGAGAAAATTCATTAAATATTTATTAAGGTGAGTGCATTTAAAATTTGCTTTGCTGCCTTGAAATCCAATGTTCTCAATTTCAACAACCAGTTGACACTTAAAACAATAGAAGGGTAGGGACAGAAGGGCTGCAGAGATCATCTCTGCCCAGTTAAGAAAAAGGGCTTTGGAGACCTGATTGATATGTGGTCTCTGTTGTCCTTGTTAACTCTCTGAACTACATGTATATAGCAAAGATAATACTTCCTTTCTCATAGAGGTGTATGAGGATTAAATGGATGACAGAGACCAAGTTGTCTGGGGTGTCTCTGACTTGTAGTAGGTGAAAATTAAATAGTACTAGCTATTGTTATTGTTATCATTGTCTATTACAAGTGATTTCCCCATAGTCACTCAACTAATCAATGCAGGTTTCAGGTCCTTTGAGCCTCATCATGGCTATGTCTTTGGTACTATACTTTCTCCTTTTGGTAGTGGCTTTAAAAAGTGAAATCATTACAAAAGGAAACCGAAAGAAAGATGGTCTTTGCATTGATAACATTCTCTTTAACATTACTGTCATTCTCGTTTGCTTGGTCCTTTTTAATATCCCTCTTTTATGATTATAGTTAAAAAGGGATGTGACCATTAAATTCCTATGAAGCTTTTTAAATTTATCTTACTTGAAGTCTTCGGGGTGGATGCCTTTTAATAATACTTGTTTCTCCCTGTTCCAGTGGGATGTCAAAATACATGGCCCTGGGCACTTGAAGGATTGGAGGAGAAGCAAGAAAAAACACATTAGAAACAATTTACTATTAAATAAGTTTAACAATTAGTTTTTAGACTTTGTTAACCAATTTTGTACCTTCTTTTTTTTAAATATATGTCTAACCTATGGGTTGAATGTGGAGATGAAACATATAAAGCAGGAACCCTACATGAGAGCAAATGCAAAATATTAGCTTAGACGCAGAATTTAATTTCTGTTTTTCTCATTTCCCCCTCAAACGTATTGATGACAACCCAGCCAGTATGGCTCAGCAGTTGAGTGGCCACCCAGGAACCAAGAGGTTGACAGTTCAATTCTGGATCAGAACACATGCTCGAGGTTGCAGGCTCAATCCCCAGTGGGAGGGGGGGGGAGGGCACGCAGGAGGCAGTCTATTGATATTTCTCTCTCATCAATGTTTCTTACTCTCTATCCCTCTCCCTTTGTCTCTCTCTAAAAAATCAATAAAAACATATTTTTAAAGAAATGTATTGATGACAAATGTTATTCAAACACAGGATTTGGCATGAAAAATAGAAATGTATGGATTTATTTTAATTTTATTAAATCACCCCCAAATAATATAGGAAATCAGGATAAAATATAGCTTTAAGAAATAAAAATAAATTCTCTTTTTAGATGAACTAGATAGATAGATAGATAGATAGATAGATAGATAGATAGATATTAGGTAGAGAGGTAATAAAGAAATGGAGCAAATGCCCTAACCGATTTGGCTCAGTGGATAGAGCGTCGGCTGCGGACTGAAAGGTCCCAGGTTCGATTCTGGTCAAGGGCATGTACCTTGGTTGCGGGTA
>NW_005871326.1:1566620-1568541 GCF_000147115.1 Myotis lucifugus | reverse complement strand
TCTCTTTGTTTTGCAAAGGTGCCACTTTGATCACTCTAGGGTGAGCCTTAGAGTGGCTCAGGCCCATTTTACCTTAAAGACAGTCAAAGGAAAACCATGAGGGAAGTGGCGAGGGGCCTTTAACGTAGGTCGTTTTAATCAAGGTATTTCAGACGTTTAGCCCTGCTTTCCAAAGCAGATGTTTCCTTCCTGACATCTTTGTAGGTCTACTTCACTACACACTAACCCTTCTGGCCACTTCCTGGGAGGTTGGTTTCCATGGAGACTTCCCTCCAACTCCCACTTTGTCATTTCAGACCCAAAGAATTCAGTTAAACATTGACTTGGTTATGCTACTTTATGAAAGGCTCAGTGGTAGCAATAGAAACCTCTATTGATCATTAAACAAATCTCTAACCCCAGGAAGGCAATTAACAGAGATGGAGAGCAGAGGGTTAGAGAAGTCTTAAACTTGACCCTTTCATTGCATGTACCTTTAAACCCCACCTGTAAGAACTACCAACTAAGTAAGAATAGCTAAATCACCTTTGGACAGGAGGGATGCATGCTAATAATCTAGGGCTTAGTCAATCTTTAATTTTAACTGAAGAATTTATCTTCCAAATAGGTAAAGAAACAGCAGAATAGCTAAAATAATTTGATTTTTCTGTCAATAACTTGTGCCGGAAGCCCGTCCATCCTTGCTGCTTGACACAGTTGCTGCAGGGAAGAAACATCTGCACAGCATATGTTTCAAGGGACCTGGCATATATGGCATACTGTTCTTAATATGTTTGCTCCCCTTCTTGGCTCTATGTGTTTTAACCAAGGTCACCTCTCCGAGAAAGGTTGTTTCCCCAGGTAGGGATTTTTCCCCGGAGTTAGGGAGGGAATAAAACCCCTTAACTAAGTGCCAGGTGGGTAGTTAATCACTTTAACTATGAATAATCATGCTTAAGCTACATAATCTTTACTCCCTGGAATGGAGATAAAAAACGCCCTAACCTTTGGGATAGAATTTGATAGGATTAAAATCAACTGGTATAAATACAGATGTAACAAGACAATGAAACACAGAACCTGGCTAGAACCTGGCTAGAACCAGGCAAGAGAACCTAGCTATGCTGATCATCTGAATGCTGTCTCCGTGTCATTCCTTCTTCGTCGACTCCGTCTACACCTTTGGTGAACCCCTGGACCTGCTGGGGCTGGACCCCAACAAACTTGAATTGCCTTAGAAGAGATGAATACATTATAGGAGGATAGGGAGACAATAGGAATTTTCCTCCAAGATAATGGGACAAACTTCTTGAATAAATGGTTCAAGTAAACCTTGTGTTTTAAAAGGTAGGCTATTTACTATGTTTTAAAAAGTAGGGGAGAAAAAGCACTGGAAATAAATGTACTGAAATGCTGAGTGGGGGTTTTTGAATGGTGGAATTATGGGTGATTATTATTTTATTTTTTTATACTTAGAAACAGAACTCACTTTCATGTTCTAATTGTTCATGTTCATCATAACCTTGTAGTGAAGTTCAAAGAAATTTGTTTTCCATTTTTGCAAAATTCATTATCTAAGAGGCTAACATTGGTTTGGAAAGTCTTGATAACCAATAGAGTTCATCTAAAAAGATGTTTGAGCTTAACCTTTTCCTACTTAATTCCCTTTGCATTTTATAACCATGTTCTCTGTGGCAGAGAGACTTGTAAGAAAGAATCATATGTTAACAGTATCTACAAACAAAATTATGATAAAGATGAAGATATTTGAACAATATCGAGCATATTTTTTTTTGATACAACCAATTTAAGTATTTCTAAGGGCAGGGTAAAGTATTGCAAGTCATCAAATGAATGAGAAATTACATGGGACTTCATGGATCTGGATCAGGGAGAATTCCACTCTCATATTCTTTACTATTATCTAATTTTGAGAGATTGT
>NW_005871326.1:1552656-1565907 GCF_000147115.1 Myotis lucifugus | reverse complement strand
AATTCGTTAGGTCTATTTAACATCAATGCTTAAGGACTATCATTTTAAAAGTGCTCATGTGTTGGAAGAATTTTTATTAGAATGATGATAAAAATATTTTCAATTTTATTAAAAGAGGAAAAGGAGAATTTAATGTCATCTATAGAGTCTTTTATAAGATATAATTTATTAACCACAACAGTTGAAAAACATTAAAAAGCTCTCACCTACCCAAATCTTGCCCACTCCTCAGACTATCTGTGACATTTTATAATGATCCCCTCCCCAGTTCAAGAATGGTTATGGCCCTAGCCGTGTTGGCTTGGCTCAATGGGAGCATCAGCCCTTGGACTGAAGGGTCCGGGGTTGGATTATGGTCAAGGGCATGTACCTCTCGAATATGAGAGGCAATCAATGAATGTGCCTCTCTCACATAGATGTTTCTCTCACTCTGTCTCTCCCCCTTCCCTTCCACTCTCTCTAAAAAAACAAATAAATCAATCAAGGGAACAATATCCTCAGGTGAGGATTAACAACAACAACAACAAAATGGTTATGGATATGCATTGTTGTGCATAAAAGATGATAAAATACGATGTCGTTTGTAATAGTTAGGGTTCATGAATACGTAATAAGAATATAAATTTATAAATCTCTTAAGATGAGGCAGAGAAGGGATTTAAAGGTAGTGCCCAAAGAAAACTTTATGAAAACACAGGGCAGAGAGGAAAGAGAAGTTGGTGGGGGAGGAGCAGGAACTGATAGCCACATGTGCTATTCCGCAGTTAGGGACAAGAGCTGCCAGTTTGCAACCTGACCATGGCGTTCCCAAGGAGCGTCCTTGCACAAGCTCCAGTGCTCAGAGCTTTCTTGCCTTGTGTAGAGAACACCTTCCTTTGAGACATGGAGTGAGCTAAGCACCTATTATCCCCACTCCTAACACTCCTTTTTGCCTTTGCATTCAAACTGGAGGGAGCAAAGATACAAAGTTGCTTTCTTAGCCAGAAATCTCTGCTTTTGTTCTTGGTTCTCTCCTGAATTGGGCAACACTGTTAAGGAAGCTTGTTTAGTGGACTTAAATTCTATAGTAGTGGGAATGCAGACTGGTGCAGCCACTGTGAAGAACAGTATGGAGTTTCCTCAAAACAATAAAAATGGAACTCTTATTTGACCCATTGATCCCACTTCTAGGACTATATCCCAAGAAACTAGAAACACCAATCAGAAAGGATATATTCCCCCCCTATGTTCATAGCAGCACAATTCACCATAGCTAAAATTTGGAAACAGCCTAAGTGCCCAAGTGCCCATCAGCTGATGAGTAGATTAGAAAACTGTGGTACATCTACACAATGGAATACTATGCTGCGGTAAAAAAAGAAGGAATTCTTACCATTTGCAACAGCATGGATGGAACTGGAGAACATTATGCTAAGCGAAATAAGCCAGTCAGAGAAAGATAAATATCACATGATCTCACTCATTTATGGAATATAATGAGCAACATAAACTGATGAACAAAAACAGATCCAGGAACAGAGAAGCATTGATCAGACCATCAAACCTCAGAGGGAAGGTGAGGGAGGGTGGGGGTAAGGGGGAGAGATCAACCAAAGGACTTGTATGAATGCATATAAGCCTAATCAATGGACACAGACACCAGGGGGTGAGGGCATGAGTGGGGGTGGGGGGTGGGGGAGCAATGGGGGGATAGAAAACATATGTAATACCTTAATCAATAAGGAAATAAAAAGAAGAAATAGGGTTGACTCCTTCCTAAAAAAAAATTCTATAGTAAAGTTAATGCAGGGTCACAGGAGATGGATGGATGTTTCTGCTCGCTATTAAGAGAAAGTCTACATTTGAATGATACAGGGCTTTAAGTCTAAGTTTGGTATCAGAGAGTGGTGAGGTGCCCTTTACACTTCCTTACGATTTTTATAACCAGATTTATACTATAATGTTTCCTCTCAGCCAGCAAGACAAAAGCTCCCCATCCCCACTCCTGTGTGGAAACATTACTTATCTTAGTTCATAGGATTGTGATTTGATAGCTCTTGTCTTAGTTTTGATGGACTTCCCAGGCTCATCCACACTCCCTGGATCATCCACACTCCCTGGATCATCCACACTCCCTGGATCATCCACACTCCCTGGATCAGATAGCTCTTGGAGATAAGAAGCCTGGGGGAAGAAAGGTAGATTTTTCTGCAGGTAGCTCACCAGGCACCACTTGAATCCAACAGGTAATGAATGGTGACTGCAATAGTAGTAGCAGTAGCAGTAGCAGTAGGTTCTAAGCAGCTACAGGCAATGTAAAACCACACAAATGCTCAATGGCTATGCACATTCACAAATAGTAAATTTTGAAATTTCAACAACCTAATATTAGAGAAATGTTTCTTTAATGGACTATGGATATATAAATTCAGATGTATTTAAATATATATATTTTTATTGATTTCGGAGAGTGAGAAAGAGAAACATCTATGATGAGAGACAATCATTGATCGGCTGCCTTCTGCATGTCCCCTCCTGGGGATCAAGCCCACAACGCGGGCATGTGCCCTGATCAGGAATTGAACTGTGACCTCCTGGTTCATAGGTCCGAGCTCACTCACTGAATCACACTCCTTGGGCTGGATGTTTTAGAATAGGCAGGTGATGGCCACTAAGATGATTTTCCTTAGCATTGGATGGTGGTGCTTTGATCAGGTTGGTTAAATTGCCTTTTGATCCTTCAGCTTATAGTTTTTTTTGAGAAGGGTTTGGACAGAATTGAAAACAACATATGTATAAATCTTCCTTAGGGTTGGATTTAATTTCACACATGGGTTAATTACTAAGCATTGGCCATTTAGAAAGTGGAGTGTAAATCTTAAGTGTTAGGGGTTTCTTAAATTATGCTTCTAATAAAGTTATAGCCTTTTCTGCAATTGATCGGTAGTGGATAAGCCATCACTGGAGGCTTTTCAGTAATGTGAGTTATGTGTTTAGATGCCAGCTAAGCAGAGTTGATGTATGACCAAACCTTAATTTGCCTCCCAGTGATTATTTCCCTCTATATTTACCCATACATTGGGTGGGAGGGTGACAGTGCAATTAGACCTCCTTCGTTTGGAATTGCTGAAGCAAAACAAATGGGAAAAAAATGTGAATTGAAGCTGCTTGTGTAAGCTGTTAAATAAGATCAGTTGAATCAAATATATATTTTTTACCCTTTAAATGCAGTCTGCAAGTGCATCATTGAATTACATGCTAAAATCAAACCATCACATGCCTGCTACTCTGAAGATAGCCAGTGCATTAGTTTCTTAAAATGCATTGCTAATGGATTTAACTTAGGCCAAATCATTTTTCTGTATTTTATTTCTTACTGGGAGCAAACAACCTTTGGCTATAATGACCAGGTTTCCCTTTGCCTTTCCCTTAATTTCCTCTTTTATTCTGTTATTTCCCATCAAATGTAATGCCACTCTCACTGCTCTGGCCCTCGGTCTGACAGATCCTTCCTTCCTTCCTTCCTTCCTTCCTTCCTTCCTTCCTTCCTTCCTTCCTTCCTTCCTTCCTTCCTTCCTTCCTTCCCTTCTACAAGATTACATTGTAATTGTTGTCCATGGATGTTTGTCTCAAGAATTTACACTGAAATCTAACCTTCAATACATGTTCCCTGTCTGGTCTAAACAGTCATTCAGGATATAGGCCTAAATTAAATAACACACTTTTCCCTAAGACAAGTGCCTACTCTTACTGATACCTACTGAAACCAAATTTTGAGTCCCTCTTTTTCTTTTTTTTAAAGAAATTTAACTGTGGATCCAGAGGTGAAGATGTGAATTTATAAATGTTAAGGCAGCACGAGGACAGGGTGGAGAGGAGTATAGTGAACCAGAAGTTCAAGTGGCCCAAAGAGGCCCAGAGTGAAGCTTCAGTGAAGCTTTGGTATCACTGAACTGAATGCTAGTCTGGCCAGTGTAGTGCCCAAGCTCAGAAATCCCAGTTGTCAGTGGATATAAACTGCATCCACTCTGGGTCTGCCCAAATCAGGATGTCTCCCTGTTCTGAGAAAGTCTGTACTTGGCTCTTTTAAAAATTGCTTTGAAAGCGCTGGCTGGGTAACTCACTTGGTTAGAGCATTGTCCCAATATACCAAGGTTGTGAGTTCAATCCCCAGCCAGGGCACATACAAGAAACAACTAATGAATGCATAAATAAATGGAATAATAAATTGATATTCTCTCTCTCTCTCAAATTAATAAGTAAATTTTTAAAATTGTTTTGATATGAAATTAGAGGTCATCAAATAAAGAGATCTCCCCAAAGATTTCCCCTCCCTCCATTCCCTTTTTATTCCCTTTATTTCCCATTAAATGTAATGCCAAGCAACACCAAGATACCACCCTCACTGCTCTGGCTCTCTGCCTTCATTCGTCCAGGTGGCCAGGAACTCTGATCTGGCTCAGGTCACTTGGCAAAGTAATGAGTACAGAAGCTTCCTGTTACCTGTGGCTGAGCTCTGGCCAGCACAGTCAGGTGGCCACTCTGACCTCCTTTACCGCTTTCCTTCTGGGCGGAAATTGTGCTTGTGATGACATCCAAATTTAACTCTATGATCTCTTTTGGGATCTTTAGGGGGCTACTTCCTTCCTTCCTTCCTTCCTTCCTTCCTTCCTTCCTTCCTTCCTTCCTTCCTTCCTTCCTTCCTTCCTTCCTTCCTTCCTTCCTAATTTAAACAGAAAGTAAATCACTGCTAAACAAAGGGATAGAATAAAAGGGTTTGCTAATGTTAAACTGGCTTCCTTGCTTCCAACTTGTATCCTAATAAAGGACATGGATCTTGAAATATCTTACTTTAGAACAAAAGAATAATAGAACAATAAGCTCAGTCTATTTCGTCTGTTTCATAAGAAGGGAAAAATATGGCCCAGAATTGTCAGGGGGTCTCAGATTTCCCCAGAAAGACTCTCCCAAGGGTCTGCCATCGTAATACCCCCTTGGACCCAGATTCTTTCTGAAGTTGCTCCAAGAGCAGTGCACAACGTTTTGCCAGCAGTTTGGCTAGCTGCCTAACCTCATTGCTTATGGCTCGTTCTGGGTCTCGTCAGCATGCTCACGGGCACGGCCACTGACGCAAGGCAGGGGGCAAAGGACTCCCTTAATTAGAGCTGTGCAGTTTTCCATGGGTCTTTTCCAGAGCTTTCTCAGTTATCCCGTGGAAGCTAGATCCCCTGGCGCTGGGCTCACAGGCAGGCAGATGCTCCCTCAGACCTTCATCCCTTCTAGATGCTTCTTACTCTAACTGGCATGCTGCTCTCCCCGGGATTTTACTCTTAGACTTCAGACACCTCCAAGCAGCAAGACGTAATGAATTGTTTGCAGCCATGGTGGCTGCAATGTGTAGGCTCTGTGTAACCACAGTCTCTGGGCGTTCCTCCAGCTGCCTTGCCTTTCCCTCCTGGTGGGAGCAGGAGCTGGAGGCAGCCCACTGTGACAGGCACTACGTGGGGAGTATCTGATGTGAATGAGACACAACACTTACTACTCTCACTGAGTCCAAAATCTAGCACTGATGGTGGATGGGCAAGGAGCAGCGCAGAGCTCGCTCTGGAATGACACCGATAGCAGCAGTTTAACGGACGCCAATGGCTTCCTGCTGCCCTGAGAGTAAAATCCAAACTCATTCATGTGGTGTCTTGGGTTCCCTCCGACAAAGCTTCTAGTGCAAGTGGTTTATTGGGCAGGTGATTCCAGAAAACACAGGTGGCAGGTGGGGAAGTAATTCGGGGAAGAGAGAAAAACTAATAAAGGGGATGTTACCGAGTTTGTTTCACCCCCGAGTAGATCTTAATCCTGCTATAGATTTCTGGGAAACACACTTGAAAGATATCTCTCCAGAGGGGTAAGGGAGGAATAGTATACCCCTCCTGTCTGTCACTGGTTGAGAACTGCTGAGGGGAGAACGGGAAGGGGGGTCTCAATTCCCTGGCACTTCCAGCTGGGCACACCCTCGAGGTCAGCATGGGCTCCGGCAGTGAGAGAAGCCGAAACACAGTGATGAGGGCTGGCAGTCTGCTCTGAAATAGTGAGGGCCCAGGACCCGGCAGGGCACCAAGAGTGTCCTCGGAACATGCTCTTACTATTCCCGCACAGGCAGGCTCTGGTGACATCTCCAGCCTTAGCTTAGGGAGGCAGAGTAGAGGAGGGACATTCATGTTTGGGGAGATGACATTTCCAATAGGCTAAGTCAGGCATTATTATGTAAAGAAGTTGATAGATGGTAAGCAGGAAGGCCAGGGTAGCACCACGCTGCAGGGCATTGCACGGGGACAGTTTAGTCAATAAGCAGACCTCTGGCGTGATACTAGCAGCTGCCACTTCTGAGTTCCCAGTATCCCCAGGTACTGCGCTAAGGCCTTCCTGCATCTTCTCAGTCCATCTTCACAACCTCCCTCATGTTGCAGGTATGGAAATAGGCTCAGAGAGGTCCAGTAACTTGTCCCCATGCCTGTCAGTGGTAAAGATAGGATGAAGCCCCCCTTGTCTGACTCCCAGACTTTTGTTGTTGTTGTTAAAATGTCAAATCCTTTATCTAAAGCAATCCTTCCACCTTCTATGTGTCATTAGCTTGTTGAAGAGACTGTGGAATCAGTTGTCCTGTGATCTGATGGTTTCCTCCTGGTGTCATTAAACTTGTTCCTCCAGCCCCTGGGCTTTCTGAGAGTTAGGTCTAAAAGCTTGTGAGATGGAGGTTGGATCAGTTAGAGACCCTGATTCTAATTGGTCCTGCATACAGCACGCTGTACCCTGGGGAGGCTGCATGCTAGGACTGACCGTGGGTTTAGAAGGTCACAGTGGATGCCCCTCCCCCCCAAATGCAAAGCTGATTTATCCCCCTTATAATCATCAAGTAACCACTCTTGGGGTGATACTTTTAATGCCTGTGCTCCTAACCATAATATAATAGAAGTATCTCAACCCTAAGTTTTCAATTAGACGTGGCCATGCCAGATCTGACTCCCACCGAGGTGCGGAGCCTGAACTAACAGAGGCATCTCAGATGTCAGACAGCCTTCGTAAGTCCCTAGACCCAGCCTGGGAGAGGCTTTAAGACCTTATCTTTTCAGTTTCCACGTGGAGAGGTTGGGCCCTGCGGGCTGCAGAGGTTGACCGCTGTAGAGTCAGGACAGGAGATGTTGGCACAGAGCTGAGAACAACAGCAAGGCTCCTGCCTTCCTTCCAGGGCCAGCCAAGTGCCAGGAGCAGCCCCCTCTCTCCTGCACTTCCCAGGTTCTTTCCAGATGAGGCTGGGCCCCTCTTTGTCTCTCATGCCAGCTGCCACAGGTCCCGGACAAGCAAAGAAACTGTCAGTTTCCATTTTCAATTATGTCAAATGGTTCTATTATGCAATCAGATCTGGCTGAGGCCCAGAATAGACCCCAAAGCACCAAGTGATCTGATGACATTCCCACGCATTCTGTTCTCATTAACACTCTGCCCAGCCTGGTGAGTTGTCCTACAACATCCAGATGTGTCCTGGGGCTGGAACTCCACCGGGAGAGCCCAGGGCTGAATTGCTGCAGCTGCTACCTTGGGCCCGGAGGCAGGCTTCTCTGGCAGTGCCAGTCATTTTCGCTGCACCATCACTACGTTTCCTTGACATCTGGGTCCAGGAAAAAAAGTTCATGGGCCCCTCCATTCTGAAAAAGTGAGATTATAACCAATAATAGTTACAGTTTTCCCTAAAGGGCAAGCACAGGAGCTTGGAGCATGTGAATGCTGGGCTAACTCACCTAGAAGGGACTCCTACTAGCCTTTCTCCAATCCCCAAATTTTGCCAGGTCAGCAAAGGACACATGGAAATATCCCTAAGAGAAAAGAGTAGTTCCCAGACTTTTGGTCCCATTTCTGATCTTATTTTGTTTCTGGAGGGCAGGGAGAAAAGTCTGCATGAAAGAAGTAAGATTTTAAGGAAGAAAGAAAGATGTTAAGGCTCAATGAGGATGCGGGGGCGAATAGTGGAAAGCTGGCCGAGGCAGCCCTGTGGTCAGGGAGCAGGGGAGTTGGAGTTGAGTTTAATATCCAGGAAGACTGGGTTGTATTTGGAGGGACAGAGCCCTAGGAAACAATACCGTGAGGTTAGAGCCAGAGCCGAGGGGTGGGGAACACTCAAATGTACAGTGGCGTGGGGACACGCAGCAGTCTAGAGATGGGGCTGGAATTCAGGTCCATTGAAGGGAAGAGAAATCCTTATTTGGGGAGAACTTAGAGCTTTCAATCTTGTCAAATGTTTTATGATACTTCCAATCTTACAGGGGGCCAAATCCCTTCAAAGCCTATTGCTATGCAAAATACTGACTTTTATCATAGTGTGATTCTCACCTGCTTTTGGTTATTTACAATAATAATAACAATTAACAGATTCTGAGCCACAGCTATCTATTAGACACTTTACAAAACTTTTAAAATATAGTCTTTCATTTAATTCTTACAATAATACTATGACAGCGGTCCTGTCATTATTTCTAATGGGGAAATGGAAGCTTGGAGAGGCTGTCGCTCACCCAGTCACACAGAATGTATAAATAGGGTATGAATTCAAGTGCTCTGACTAGTCTAGAATCCCAGCTCTGTCTGTCTCATTGTGGAGTAAGTTGCACATTTCTGAAGAGTAGCAACTACATCCTACTCTCCTCTTTCTACCATTCCTCACCACCATGCTCTACATACTCAATGCAGAACCTTTGGTAGAACAGGCCCTTGTAAGGATTCACTGGAAGAATGGATATCTTACCGGGCTTCCCCTCTCCTCTGCCCAGGCTCTGGGAAAAGAACTCTGGGTTTCTCATTAGCACCAGCTCTTCAGAATAACAGAAAGAGAAAACACTGGTAAATTCTCATTAAGCTCCTAATGGGCTTTATAAGCATAAAGAAGAAAAGCAGTGACCAGTCCACATCTTACAGCTGTTAGTCTGTAATTGTCTTTATTGTCACGTACATGGTAAAGACCCAAGTGAAGCATTTGGAATCTCCCTCTCCCCTCCACTCCCCTAATTAGAAGAAAATCTTGGATTCAGTAGCTGCTTTTTAAAAGCAAAAATGTGTGTTGGGGGAAATGTGCCACAAGGGCTGTGTGGCATGCTTCCTGCCCAGAAAATGGGGGAATGACTTCCCTGGCCACTGCTGGTCTGTGCTGCATCTACCATGACTGCTCAGTTACAGGCTTTACTTCCATCTCTGGCCCTTTCACCAGGGTGCTAATGAGGACATCGGTGTTGGCGAGGTGGAGACCCCTCACTTAGAACAGTACATTTCACGGCCTTTAAATGGACATGATCTCCAGCTGCTACTGAGCTGGATGGACCAGCCTATTGGGAAGCCAGCATGGCCTGGAACTACTGTGTCATGTGTTTGAACACCCATGATGAGGTATCATAACAGAAGATAGAAAAATCAATTGTGTTACAACTCTAAAACTGAGTGAAATCTTGTGTTAAGAAATACTTGACTTACCCCAATTCCAGTAGAACAGAAGAGCTGGGAACACCCATTGAAATAGGTTTAACCTATGGGCCACGAGGCCCGTATGCTTAGGAAGTTCTCATTGTGAGTCATTTGCTTCCTGACTTCTTCTGCAGGAACAGCAGCTGTTTCTTTTTGCCATTTTCTTCTTCTTCACAATCAACAAGCACATCCAGTCAACATTTTAGTGCCCCGCTTTTAAATATGGACGGAGAAGGATTGCCAGTCATGTGAGGAAAGCCTTTAATATGAAAGACAGAAACTAAAACAAACAAAAACAAAAAAGAAAACAAACAAAAAAGACTGCAAATGCTATGTTTTTTCTTTAAAAAAAGAACATTCAGCCCGGCCAGTGTGGCTTAGCAGGTGAGCATAAACCAATGAATCAGGAGGTCTAGGGTGTGATTCCCAGTCAGGGCATATGCCCACGTTGGGGCCTTGATCCGCAGCAGGGGGCATGCAGGAGGCAGCCAACCGATGTTGATGTTTCTCTCTCATCGATGTTTCTATCTCTCCTTTTCCCTTTCTCTCTCTCTAAAAGTTCAATTAAAAAATATATATATTTTTAAAAAGGACATTCAGAGAACAAGAAAAGACCTCTTAGAAATTACAAAGCTCATAGGAGAAAATTTTACTCCATAGAAATTTTGGAAAATAAAGTTGAAATTTTTGCAAAATAAGGGGAAAGATAAGGAGATAGAAAATAGGGAACAATAGAGAACTAAACCAGAAGAGAGAGAAAGAGAGAGAGAAAAACAGAGGAGAGGAAGTTTTCACAGAAATAATTTATGAAATTCTCCTGAACTGCAAGACATGAGTTGCCAGACTGAAAGGGTCTACCGAGTGCCCAGCACAATGGATGCAAGTACTCGGTCCAGTCATTGTGAACTTTCAGAGCACATGGCCCAACAGCTTCCAGAGAGAAAACTTGAGTTTTACACAAAGATTCAGGATGGTACTAAACTTTTCTAAGGATTTGTCAGAAGCTAAAAGACAATGAAACAAGGTTTAAGAATACTGAAGCTTGCCCTAACCGGTTTGGCTCAGTGGATGGAGCGACGGCCTGCGGACTGAAGGGTCCCAGGTCTGATTCCGGTCAAGGGCATGTACCTTGGTTGCGGCCACATCCCCAGTTGGGGGTGTGCAGGAGGCAGCTGATCGATGTTTCTCTCTCATCGATGTTTCTAACTCTCTATCCCTCTCCCTTCCTCTCTGTAAAAAATCAATAAAATATAAAAAAAAACCCACAAAAAACAAAAACAACAACAACACTGAAGCTTGTTTAAGAACAAGCGCACTTTAGTGTAAGAGTATAATAAAGACCTTTCGGTCATGCCATATCTCACCTTTTCTTGAGAAGATGGTGGTGGATATGCCCTACCAAAATGAAAGAGTAAACCTGGGACCCAGGGAAATGTGATTCAGTATAATGATGGATAAAAGAAATCCCAAGGATGAAAGTGAAAGGAAAGTCCAAGATGATAGCCATGCAACAAGCGTGGAGCAACCAGTCCACCTTGTAGCTAATCAGAAGGCTGAGGAGAGATTTCTTCAGGATGAGATAGACAGCTATTTTCTCTTCTTCCCCATTCTCCCCCCCATTTCCTTTTACGTGTCTTTTTTCTTCATCGCTTACTTCTTCTTGGATTATAATTTGTTTCTTTAAAATTATTTTGGTGTGAAATATTTTTTCTTAATTTTAAAAGTACTGCTTGATCATCAAAGGAAATCAAACAAAATACTAATATAGTGAACATTAATCAAGTGCTTGCTAAGGGTCAAGCACACTGAAGTGCATTATATGGATTATCTCAATCTTCATCTTAACCCTGTGAGGTTGGAACCATGATGACCTCCATTCAGAGATGAGGGAATGAGGGCACAGAGAGGTTAAGAACTTGCCCATTGACTCATCTGAGAAGTGGTAGGGTTGGGATTCAAACCTAGTCTGATTCTGAGCCTATGATTTTGACCATTGTGCTATGTATTAAAGGAAATGTTACATTTCCCTCCATTGCGTAAAATCCATGAGGTGTTTTTTGGTTACAGTTTGGTGTGCATCTTGTCATATTTTTTTAATGTTCATATGGACATATAAACATATATATTTTTTCCTTTAAAAATAGAATCATTTTTCATGCTTTAACTTTATTTCAATTAACATTTACTGAATGCAAATTTTGTGCTTAGCTCTGTGCTAGGTATTGGGATGAAATAAAAGTTATATAGTCCCAATTTATAAGGATCTCCTAGAGATTAATAAATTGAATATCCTGGTTTATTGAGAATTATTATCATAAAACACAATTTTCCAAAGAATTGGAGTATAAGAAATATATTTAATGTTAAATTATACTAAATCTAAGGTTTTCTTTGGTTCAGACACCACTTGAAATACCTTTGCCTTTTTAGTATGAACATCAGATATTCTTGAATAATACAGCAAAAAAAAATCTGTTATTTGAACTTTCAAGTGATTGAATTCCAGGAAAATAAGTCTCCACTATGCATTTAATCAGCCTCTCTGCCAACTCTCTTCTCTTAAATGCCATCTGCCCCATGGCCTCACTCTGTGCCAACTTAATATCATTTCCTTGGCCCTAGGCCAGATTCCATGTAAGTTTTTTTTAAAAGCCCTAGATAATGTTGTCTAGGTTGCTAGTATATCTAATTCTTGGACTAGAGACAAACTTTATGGTCTATTTAACAGAGATTTTGCTTCATCACTTCACCCCTAAAAAGATAAATGGCAATAACTAAAAAATAAAGCTCGTTTAGTTAAAGACCAAGTCTTGGTTCAGGATGGTGCTTGTTTGCTGGGTGCGATTGGTTTGCCTTGAGAACTGGTGAAGCTCAGTTAGAGTCGGAGCCTGAGTTATAGCTATTTGTATTGGAATCTGAAGATTGTCTTTCTGATATTACTTGTCTTAGAGGTAACTAGCCATCTCTAAATCTGGAAACACATCCTTATTTGTAATCTTTTTCCTGCATAGCTTTCCTTGAATTTTGTCTGATAACAGGAGAAAAATTATTGATGTTAAACTGTATGAAAGAGTCAGATACAGATGAGCCTGCAGTTCTTTATCTGTGGAATGCAGTGTTCCATTGCCGGTGGTAGTGTCCTATTTAAGATCGTGAAATGTATCACATCTTCCAAACAGGAGCTGAAATATGATCTCTTCATCGTGACTGATGTTCCTGCATCTGGGAGCATGTGTACCGGCTATAAGCCAGTTCCAGAGGCTGCTGCTGAACAACTGACATGGCAATCCACAGTTGATTTGTAGAGAAGGGTGTCTGAGCATGCTGATGTTACAACAATTTGTTCTGTTTCTTTTCTTCCTGATCAACATTATTATTGAAATACTAGAGGCCCGGTGCACAAAATTCGTGCATGAGGGGTGTGTCCCTCAGCCCAGCCTATACCCTCTCCAATCTGGAACCCCTTGAGGGATGTCCAACTGCCAGCCTGGTTGCCCCCAACTGCCCTCCCCTGCAGGCCTGGTCACCCCCAACTGCCCTCCCCTATAGGCCTGGTCCCCTCAAAATACCCTCCCTTACAATCCTGGTCCCTTTCAAAATGCACCGGGCAGAAGGTACGGAACAAACCACTTATAACCTCCCCGTGGCTGTAGGGGACCCATATGGTAATTAAGGAACAAATGCTTTTATTTTGTCTATATCAAAAAAGATGTACAAGGAAAAGAGCCACGAGGGAGTAGCTCCAATCTATTTTATATGTTGGAGTCTTAA
>NW_005871326.1:1530968-1552556 GCF_000147115.1 Myotis lucifugus | reverse complement strand
CCCCCAACTGCCCTCCCCTGCAGGCCTGGTCTCCCCCAACTGCCCTCCCCTGCAGGCCTGGTCCCCTCCAACTGCCCTCCCCTGTAGGCCTGCCCCCCCCCAGCTGCTCTCCCCTGCAGGCCTGGTCTCTCCCACCTGCCTCCCCCTGCAGGCCTGGTTCCCCCCAATTGCCCAAATGCCCTCCCCTGCAGGCCTGTCCCCCCCTAACTGCCCTCCCCTGCTGGCCTGGTCATCCCCAACTGCCTTCCCTTGTGTCCACATGGGGGCAGCCATCTTGTGTGTTGGAGTGTTGGTCAATTTGCATATTGCCTTCTTGCTATATAGGATAGTTTACAAACAATAAAATGTATACATTTTAACTGTACATCTCAACAAGTTTAGGCAAATGTATACATCTGTGTAATTACCACCTCAATCAGTATGCAGAATATTTCTGTCTCCCCCAAGAGTTCTTTGTGCCGCAGCCTAGTCATTCTCTCCATTTCCCACATCCGTAGCCTCAGGCAACTGCGAATCTGCTATTGTCCCTACAGTTTAGATTTGTTATTTCTAAAGTTTCGTGGAAATGGAATCATAAGGTATATACTTGTTTGTGTGCATCTTCTAAGCTTAGCATAAAGAACTTAAGATTTATTCATATTGTTGCGTGTATGTGCAGTTTATTCCTTTTTGATGTTGTCATATTCCATTGTATGAATATACCGCAATTTATTTATCCATTCACCTGTTGATGGGATTGTTTGGGATTGTTTCCAATCATTGCCTGAAATGACTAGAGCTGCTATGAATATTTGTGTACACATTTTCATGTGGATACACAAGATAAGTTTCATTTCTCTTGGGTAAATGTGTAAAAGTAGAGTTGGTGAGTCATTTTGAATGTATATTTAACTTTTTAAGAAACTGGTTTTTCCAAGTGGTGTACTATTTTACATTCCCATAAACAATATATGAGAGTTTCAGCTATTCCACATCTTGGACAACATTTGGTATTTTCAGCCATTTAAATTTTAGCCACTCTCACTGTAATTTTAATTTGGGTTTCCATTTGCTTACTTTAAATCCATCTTTCTTCTTTGGTGAAATATCTGTTCAAATCTTTTGCCCAATTAAACTGTTTGTTTTTGCCCATTAAAAAATTTTCTTTTGTCTTCTTATTCTTCAGTTATAAGTGTTCTTTATGTTTTTTGGATAAAAGTATTTTATTAGATATATGCTTTGCAAATATTTTCTCCCAGACTGGGTCTGCCTTTCCATTTTTCTAAGAGCATCTTTTGTAAAGCAACAGTTTGAAAACTTCAATGAAGTATAAGCTTTCATATTTGCTTATAGTTTTGCTTTTTGTATTCTGAGAAATCTTTGCCTAACTCTTTTGCTACTTGTTAAAACAATGTTTCTTTTACTGATCAAAACAAATTATTCATAGATGATATGACTAAGTACTTAGAAAGTCCAAGGCAATCAACTTAATGATTCTGAGAGCTAATGAGAAAATTAAATAAGGTGACCAGAATGAGATGCAGATCACAACTTTCTTGTATTATCCAGGCAGCTGTCAAGATGGCCCATGTATTAAAATATGGGTGATGAAGAGACTATTTACACAGGTGTGGGTAGGGTTAAGCACTCAGTGTCTAAGAGCAGCAGGAAGCCATTACAAGGCCTAAGTTTGAAGGGTCAAAAGAAAGATGTGATTTCTAGAACCCAGAGAAACTTATAGCTACAGTCCACCTAATGGGAGCTGTGGTCTTTGGTAGAGGAAGAAATTCAGACACTGTCAACCCATGACCTAGCAGTGAGGGAGTCTGGTGAATAAATACTTCAATCCTCTCTCCTCCCATCCTTTGCATCTTCTGCCAGTGCTTCCCACTGGCCAAACTCTACTGGGAGCCAGATGTCAAGGAAGACCAACTGACATAGTTAATAAAAATCAGGCGCTCAGTCCTGACTGTTGGTTCATTGGCATGAAGAACCTAAATTGACTAGAGGAAAGTCCCAGCTTCAATTTAATGGAGCACAGATTATGCTTCCCGATGAACCACTTCTCTTTTGGGCAGGATGCCTTACAGAACCATTAAGCTCAAGGTTGCAGCATCAGCATAAAGAGCCAGAACTCCTTAGGTAGGTTATTAAATCTAATAATGAGAGGAGCCATGTCCACTTTTACCTCTTGCTTCTCAGGCACGAGCATTCAGCCTATAAGGAGATGGCGCTGTTATTTGCCTCTGGTTTTTTGCATTTACTCTATCTTATAGGAAAGCACCCCATCTGCAGAATTGGACTTACGGCTTTCAAAAATCCAACCCTGTAAAGGCCTGGGGAGGGGGCGGCAGTGGGTTGGAGGAAGTCAATTGGGGATGGGGGGGAAGAGGAGGACATCTGTAATACTGTCAATAATAAAGATAATTTTTTTTAAATCCAATCCTGTGGCTATGGAGATATAGTTTCTTTCAGAACAATCGTAGAAGTTTTCTGATAACTTACACAGATATTTAGCTGGAAATGCAAAGCCCTAAACTCATCAGTTTTTTCTTCAATCTCTCCAGCTCACTTAGGAGCAACTAACCGACCCCATAGTCCTTATATTCTATTTCCATTAAAAGGTTCTATAGCAGCAACTACTTGATCATCCAAAGCCTTTACCTTCTGTAGGAATTTGACTCCAGGTGATACAGACAGTACTTTAGGTACCTTTTGTCACTCTATGCCATGAACTGTGTTAGTATCTTTTACCAATAGAAACATGACCAATAATGCCTTTAAATTTAGCCAGAGAACCAATTCTGGATTCCCATCCTCATCCTTCTGTTCTCCTGGGACCACTCCTGGTATCAACAACTTTTTAAATCAAGGTTTGATTGAAACTTTAGCAGGAGCACAGAGTCCATACAAGAATGATAGGACAAGGGATTTATTATAGGAAGTAGACTTACATTATTATGGGAAGAGATAAGAAAGTGAAGGTCTGGAGGTGGTAGCGCCTCTCAGATTTTACAGCAAGTTATATCTAGCATCCGAAAACAATCTTTATTCCAAATCTAGCCCCTGGAGGAAATTGAATTTTGTCACTCTTCCGTTTATTTCCACATTAAAGACTCTCTCAATGTGATAAAAAGGTCATTGTCTTCTTTTTCCCTTTCAACCTGATACATATTATTGAATCTGTTCATTCATTCAACAAATATTTCTTAGGCACCTACTGGTATTGATTTAGGGAATGGAGATACATTATTGAACAAAATAAGAAAAAAATACATGCCCAATGGAGCTTGCATTCTAATAAGGGAAGACTAAGCAACTCAATTGTTATAGTAGGTTTGAAGATGAAGGGAAGGGGCTAATGAAAGGGAGACTGACAAGCCTTAGACTCAAATCTCCCAAACTTGGTATTTCTACATCTGGCCTTGATAGCCTCCCATAGTCTTGCCCAACCTTGCCTTGCATATCTTGTCTTTCACTGCTCCCAACTCATTTCTATCAAATGAGTCCTTTCTCCCTCTTCTTTCAATAAGCTTTGTCTTTCCTGAATATTGAGTGTCCCCATGCCCACAGCAGTTTCCATGGCAGCCTCTCCCAGCGCTTCTTGATGCCTCTTTGATTCTGGACTGTGATGCATCATGAAGCTAAGTATTCACCCTCATAGATTCCTGGCACATCTCCTCCTTCTGCCACTAGACCCCTTTCACCTCTCTCATTCGCACACAACTCTGATGGGACAGTCACTCCTTCCGATCCTGATTTGCAAATTTACATATTCCATGGGGTTAGCCATGTAAAGCAACATCTTGCTTGACAAAAACAATAACAAACAAACAAAACAACAAAAACATGTCAGGTTGCTGGGGCACAGAGAATGTGCACAGTTGGGAAGTAAAAATAAGAATGGCTGCCCAAAGTAGACTGAGGTGGGGCAGGGTAAATGATATGCAAGTGGAGGTCACATATTTCCCCTTGGGAAAATTGTAAGGTCTCATCCCTCACTCCCAACAGGATTGGGATATTCTCCCGCCTTGGGAAAAAAGGGTGATTATCAAGGGGCAGCTCAGACCCTGTGTCCTAGAGATATTGATGTTTCCCAGTGCCTGAGATAAGGGCAAGCTTGGTCATGTTTCTGAACCCATGTCTGAGCAACCACACTTCCTTATATCCAGGGGCCCAAGAGAATGATAGGTATTCTATAGGGCAGTGATGGCGAACCTATGACACGCATGTCAGGGGTGACACGCGAACTCATTTTTTTGGTTGATTTTTCTTTGTTAAATGGCATTTACATATATAAAATAAATATCAAAAATATAAGTCTTTGTTTTACTATGGTTGCAAATATCAAAAAATTTCTATATGTGACATGGCACAAGTTAAGTTAGGGTTTTTCAAAATGCTGACACGCCGAGCTCAAAAGGTTCGCCATCACTGTTCTACACCATTTGTCATTTCATCTCCATATATAAATTAGCAAGAAAAAGGGTTTTGTTTTTTGACAGATATTTATAAAGATAACAAAATATGCAAATATTAATAGCAAATACTATTATAATTTAGTATAGTATAGGGTGTGCTTGCATGCTCTAGAGGCAACATGTGGTCTGAAGCCTTTAAAATTGCCCTGCAGCCTGGAATCATGCTTTGGATCTTACCTAACCCTGTTACTTGGGGTAATTCAGGGCCACACTTCCTCATGAGCACACCAGCATGAAATGGGGTGGAGTGTGGAGTGGGCGTCATTGATTGTCCATCTCTCCCAGCTCAGTCAGTCCCCAGCAGTCATACCACCTGCTCTTGGAGTCTAGGACAAGGTTCCTAGGCGATGCAGCCAGGCTTCAGCTTTCTTTTCAGTAACCTTGAGCCTGATTTGCACAGTGGAGGCAAGTTTCAAATCCAAAGTCAACTCTCAGGAAATTCTCCTGGGAGTCTAAGGGAATGGTGTCAAGCCATAAGTACAGGCTGCTTTCCTATTAATAGTTCCTATGGAATCTGTAGAGTGCTTTCAGCAGTTGTAAAGCATGTTCATGCTTACAGCCCTGGGAGAGCTTCACTGTTGAGAAATAGGCTTAAAGAGGTTACACAGGAGATATGTGGTAGCTTAGGGACATAGACCCAGATATTCTGACCCCCAAAGCCTGTGCTTGCTATACTACAGCACACTACATTTTGCCTAATGGGCTGCACAGTATTTGCCAACCATTCTTTTCTGAGACTATTATTTTGCCTGGTCCTATTATTTTGTTTATAATTCTGATGTGATGGAAATTTTTTTGTGGAATGGTAGGAAGCTGTGTAGTTTATTGCAAAGAGCGGTAGATTAAAACTCATGGACCTTGAATTCAAGTCCCAGCTTGATTACTAGAAGGCTGTGTGACCCTGAGCCAGCTTCTTGATCTCTCTGGCCTTAGATTCTGTTAAACGAGGGCCTCAACCTTGATATTTGTGCTGTTTCACAGCTCTCACATTCTCACAAGAACCCAGGCCTATTGGGGAAAACTGTGCAGGTGCCACTGAGGACAGTTTTTCTGAAAAACAAGCTCTAGTTCTGAATGTCCCTTCAGGAGTTGACTTTTATAAAGTCAAAGATTTGGCCTAAGAGTTCTTGTGGTGTCTAGATGGCCTGTTTCAGGTACATTGTGCTATATAACCTATGAGTAGTGGCTTAAAACAATAAGGATTTAGTATTTCTCATAACTCTGTGGTTGGTGGGTTCAGTTGGGCAATTCTTCTGCTCCCTCTGGGGTCAGTCAAGTGGCTGTATTTGGCTGGCTTAGTTGGGGCTAAAATGTCCAAGATGACCTCCCTCACATATTGGTGCTTAGATGCTGGCTATTGGCTGAAGATCTCAGCTCTGCTCAACTTGTTTCTCCAGCAGAATAGCCCTGACCATTTTTTTCTCTTTTTTTGCATATCAAGGCTTTAAAGAGGGTAAAAGTGCAAATTTCAAGTCCTCTTAAGGCAGTGGTTCTCAACCTTGGCTGCACATTAGAATCACCTGGGAATCTTTTTTAAATCCTGATTTCTGGGCCTCATCTCTGGAAATTCTGTTTCTTGTTATGGGTGGGGCCACAACATTAGTAACAAAGAAACAGAATTTCCGGAGGATGAGGCCCAGAAATCAGGATTTTAAAAAGATTCCCAGGTGATTCTAATGTGCAGCCAAGGTTGAGAACCACTGTCTTAAGGCCTGAGCCTGTAATTTATACAGCATCCCTTCTCCCATATTCCATTGGTCAAAGCAAGTCAGAGCCACCCTGAATTCAAAGGGAGGGGAGACTGACCCTTCCATCTGTGGATGGATGCCAGAAGCCGGTCCATCCTTGCTACTTGACACAGTCGCTGCAGGGAAGAAACATCTGCACAGCATATGTTTCAAGGGACCTGGCGTATATGGCATAATGTTCTTAATATGTTTGCTCCCCTTCTTAGCGCTATGTGTTCTAACCAGGGTCACCTCTCCAAGAAAGGTTGTTTCCCCAGATAGGAATTTTCCCCTGGAGTTAGGGATTAACAGGACTAAGGAAGGGAATAAATCAGTAAAACCCCTTAACTAAGTGCCAGGCGGGTAGTTAATCACCTTAACTATGAACAAGCATGCTTAAACTACATAATCTTTACTTAGGATAATCTCCTTCAGTTACTTCCTTGTAGCTTAACAGAACAGTAGAGTAGTGACCTTGGAATGGAGATAAGAAACACCCTAACCTTTGGAATAGAATGGATAGGATTAAAATCGACTGGTATAAATACAGATGTAATAGGAGAATAGAGAACCTGGCTAGAGAACTTGGCTGGAGAACCTGGCTAGGCTGCTGATCAACTGAACGCTGTCTCTGTGTCATTCCTTCTTCGCCAACTCCGTCCACACCTTTGGGAACCCCTGGACCAGCTGGGGCTGGACCCCAACATCTGGCGCTGAAAAGGAAGACCTCCAGAAGCTCCGGGTGCAGCGTGGCAGTGTTTGCACTGCAGCCTTTGCGAGTGGTCGCCTCAGAACCAGTCTCCCTGTGAGCGGCACCCAGAAACCTCGAGCCGGTGGAGTCTTCCGTAACCAGGAGCCCAGAGGGCCACGGAGACAGTACCCTTGTCTGGGCGGCGGACATCTGCAGTAAGAATGTCCTTCTCCCCTCATTTGAATCGTCCTCCCATGGGAATCCCAGCACTCCCACCAGGGATTCCACCACCACAGTTTCCTGGCTTTCCTCCACCTGTACCTCCAGGAACCCCAATGATTCCTGTACCAATGAGCATTATGGCTCCTGCTCCAACTGTCCGAGTACCCACTGTGTCCATGGTTGGAAAGCATTTGGGAGCAAGAAAGGATCATCCAGGCTTAAAGGCAAAGGAAAATGATGAAAATTATGGTCCTACTACTGTTTTTCTTGGCAACATTTCTGAGAAAGCCTCAGACATGCTCCTAAGACAGCTCCTTGCTAAATGTGGCTTGGTTTTAAGCTGGAAGAGAGTACAAGGTGCATCTGGAAAACTTCAAGCCTTTGGATTCTGTGAGTATAAGGAGCCTGAATCTACCCTCCGTGCAGTCAGGTTATTGCATGACCTGCAGATTGGAGAGAAGAAACTGCTTGTTAAAGTTGATGCAAAGACAAAGGCACAACTGGATGAATGGAAAGCAAAGAAGAAAGCTTCTAATGGGACTGCGAGGCCAGAAACTGTCCCTAATGATGACGAAGAAGCCTTAGATGAAGAAACCAAGAGAATAGATCAGATGATCAAAGGGGCCATTGAAATTTTAATATGTGAATACTCCAGTGAGCTCAATGCCCCTTCACAAGAATCTGACTCTCACCCCAGGAAGAAGGAGGACATTTTCCGCAGATTTCCAGTGGCACCTCTGAACCCGTATCCACACATCACTAAGGAAGATATAAATGCTATAGAAATGGAAGAAGACAAAAGAGACCTGATATCCCGAGAGATCAGCAAATTCAGAGATACACACAAAAAACTGGAAGAAGAGAAAGGCAAAAAAGAAAAAGAAAGACAGGAAATTGAGAAAGAACGGAGAGAAAGAGAGAGGGAGCGTGAAAGGGAACGAGAAAGACGAGAACGAGAACGGGAAAGAGAACGTGAACGAGAAAAAGAGAAGGAACGGGAGCGGGAACGAGAACGGGATAGGGATCGTGACCGGACAAAGGAGAGAGATCGTGACCGTGATCGGGAAAGGAGTTCAGATCGGAATAAGGATCAGAGTCGATCAAGAGAAAAGAGCAGAGATCGTGAAAGGGAGCGGGAGCGGAAAAGAGAGAGAGAGAGAGAACGTGAACGAGAAAGAGAGCGTGAAAGGGAACGGGAGCGAGAAAGAGAAAAATACAAGAAGAGGGATCGAGAAGAGTATGAACGAAGAAAACTTGAAAGAAAACTCTGGGAGAAAGAAGCTGCTTATCAAAAGCGCGTTAAGAATTGGGAAATCAGAGAACGGAAGAAAAGCCGGGAGTATGAGAAAGAGGCTGAAAGAGAAGAGGAAAGGAGAAGAGAAATGGCAAAAGAAGCTAAACTACTAAAAGAATTCTTAGAAGATTATGATGATGATAGAGATGATCCCAAATATTACAGAGGAAGTGCCCTTCAGAAAAGACTGCGTGACAGGGAAAAGGAAATGGAAGCAGATGAATGGGATAGGAAAAGAGAGAAGGAAGAACTAGAGGAAACCAGGCAGCAACTTCTGGCAGAAGGGCATCCGGATCCAGATGCAGGGCTTCAGAGGATGGAACAAGAGGCTGAGAGGCACAGACAACCACAAATAAAGCAAGAACCAGAATCAGAAGAAGAGGAAGAAGAAACGCAAGAAAAAGAAGAAAAACGAGAGGAACCTGTGGAAGAAGAAGAAGAGCCAGAGCAGAAGCCCTGTCTTAAACCAACTCTGAGGCCCATCGGTTCTGCCCCATCTGTTTCCTCTGTCAGTGGCAACGCAACCCCCAGCACTCCTGGGGATGAGTCTCCCTGTGGTTTTATTCCTCAAGAAAATTCGCCAGGTCAACAACAACCTGAGGAGCACAGGCCAAAAATAGGACTGAGACTTAAACTGGGTGCTTCCAATAGTCCTGGTCAACCTAACTCTGTGAAGAGAAAGGAACTCCCTGTAGATAGTGTCTTTAACAAATCTGAGGATGAAGACAGTGGTGATGTACCCAGAAAAAGGAAACTGGTTCCCTTGGATTATGGTGAAGATGGTAAAAATGCTGCCAAAGGCACCGTAAACACTGAAGAAAAGCGCAAACACATGAAGAGTCTCATTGAGAAAATTCCTACAGCCAAACCTGCGCTTTTTGCCTATCCCCTGGATTGGTCTATTGTGGACTCTCTATTGATGGAAAGACGAATTAGACCTTGGATTAATAAGAAAATTATAGAATACATAGGTGAAGAAGAAGCTACATTCGTTGATTTTGTTTGTTCTAAGGTTATGGCTCACAGTTCACCTCAGAGCATTTTAGATGATGTTGCCATGGTACTTGATGAAGAAGCAGAAGTTTTTATAGTCAAACTGTGGAGATTATTGATATATGAAACAGAAGCCAAGAAAATTGGTCTTGTGAAGTAAAACTCTCTGTACGTTGAGAGTTCCATTTCAGATATCGTCTTTCCCATCCTTTAAAGGACTTTGAAAAAATTTTTGTCTTCAAAGACATTTGTGAGATCTGTAATTTTTTTTAAGTGTAGAAAATGTGAATTTTTTTTTTGTCCTCCAATTTGTTGATGCCCTGTGTACTCCCTTGGTTGTAAAGACATCTGAATCCTACCTTGGTTCTCTTTATACTCACCAGGTACAAATTTGTATTGTTTGAATTTTGGAGTTTAAACCCTCCTACTAAAAGAAGCAGAAGCCATCAGTGATTCTTCTTTTTTTAAAAATATATTTTATTGATTTTTCACAGAGAGGAAGGGAGAGGGATAGAGAGTTAGAAACATCGATCAGCTGCCTCCTGCACACTCCCCACTGGGGACGTGCCCACAATCCAGGCACATGCCCTTGACCGGAACTGAACCTGGGACCCTTGAGTCTGCAGGCCAACACTCTATCCACCGAGTCAAACCGGTCAGGGCCATCAGTGACTCTTGAGAGGCGTGCTTGGGAAGGTACACTTGAGTTGAAGAAATATATTGTCACATGGTAGCGATGGAGTGGGAGTCCCCGTGGCTCATTTTTATTTCACAGAGCCAAATGTTGGAACAAATGAGCGTTTTGGGAAGGAGAGAACCAGAATAGCCTTTGTGCTTATAGAATAGGTCAACTATTAAAAGTAGTGTTCACTTAATAGATTATAAAATAGACTGAGAGATTATAAACAAGGAGATAATTATTTTCTAAGTTTTCCTGGATTAGAGAAACAGGCACTTCCTAAATGTTTTGCTATGAATGTGAGCAGGGACATGTGTCTGGCATCTAACTGACATTCAGTAAAACTCCACTGAGTGAGCAAATGCGTGAATCAGTGAATGACCTGTGCAGATTCATTCTTCTTTTCTATATAAAAAGATTGAATAATTGAGTTTTCTTCATCTCTGTCTCCTGGCTTGAAAGTTATGCATACTTTTCATATTGTTATAGTGGTTGCCCTTACTTGTGCTTTCCCCCAGATACAAGGAGATGTTAAGTTTCCTTACATTTGATTCCAAGTTCCATGTCCCCCTACTGAAACACACAGGTGGATTTTCTATGATGCTAATGAATCTGAAGTTCAGGGCCCTTCACTTGCATGCTCTGATGTTTTAGTACATATTTAACAAGTGTGAGGAGGTATGATACACACATAAAGAACTGCATTTTTTCCATTTATACAGACAGAAATCTGGAGAATATGTGTGGGAATGGATAGTGTGAGTGTGTGATTAAGGTAGAAGGAATATAAAGTTGGAAAGCCTTAAAAAATGGGACTTAGGTTTCAGAGGGAGCGGGGAGAGAAATAGAGGAGGGGGAAGAGGGAGGAAGTGGGAAGAAAGATGAGGGAAGGAGAGGGAAAGCTTTTTATCTCTTCTGCTTCTCCCCAGATGGAGACTGTCACTTACAAAGGCCATGGAGATAGGTGAACCCTCAGGATATAATGCAAAGCTAGGAAGGAGACAGATATTTTTAGCAAGATACATTGCAGAAGATAAGGTGGCTGGGGTTTAATCATTGTAACTGCAAAGTGCTAGTTGTCTTTCAGATCCTTTATCTGAGAACTTCCCTCCTCTCCTTTATTGCAATGCTGATGTGAATTGACCCCTCACTATCCTACCCATTCATGGATACTAGACAAAGACACAAAATGACTTAGAACTCACAATGGAGGTAAGAAACAGGAAAGGCAGGACCTTGGTGAGGGAAAGGGGTGGGGAGGGGTGGTGAAAAGGACTGAGAACCTGGGGGTGGTGGGAGAGACAGAGGGTGTGAGGAGGAGGGAATAAGGGGAATCTTCTGATGGCAGGTTAACTGGAGGTTCTTCTCAAGAGACTGGACCAAGACTCAGTACCAAGGAGAGAGCACTTGGAGACACATTGAACAGCCTAGAGATGTGACATTGATGTGGCCTTGACATGGCTAGGAATTTTTTCACTGACCAGAGCAAAGACTGGCTGAACAGTCTCTAGGGTTGTTTGTGCGTGCTTCACTGACCGAGAGTAAGACCCCTTCATTTTAGGTTTTAACCACCCCTCCTTTTACCATCAAGAGCATAGTGGCAGGTTACAGTAGAAAAAGAAATGGCATGTGTCAGAGTAAAAACAGCCGTAGATCTGGAAGACTCTGATTTAATCACACTGCTCCTGACATCAGATCCTCTTGTTTCTCTCTAGCCCCACCATCAACCATAGCAAGTCAGATTTCATGGATATGAGCAACTAACACTGAGGCATTCCTATGATTTATGGACTCACTACGCCTCCCAGCAATATCATGAATAATTTGTGTGGCATTTAACCTGCAGTGGAAAGACTCAACAGTTCATTTTCCATCTGCAAACCTCAGAGGAACTTTCTGGCCAGTCAGCTATTATTTGATCAATTGACCACTCAGTTAACTGTGCACCTGGGTTAAAAGATAGTGGATGGTGAAATTACATTGGAATGTTTCATGAGTCAAGGCATTCCCATTGAAGAAAAAAATAATTTCACAAACTGCAAGGTTTTAACAATCACGACTGCGAAAATGGTATTTCAAAGTGATGTTCTGGGTTCTAGCTTAATTTTCAACTTCTGTATTTTGGTTTATAAGTGGTGTGCTGTTTTAGGGAAAGGATGTTTTCCTTACAAGGTACTTTGCTGTGTACACAATTTATCTGTAACAGCAGACTCTTGCTCTCCTTTCTCATCCACAGAAGAACAAAGATAGCAGAAGAACACTGGCTAGAGGGGAAAGAGCCAAAAATATTGCTTATCAATTTGTCATTTTTTGTAGGCATTGGCTTGAAATTCAATGGCAAACATGATTCACTAATTGAGAAGAAAAACAAATGCTACTATTTTTGTGAAAACTGTGTTATGCCCAGATTTCAGGATCCCCAAAGGACCACCAGGGAGCCAGCCGAGTCCAATGCAAAAGCAAAAGAGTCTTTATTCGAGCTAGCTCGAGCTCCCCGTCACCACACTCGCCGACGCAGTGGCAGGAGGCAGAGAGAGAGAGGCAGCTCTGTGGGGAGAGGGGTTTTATAGGGGGGTTGGATTAAGGGGAGGAGAGAGGACTGTGGGCCCTGCCAATTGGCCAGACGCAAGTCTGGGTCTTGTTACACAGGATGTGGTTGTGTCTATGCCGCGCACTTCCCTTGATTATCATTGGTTAGTTTAAAGAAATCCTAGGTGTAGCTAGCAGAGGCTTGGGCTTCCGGGAAGAAGCTCCTTGCTGAGCACATGGCTAATGGCTGCTGCCCAAAAATGGAGGATCCGGGGCAAGATGGAGGGCATAGCCCTCGCCTTTTCAAATGCCCTTGCCCATGATAAGATGGAACGTTAACTCTACTGAAAAACAAACAAACAAACAAAAACAACAACACACAAACTGTGAACCAGGAGTTAGCCTGCTTAGGCCAGTGATCTACCACAAGCTAATGAGCAATCTTGGGCAGGCCACTGTTACAATCTTTTTTTTTTTTTTTAATGAGATATAAAGGTAGATTTTTTTATGAGGTTAGTGAAGCTGAAGTTCAGGGTCCCTCACTTTTATGCTCTGACATTTTAATACTATTTAACAAATGTGAAGTTAATTATTATCTCCGTCCACCTCCTTTGAGAAGGTGCAATACACACATAAGGAACTGCATGATTTTTTTCTAATTTTACACACAGAAATCTAAAGAGCACTTAATAACATGTAGAACCAAAGAATCAAAATCATAAATGTGGACTTTTATTTTATTGTAGATGTAAAGAGAGAAGATAGGGACGTAGACGAGATACAGATATGCCAGAGAGGCTCTTGGAAAACAGAATTGAGTGAAAAAGTGTTAACGTAAAAAAACCATTGAAACCTGTAAAGAATTTTTGTGAGTTTATTTGAGCCAAACTGTCGACATATGCCGGGAAGCAGAACCTCAACGAATTGAGATAGTGCTCCGGAGAATGGCAGGGTTACATCTGTATTTATACATTGCAATCAAAGGAGGAACATAGGTGGGTTACATGAAATTTATTGGTGACAGATTTAAGGAGGTGGGATTAAGCGAAGCGGGGAAACCTCTGGGATAGGACAAAAAGTAAAATGATGGACACATACTTAGGTGGGTGCAGGAACAATTAACATGATAAATGAAAGAATCTGAGGCATCTGTCCTGGGCCCAGCACACCTGGCTCTGCCCCAGGGGCTCCATAAAAAAAAAGGGAAGTCACAAGTTACCCAGACATCCCAAGGATATGTTATCATAGATGCAAAAAGACAGATGGGCTCAGTTGACCTTATCAGTGAAGATACTGGCCTAGGACGTAACTGCCCACCATAACTGCTTTTAGTTAAAGTTTAATTTCAGACCATCCTTTGTGGTTACTTTAGGTCTCCAAGTTTGCAAAACTGCTATGCAGGCCTTTCCTGAGCTTGTCAGATCAGCATGTGGCCCCTTTTGTCCACAAAAGTTAACACCAGTTTTAAGATTTGGTAATAGCAATGGCATCTTGAAGATAGTACTCTTTCAAAGCGAAGGGTAGAAAGAGCTTTAGAGTCAGCTAAAATATAATAGATGATGTTAACATTTCCAAGAGAAAAACCTAGCAATCAGAAGTATGATCAGTCCTGGCTGGTGTGACTCAGTTTGTTGGGCATCATCCCATGCACCAAGAGGTCGTCAGTTGATTCCCGGTCAGGGCACAGGCCTGGGTTGTAGGGGTGTACAGGTGGGAGCCTATCGATTTTTCTTTCTCTCTCCTTCTCCCTTCCTCTCTCTCTCTCAAATCAATAAAAACATATTAAAACACAAAAAGAAGTAGGTGATCAACACAAAGCAGAAAACATTGCAGTGTCTACTCAGCACTGATGAGGGATGCAGGATCATGTGTAGGGGTTATTGAAGAAAAGGGGAAACTTGTATGTAATAGGAGAGAATTAAACTGGTGTTAGCTGACAGAAATAGAATTATTAAAGGTAAAAATATAAGTCAAGTTTAAAAATTATAAGTCAAAGTTGGGCTTTATAGAAAGCTATATGAAAGCTGGAAATATTTTAACATTAAGATGAGTTAATGCAAATAAAAAGCATAACAAGATGGAAATTTTGGTGAATGTGTCCAGATAAATCACATAACCAATAAGATGCAAAAGATGGAGAGTGCCTTGTTTCTGTGTCCTTGGGATTGTAAGAGTGCGTTAAGCCAAGGCCACTGGTTGTACAGAGATCTTTGCAAAGACTGAATTTCAGTGCATCACTGAAAGGAACTCCTAATTCTATTAAAGAAGAAAATCCATATGTAAGGGAAGTAATCAAGGAAGGATTACCCGTGGACTTGTTAGCTTTTCCCTCAGTGGAAAAGGAGTTAAGAGGAATTTGTGTAGCAAATAAGCTCATAAAGAGGTCTATCTGCTGGACACTTCTGGGGACCATAATGACTATCTTGGTCATAAACAGTGTCTATAAATCAAGTGCTGGCAAATCTATGATGTCTATTTGTGACTATCATTAACTGCAGAGAATTTCAACTTGGGATTTGGTAGAATACATTCCACAAGTGGACTGTGTAAATGGCTTGAGATGGCAGCAATTACATCAGTCGCTTCTTTAGGTTCCTCTCATTACCACCTGCTATAGTTCAGCAAGGACGAGCTCATCTTCACAAGGAAGGAGGGGTTGAAATGGAAATAAAAAACAAAAGGGAAGAGTTTGAATCATACATCTGACTCTCTTTGCTTTGATTTCAGGCTCACTAAGCAACCTTTTCATTAATACTCAGCTTCCCAGAGTTGCCTCTGAGGGAAAGATTGCACTAGTCTTCATAATGTGAGAGTTTTGGTCCATACGACTGTGGGAAACTGCCTATTGTCTTCTCTAGCAGAGAGGTGTGGACAAGGAGCCCGGAGTGCTGGTGAACCTTGAGCCCTGGCATAGGTCAGGGCTATGCACCCACTGTTTAGTCCAGACAATGGTAGCTGAAGCAACTTCCCCACCAGATAGTCATGTAAATCCTTACGAATAAGATAGTCTGTCTGTTACTGGAAATTGCCTGCCTAAGGGCTGTAGGTGTATCCCAAATTGAATAAAAGGATGGCAAGGCCAGAGCCCAACTGGAGTCCTTCCTCTTGGGACGGGCTTCCTCCTGGCTCCCTAATTTCCAAATTATTATTTCTTGTCTCGTCTCTTACATTTGCGGCCCCTCTTCCAGAGCCGGAACCCTGAACCACGCAGGACGGGGGTCACATTCACATATGACAGTTCAATTTCTGATCAATGAGTACATTTCCTGTTTATCCAGCGGTCATTAGTCTAGTGGTTCTTAAACTTTAGCATGCATGGGAATCACATCATGTGAGCATGTGCTTGGTTCATTTCAAACAGGGCTTATTAAAACTAGATTGCTGGGGAGGGGGTGGGGGTTAGAGAGCAACCAAAGGACTTGTATGCATGCATATTAACATAACCAATGGACACAGACACTGGGGCGGTTGGGGCTTGCCCGGGTTGGGAATGGCTGGCGGGGGGAGGGCGGAGAAGGAGGGTCAATAGGGAAAAAGGAGGCATATGTAAAACTTTAGACAATAAAACAAACAAACAAACAAAAACTAGATTGCTGGGCAATCTATAATGTGAGCTACAGAAGCAAATTTGAACATTTTAAAATTTTTAGTAGTTAATTTAAAAACGTAAAAAGAAACAGGTGAAACGAGTGGATACTGTTTTTATTTAACCCTACATATCCAACATATTCCCATTTCAATATATAATGAATATAAAACTGTGATGAAATAGCCTAAACTTTTTTTCCCCATACTAAGTCTTCAAAACTGGGTGCATTCGACGCAGCACATCTCAGTTTGGAATAGCTGCTAGTATATTTCAGCAGCTTCAGGTGGCTGGTGACTAATGGATTGAACAGTGTGGTTTTAGACTCTAAAATTTAGAACCTCCGAATTCTCCGAACTTATGCCACCAGAATAAAGCAGCTAAGTTCACAGTTTTGAAAACTCTGCCAGGGTGTTTTGGAACAACCACTGACACCCATTCCTGGAGCCCAGGTTGGAATTCTTGCTCTTAAGGTTCCCACAGCTCCCAAAGGATCTGGTGTTGCTGTTTCCAGCAGAAAATAACAAAATAGCCTTTGCTTTGGTGGCGTACATGTGGGGGCACACTGGCTCACCCGAGCTTTAAAACAGGGGCTTCTGCTCTTTCTGTCCCTGGTTTCTTGGTACTACCCGCCCCGCCCCCACCTCCAAACACACACACATCATCATCATCATCATCATCATCATCATCATCTCCTTTACTCTCCTGTTCTTACTTCACCTTCAATTGCTACAGGTTTGTGGGGGGGGGGGGGCAAGGGGGGGTATGGGGGGGGGGGGGGAGAGAGAAAGAAATAAAAGAATTAGAATTAATAGAGATTCCTAGCCTGCCAGATAAACCGGCCTCTCCTATACCAGGTGTTCTTTGTATTTGCGACAAGGGTTTATGGATAAGAAAGAGGATTTGTACTCAAATATGAGAAACATTCTAATGCTTGGCTGGATATACTGTTCACGCTTCTATCGCTTCCACTGTCCTTCGAAGCATTTGTCCTCTAGTGCATCTTGACAAAGCGCCTGCACAAAATTAACAGGCTTGCAAAGCCTGGAGGAGCAACATTGATCTGCCTATAATTTGTTTGTGGAGTGATCAGAACGGGGTTGAGGTGATTTCAATTTCGGAGCCCAAGTCGCCAGGCTGGCTTTTTGTCAGGCAATTAGTTCCGCTGGCTGGGCCAGCGTGCCCTGATGCAGCGCCTCGGGGAACCGGGCACATGGGAGCGCGTAGCCTGTGTTGCTTCCTCCAGTGTTTCTCATGTCGCTGTGGTTTATTTTGGGTAAAATTCCCTTCTGTGACTTTGCTGAGCATAGTTCTGTGGGTAAGTGCTCTGGAGAAGGGGTTGGAGGAGGATAAGCAGAGAGAGGAAATCCTATCAGTAGTTAATACTTCTAGGTTGTCTGGCAATGTGTTAAGCTCACAGTCCATGAGCCCTGCGATGGATCGGCCCACAGAGGGAGGCCCCACCCACCCACCGCAGCGCCGCCAGCCAGGTAGCCTGGGCCTCCCTCTGCGGGGCTATCGTGGGGCGATGGCCGACCCGACCAATCGCATCCCACCAGCCTTGGCTGACCTGGGGCCAGTGTATGTCATAGCGTGGTAGTCCAGATGGTCAATTTGCATATTATGCTTGTATCATTATAGATACCAACAACCTCAAATGATAGGTATTAATATCCTCATTTTACTAATGATGAAATCAAGGGGCAAAGAGAGGTGAGTAATTAGCCAGTCACACTTTGAGAAGTGCAGTTGGGTTGCAACATGGATGCTCTCAATTCCTGAACTATGCTGCTTGCTCAGTCACGGCCTGAGCTTCGGGAAGGAACGGGTCTGGATGAAGAGACAAAACCATAGTAACCCCAACAATGCACTTCCACTCATGAGGGCAGGGACTGTGTCAGTATCCTCCAAACCCAACAGAACTGGACTCATTGAAGGTGCATCGTAGGCACATAGGAGGCACAGCCATATTCGTTCAGTGACTGAACTACATGATCCCTTCTGACTCTCACAATGACCATGAGAGGAAGCAAGGAAAGGTATTATTATCTTTATTTATGATGACTTTACCTGAATTGAAGGGAATATCTCACCTTCCCAAAGTGATTTAAACAGATTTCTGAGTTGTTGCAGTTTTAATTGTTGTGGTAACAACTTGCCTGTGAAGGCTGAAGTTCCCAGAAGCAGGGACCATTTCCTATACGTTCGTGTCCCGTTCGTCACAGCGCAGAGAGAGGACCCTCCTGGGATGACAGGGTTCTATCAGACAGCACTGCTCTAGAGGCAGGCAGAGGCCAGTGGTGGTTACCTAACATCACACCCAACTCCAGAGCTGGAAGTGGAACTTAAGAATTTTTGAATGGATAAATGAAGGAATACCATAATGGGAGTGTTTCTTAATATAGACTGAGCTGATGACAGTGATCAGTCATGGGCTGAATTAGTGCTTGCCAGGGTAGCTGACTCCATTTTTCAAAATGAATCGTCCAAAAGAGCAAAACAACTCATTTCTTTAAACATGTCAAAATGCAGTTTTAAATGTCGTGCTAAGTAATGACAAGATGCCGGAGTGGTTTAGTCAGTGATTACTGTTGTTTTGTTAGTAATTAAAAAACAAAACAGGAACAATGTTTGTGCCAATATGGCATTTAAATAGTCAAAACCAACTCCACTTAGATTATGAATTAACTCACATTTATTAATAATATATTTCATTTATTTTGTATCATTTTTCATGAAGCTTAAAGTGTACCCTGGTGATTATATTAGCTAATGTCATGGAATCTATCTATGTCAGGGGACTGGCATTGCCTTTTCAAAAAAAAAAAAAATGACAGAGAAATGAAAAAATGTCAAGGTTTTAATTGACCATGATGCCCAGCCAGCAGGTGTGGAATCCTGAGTCCCCTCTGCTTGCCCGGGGATTGTCTCACCTACACTTTTGGGGACATTTGAATGAAAAAAAAAATAGCAAAAAATAAAATAAAAATACTGGGAAGGCTTGGGTTCTTGCACTAAATTTCCCAGAAAGTGCAGATTATTTTAAATTGCTACCTGCCCTAACCAGCTTCTTAGGGGAAGAAATGCCTTTTATCAGTTTAGTAAGTTGGCATTTTGTAGAAACACAACAAAGGCTGTGTCACATGTAGCCTCTTTTGGCCTTTAATCTCATCTATGAGACTGCCTGCCCTTAGCTAAGACTGATCTAATATAATTTGTGAAATGGACATGCAAAGGTGGTTGGGCCTTATTCTAAGGACAATGAGATGCCACTGGAGTATTTTACACAGGGGAGTAGAATGAACAAATTTATATATTAGAAAAGTCAATCTGCAAGGCATAAGAGGGATGAGAGAGCCAAGACTGGGAGTTAGAGTCTAATGTAAAGACTTTCATTAATCAGGGAAAGAGATGATTGGGCAGAGAATAGGTAACATATTAGGGAAGTGTATAGATTTGAGAAATATTAAGAAAGAGAAGCAACAAGACTTATGGTTTAGAAATGGGGGGTGAGGAAGGCAGAAGTTAAGGTTGATCCCTGCCTTGGGCAGCTAGTGATTGGTGGCACCATTAACCTAGACAGGGAACAAGGGAGAGGAAGGATGATAAATTCAACTGTATTCTGGAATCTAAAGTGAACAATGAGGCATCCAAGTGAGCTTGCAGAAGGCATTTGGATAGTCTAATCTGAAGCTCAGGGGACCAATCTGGGCTGGAGATAAAGATTTTGAAGCTGCCACCACCACCTGAATGACATTTGATGCATGAAAGCAGATGAGATCCCCAAGTGAAAATGTGGAGTGAGGTGCTAAGAAGGCCAATGATGAGATCAGCCTAGGAAGAGGAGCCCAGAGAAGCAACCAGTGAGAGAGGAAGAGAACTAGGAGATTATAGTGGGATCAAGGAGAAGAGACTATTTCAGGAAGAAAGGGATGGTCATTGTGTCAAATGCTCAGAGAGGACCATAAAGTGGGGGTTGAATGGTGTCAATATGGTTTTTCAAGAGAGAGGTCATTGGTGACTTTGGGGAGTGAACTTCCTGGGGAATGATGGGAGCAGGTGGGTTGCAGTGGGTTGAAGAGTGAATGGGAGTTGTAGAAGTGACAGCAAATATAAATGACTCTCAAAAACTTGGTGGTGAAGGACTTTTGAGATGGTTGGTAACAGATGTCCTCTCTATCACCACTGTGCCATTTTCAGATGTGTACCTCCTATTAGAGGTGTTTGTAACCTCCCTATGCTCTGTACTACTGCAAGCATGTTGAACGTACAGATGGGGTCTTCTACATCCTCACCTCTTCTTAGTTCCTAATGTAGGTCTTGCATGTAGAAAGAAGGTGCTCTGTTGATATGTTTACTTACTAGTACTTTCCAGCTTTCAAATTTAAGGCTCCTATTGGACTTAAATATATATATAAAGTGTGTGTTCTTTCATGTGTTTGCCTCTTATGCAACTTTTTTTGAATAAAAAGGTCTCAATTCCAGGTGGGAAAAAGGTAATGACACAGATCCATAAAAATTTAATAGAATGGAATGTTTTCAGAAAATTTTATGAATTGGGGAAAAATCCCCCCCCCAAAAGCCCCAGAAGAAATAGAACAAGGATGAATATGTTTTAATAAAAAAATTTATTATGATTATTTACACCTCCTTGATAAGCATATAAATGTAAACTTTTATTGTTGGCTTTATTTCACAGATGACTTATCCAAATTCAGAGTTAATACCATCACGTGAGTATACAGGTAGTGAGAAAATTTTATTATATTCACAGAATATACATACACGTGCATTCAAAATGTGTCCCTCCTTAAGCCAGTGGTATAGACACTGCCCCGTTGACCCTGCTTCTGCTTCGCAGGTGGACACTGGACTCTGTGATGTCGTCCACATGCTCCTCACTCTTCTTTTCCTTCAGGCTGTTGATGAATCTCAGGGTGATTTCATCCCACTCCTCCGGCAATAGCATCAGCAGAAATCCAATGCAGATGATGATGGTAGCAGCCAGGCGCACGACATTGAAGATCACCTCCTGCTTCAGGAGATCCACAGCTAAATAAGAAATATCAGGTCATTCACTGTCTATGACTCTTTCTAAGCTTTCTTAAAAAGAAAAGACCAAAGTTGGTGCTACTTCTAGAGATTTCCAAAGGTCTTCCTTGTTCTTTCAAGCTCATCTTTCCTTTTTTATACCATCATCTGTGGCATTCCCTTCGTTTGCTTTTCATTCCTTCTCACTAAATCATACTTATCCTTCAAGGCCCCTATGATCTGATTTCATCACCGCTGCAGTTTTACTTCTTAGGATTTTTCCTCTGCATCCCTTAATGCTTCTCCAAGTTTCATTGGCCCACTGAAGATTTTACAAATGAGCCAACCTGTTAATGTCTAGGTCTTTTGCACATGC
>NW_005871326.1:1431713-1530802 GCF_000147115.1 Myotis lucifugus | reverse complement strand
GCATTTAGTGGCATTTAGTGCATGCATCATGTTGTACAACCATCACCTCTGTCTGCTTCCAAAGGATCTCCATCACTTGAAAATAAAACCTCATATTCATTAAGCAGCCCCCTAGTCCCAGCCCCCAGCCCCTGGCAACCACCAATCTACTGTTGGTTTCTATGGCTTTACCTATTCTGGATATTTCATATAAATGGAGTCACACTCTATGTGATCTTTTGTGTCTGGGTTCTTTCACTTAGCATGATGTTTTTGAGGTTTATCCATGTTGTGTCATGTATTCATACTTTCTCCCTTTTAATGGCTGAATAATATCCCATTGTATGTATCATGATTTGTCCATTCACTTGTTGATGGACATTTAGGTGTTTCCACGTTGGACCATTGTGAATAATACTGCTATTTACATTCATGTACAATGATATTTTTGAGTCCCTGTTTTCAATTTGGGGGTCGGTACCTAATAGTGGAATTGTTGGTCATACACACGCTGTTCTTTTTCCATGGAATGCCCTTCCCTCCTCATATCCACTTCATCCAGCTAACCCTCTTCCCCATTAGATCTCCCTGTTTAGGTTTTTTTGCAGGAAGCCTTCTTGGTTGCCCCTCCTGTCAGAGCATTCAATACATGCCTCTGTCAAAGCAATTCTCTCTACATTGTATTTACTCAATTCCTTTTGTCTCCCTCTGTTAATACATAGTCTGAAATCAGAGACTATGCCTTATTCAGGATGTATCACCAGTGTTATCAGAGTTCCTGGGTATCCTAAGTGCTCAGAAATCATGTATTGAATGAATGAACATATGGATGAATGAATAAACTTTTTTGACAACTCCAATCCTCCTTAGTATTCCTTTCCTCTGATTATCTTATAGTCCTTGGAGTCTACTACACAATTTGACATTTAATCATAAATTACTTTGTAGAGTTCTAAGTTATTTCATGCATGGAAGTATTATCTTCCAAATGCAGGCATACGCTTCTTAAGGGAATAATAATATCACTTTCCTGTTTCTTCTACAATCCTGATCACATAGTAAGTGCTCAAGAAACATTTCTTTTTATTGTCCTGAGACAAAGAAGATGGCTACCCAAGGCTTGGAATCATAGAATTTTAAAGTTAGAAGGACTGTAGAGTCATCCAGATAACCTACTTCCAATACTTGTTCCACTGAAAGATTTCATTAGAAAGATTATCCTGGAAAAAAATAGCTTCTCCTCTTGTCCCTGAAGTGAATCAAATTGCTTTTTCCTATATCTGTACGAGAGAGCCATCTGCTGTGCCCGCGGGAGAAGCTTCCCCAGCTCCCCATGGAGGGTCTGATGGGGAGCTAACACCCTGTGCCTTTCCTACACTTTCATTAGTGACATTTACTTGAGAGTCCTATGCTGGGATGCCTTTTGTTTCCATAGGATTTCCTCTAAAAATACCACAAAATAGGTTGTCAGGGAGATTACATGAAACTCAAATGATACATTTGGTATTTAATTCTAAAAGCACAACCAAGTAAAGACAGTGTTTGTAGCTGCAAATTTTAAATCTGTTGCAGAGTTATTCTGTTGTCTGCCACCTTAATATTTAAAAACCTCTTTCCAGGCGAGGGACATATCTAACAATTGCTCAAAGAAACAACTCAGGGTGTAAAAAGAACACAAGCAGGAGTCTTACTGCGCTCATATCAAATAGTCCCAGTACCTGCATTCCCAGGAACGCTGAGCAGTGTCCAATGGAGATTAGGATCGGGTATGTCAGCACCACGCCGACATTCACCAGGATGTTGAAGACTGTAAAATTAAGGAGGATATTGACAATATTGGAGGATAAAGGGGAGTTGATATGCTTGGTGCTTTCCTTCTTAACATAAAAAAATCAATGTCAATGCCTTTTAAACTGTCTGCACCTTTGGTCAATTAATCCTCTGATTTTGGAGGTAGATGCATGGGTATCTCTCCTGAAGTAGTCTTATTCTCTTCTCCTCCTCTGCCACTCTGGTTGCCTGAGCTCTCGCCAATTGGCTAACAAAGGGTGTATGGCGCAAATGCAAAACGTGAAATGATCAATTCACTATGCTGTCATACTGCACCCAGTGGAGTGTGAAGACCTCGCTGCTTGGGGCAGGACCACAGTGTCCAGTCGCACAGGTGGTACCCAGCCCGAGCAGGCTTGCTCAGGAGCATGTCCAGGGCTACACGCTGGAGGAGGGCTACTTTGCAGCAAGCTGGAGATCATGTGCCCACAGATGGGGCCACGAGTCAGGGAAATTTCGATTGTTCCCAGTTAGACTGGTTTTGGCCCGGAAATCATCTAGGTACTTTTCATTAGGATGTTTCATCTTAGGAAACACTCCTATTGATTTCTACTGAAATTAGCAGAGGTTATGACAGGTCATAACCACATATTTTTGGCCTTCAAAAGTAGAATTCAAAGGACCAACAATTAGTATCTGATTATCCTCTTGTTGCGTTTCCTGTCTTGCTTAAGACCTTCCCTTAGGGGCCTGGGCCAGAGTAGAAAAAGAAGACCCCGAGCCTATGGGGAAAGAAAATAAGGGCATTTTTTTCCTTCTAAGTATTACAGTGCTGCTTCAGGTTATGCTTCCGATGATGTCACCTTGATAAAGAAAATCAAGTGAGGGTTGGCAGATGTCCTGAAGGCCAAGTCTTGTGGGTAAATGTGGAGTGGGCAGAGGGGGCTGTCTTAGGTGGTCTGAGGAGAGAGGAGCAGAATGAAAACAATTCGATTCTGAGTAAAGAGCCTGAGTCATGGGGGTGGGGGTGGATGTGTTCGACTGCTTGGCCAGAGAAGAGCAGGCTTATTATTTTCCAGGTTCCTCTAATATCGAGCTACAGCAGGAGCACAGCCTGAAAGTAGGAGCCCCTAGTTGCTCAGGTGAAGCCGACACTCATATAGGGAATTGGGAGAAAGAATATTAAGAAGAGTCTGGGTGACTTTTTCTTGGTCATTGACTAGGTGCAGCCTGCTTGGCTGAGCCACCAAGCCCAGTTCTGCCTTCTTGCCCTGCTTTGTGAGGTTTGCTATCTCAAATTCATTCTCTATACACAGCTAGAGTGGGCTGTGTAAGCTGCAGATGTGAGGCTGTCATCTCCCTGCTGAGAGATTAGTAAATGGATTTTAAATTCAACCTGTTCCACCTGGCTTCCCAGGTCCTCCATACCCCACTTCCCTCCTGAATGTCCTCCCCTTCTTTCCTTCCCCTCTTCTTCCTTCCTTCCTTTCCCTCCCTCCCTCCCTTCTTTCTTTCCTTGCTCCAGACATTTTGAAACACTTTGAGTTCCTTGAATGAGAGTGGCCCCCTCTCCCTTGCCTGACACAGCGTGGCACACTTGGAGCACAGTAACATTATACAGTGCATCGTGAAGCATGACGAGGCTGCCTGAAGACCAGTGGTGATCAGAGTGGCCTGGGCCTCCGGCTCACACTGTAACCCATAGGAGGCACACCAGTTGGAGAGCTCCGATCTAATCAAGCGATAGCCCACAGAGAACCTTCTAAACACTCAGTAATATGAACCAACCCTAGGCAAGTTTGGGAACTAGAGGACAGAGGTACCCAAGGGAATAATCTAATATGATAACTTAACTCTCCAAGGGAAGGTCGCGTGACGTAGGGAACGGAAGGCAAAGCCTGGGGTCACTTACCCAGCCACATCCCTGCCATCCCACAGAGACAGCCCCAGGGCAGAGCTGCGAAGGAGGACCAGTGCTCCACCTTGGTGAAGTACAGGATGACGGGCGTGAAGGAGATGAAGATTAAATTGAAGAAACCCAACGTGGAGACAAAGTGTGCCGCTTCGCCGAAGTTGGCACTTCCGAGAAACATCTTAAACATAACCTGGAATGGGAAGGAAACTCTTAAGCCACACTGTCCGAGGTTTGGCTGCATCAGAAAGGCAAGGTCTGCTCGTCTGCCCAGGGAACTGACTGGCCCAGTGTTTATCCTCCACATCTTCTTACCTGCCATCTTCTTATCTCCTTAATTCCTTATCTCAGCAATGACATCTAAGGCGTTATTGAGATAAGGAATGAACATGCTCTATAGCCTTCAGATGAAGCAGCAAAGCCATAAAACAAATTCCTTGTGAGGTTGGAAACTGCTGGGATACTGCACACTGTGTTATGCACACGATCAGTGATGGGAACAGGATGAATAATAAACAAAAGCAGAGAAACCCTGAGAAATCTCGATTGAAATGCCGTCAATTCTTCCCTTCTAGCCTGGGATTCATTTCACTCTCATTTTGACAGATACTGAAAATTATATTGGACAGAGAGAGCCTGTCATTATGTGCTGAGAGAAATAATAACGATGCCTTGGATTTACAAGTACTTTTCTCTCAGAGCTTAAAATATTTTCACAAACACTGTGTTTATTCTCCAGATTAACAATTCTTTTTTTTTCTGGGTTCTAAATCTGTGTACAGAGAAAGATGGGCAGGAGGCATGAGTGGTCAACCTAAAGTCACACATCCGGCTGGGGGGGGCGGGGGCGGCAGGGGAGAGCCAGGACTCTAGTCCATATTTCTTGGCTTTTTAACCCCTCTGCTTCCTTTATTAACCCTCAAACAGTGGAGAACGGAGCAGATCTTTTCTAAGGTGCACATATAATTTTGTGCATGTCAGTCAATATTACCACTCCCTGAATGAAGCCATCTGAAACACGGTTAGGAGAATGCCAGATATTGCTTTTAATTTTAATCGAACTTTTTTCTTTTTTTTTTTTCATTCGAGAGACGAAGTCAAGAGACCTTGATCACGTGCTAGTCTTTAGTCACATCAGACACCTCAGTGGAGTCTCAGTTGGGGGCAGGTTAGACACTAATGGCGATTGAGTGAACACTTGTCAAGTTTGTCACACAGAATCAGTGGGCCAAGAAATGTCAGTATGGAAATAGACTCCGTGTCCTCTGCGCTGCAGGGCTGGTGAATAATCAGAACAGGCATCCAGGAGAGTTGCAAAGGGCATTTTCTGCCTTTCAGAGAGAATTTTCTCACTGACACACCAAGAGAGATGAAAGTGCAATAGTCCTTTAGCTCCATCCAGAAAGTTGGCTCTGAAATGTGGAGCTTCGGGGAATAACCTTTGAGGTCTGCTCTCTTAGTCCTCACTTCTGAAGTTAAGGGCAATGGCTCTGAATAAAAGTTTCATTGATGAAAGGCAGCTCCAGGGGAGAACGAATGGTGAGGACTTAGTGCAGACCCAGAGTATCTTTCAGAGAGGAAAAGAGACTTTTCATTTGGCTAATAACATGAGCTTCTGTGGCACAGAGCTGATATGTAGCAAAAGGTAACCTCTCAAATGACAGTCTGTTTATTATTTTTAACACCTCAATTGGAGTTAAAATAATGGCCACTGGTAGCAATTAAAGAAACATAAAGAGAAGAGAGGTCTTTCTCAGCCCCTACACACCTGGTTGATGATTTGGGAGGGCTGGGGCCATGGCGCAAGGGCTTTGGAGTTAACAGTTCAAGTTTTAATCTTGGCTCTATCATTTCCTGGTTGTATGACCTTGGGCAAGTTACTTAATGTTTCAAAGCCTTAGTTTCCTCATCTGTCATTCAAACAATATTAACACACTAAATGCAAAGAAATAACATTTTTGATGACTCCATATTCCAGACCAAGCAATTGAATAGTTCATGGAAGTTGCTAAATGCATCCTCCAACCCAGTTCCTTCTTTGAAATCGAGGAGAAGCACCTATGTCTCATAAGGGTGCATTAATACAGGTGAAATTTTTCTGGCAAGTGCCCAGCATTAGCAAGTACTCAGTAAGTGGTTTTTATCAGAAAACCATCTTTATTTTTTCTAGTCAAGATTTTCTTTGTCCTTCCTTACTTTATTAAGTCTAAGCTACAAATCACAATAGACTACACACGTACCTTATATAATGCAGATGTGGAGGCTGAGCCCACTGCAAATGCCACTCCTATGATCGAGTCAGCATGGAAATTATCTGCATACGCCATCATGACAATGCCCGTAATTGCCATTATTGTGGCAACTATCTGTCAAATAGAATGCAAATAAATTAAAAAACAACTGATGACTCTATATCCCTGAGCAAGCAATTGAAGACTTTACTGAAAGCTGCTAAATTGCTTTCTGAAACCCAATTACCTGTGTACATCTGTGTTCAATTGTAGAAGGGTCAGTATTAACAAGAAATCGGTATACTCATGAGACATGCAGGCAGAGAATATAAAAGCTGCTCACATTCAAATCAAGGACTAATAATTTTATTGTAATTTTTTAGTTCAACTTCCTAGAGATTTATACCCATATTGGTGAAATAAGGTCAATAGGAAATCAGTTCTATCTAATCTTTTCATCTATACTGTATTCTTTTTCTTCAAATATTTTAGCATACATTTTAATCAGCCCCTTGGATCAATGCATGTTTCTGAATAGCTCCACATGAGGATTTGATTAGGGAGATATATCGATGCAGCTAAGAGGCAACATATAGGGCAAGGGGAAAACAGAAGTGAGTAATTTCATAATCTATATAATAAAGAGCTAATATGCTAATGGTTGTGACGCCCTCACGTGTAACAACTGATCAGCAGGCATGGGTGGGTAGGGACTTGCAGCATTTGGGGCTTGCGTCACACCATCACAATCCATCACCAGGAGGCCTGGGGCCCAGCAGAGGCCTCCACACGGCAAGGCCTGGGGGTCCCTTGGCTCCGTGTGGCAAGGGATGGGGGTCCCGCAGTTCCACTCGGCACAGAGGTGGGATCCCTGGCTCCAGCCTACCTCTTTGGGGCAATCCATCAAGGAGCTCCAGATGGGTGGGTGGGGCCTACCTTTTTGGGGTGATGGATCACAGGTCTCTGCACTGTGACAGGGCACAGGCCAGGCTGGGGGACTTCCCCCCGCCTTTCGTGCACCGGGCCACTAGTCGTTTATAAGGAGCAAGCTTGCACTGTCACTTGGAATATCAAATGGAGGCCGGTTCTTCCTTTTGTTTTCATGTAAATTAAACCACAGAATGATAATTTTATTTAATTATTCTAGAGCAGTGATGGTGAACCTATGACACGCGTGTCAGAGATGACACGCGAACTCATTTTTTTGGTTGATTTTTCTTTGTTAAATGGCATTTAAATATATAAAATAAATATCAAAAATATAAATCTTTGTTTTACTATGGTTTCAAATATCAAAAAATTTCTGTATGTGACATGGCACCAGAGTTAAGTTAGGGTTTTTCAAAATGCTGACACGCCGAGCTCAAAAGGTTCGCCATCACTGTTCTAGAGTGTTAATTGCATAACGTGAAATGTTCATAGTTTGATTGCAGTTATAATGGTTTACTATAAATTGATATGATGCTCGGTATATTTAAAACAGGAGTCCACTCCTTTGTGAAATGCTGGTTTGCACTTGTTTCTTTAATTATCTTGAACTTGAGCAATTCAGGCATTTTAAGGGTAGTCTCACCAACTTTAAAACCAAGATGCAACTTTGTCAGAAATTTAAGCATATGTGACGATTAATTTTGTCAAGCTTCAGTTTTGAGTATTACCAAGTAAATCAATTTCTCTGTAGATAACTTTTTCACATGTGATTAATGTTTGGGGTTTTTTTTTGCCCTTTTGAACATTATTAGTGAATTCTCTATTACAACAAAATGTAGATCTGTAACATATAACTGCAGACTTGCTCAAGGCCAGCACAATGTATGTTAATGATGACACATATAATTTAGATGCTGCTGGAGCAATTCTTTTGTTAATGACCACCAAGAGCAAGTGCACAGTGGGCTTCAGAGCCAGCTCCATACTAAAGCGTCCTTTATGAAAAACAGCAGGAGAACTTGAGAACAGACGCGACGTGTCAGCAGTGAAAAACTGTCTTCATAAAGTGTTATCCGGGAGGCTGCTTGATGGGAGGTGTTTCTCTTGCTGAGTGAATATCATATTCTCTGAAGCTTCCAGGCATGTGTTCTAGTTAGACTATGCCTCAAACTATGGGGAATAGAATTTAATACAGACACCATGAGGTGTCAAGGAAATTTTCTAAACAAGGAGCCATAGACTCATAAGTAAACATGAGGAGGGGGGTATCTAGACCTGGAAATTCTGTGAGGGCTATCATTTTCTTCGTTTTGCGGATTTACAGTTCAGCCAGGGATTTGAGAGGTTTCTCTGGGAAGTCTGATTTCAGAGAATGAAAAGGCTCTTTCGATGCTGGCATCTTCTGATTTGTTTTGTGTTTATATGATGTCCACGAGTTAAAGTGTTCAGGTGCACACATAGATCTCCCCGTAAGACTGAACTTGTAAGATAATAAACTTGAATTGATATTTGCGGGGGTTTTTTGTTTTGTTTTGTTTTTGGCTAAGCATTCGTTGTATTTCTTGGTCAAATAAACAAAACAGGGTTAAAAGAACACAATGTTAATCCCAATGAACTTTAACATCACATGTTGTTTCATATTTAAAATTACTAAAAGTATTCTATCATATATAATTCTGGGTTTAGTGAATTGTGAAAACAACCAGCCCAAACAAACAAACAAAAAGCACAAAACAAAATCACTGTCTAGAAAGGGATGAAAATAATACTGTTATCCCCAGGATCTGGGCCTGGTTGGAAACTATTCTTTTTCTGAGTCATCCATTAGTAAAAATTTATATGCATAATATTACTATTATAAATTTTTTCTCAAGGTAGAAATTAGATATGGACAAAGATTACATAATTTTTAGCAATTCAAAGTTAGAACCATGGTGAGCCTCTTTGAAACCTCCATTACATTTTATATTCAAGTGTTTGTGAAGATATTAGGCTGGGCCACTTAAATTGACATATCAATTACAGCGGTGTCTCTTTCAATTGCCTTCATGGAGAGAAGCATTTTTCACTTCAGGGGGTCAGACAACACTGTTAGTTAAGTTCTAAAACGTGAAAATCTGAATATTTGAGATGTTAGAAAAATTCTTCTCTCTGGTATGAACAGCCATTTATAGATTAATCATTTATAGGTTATATGTATAGGTTTCCTGGGGAGAAAGCTAAGTTAAGTTATTTTCCACATTTTAATTTAAATGCCACAACTATCCGATAGAATAAGTTCTCTATGGCCACGTTTTAAAAATTTTCCTATCTACACAGAAGGGAAGGGATCTCGGCTAATCTAGAAAATGCAGGGGAGTATTGGGTGGAAGTTGCTTTTGGAGCGTCGTTCGGCACTGCTTGGCTCCATGGGTTCAACTCTTCAAACTTCCACAGAACAAATAACACAAGCACAGATCTGCGTCACATGCATTTTCAGAATTGATCAGTCATTACGGAAGGATTAATAGTTTGTTCTCAACAGAAAAACTCAGACGACTCTTCTTGGGCTCAGGACACTGGAAACGTGCCTGCAGGAAGCCAGTGCCTTAAATATTGTGTCAGCAGTGCTCCTATGTGACAACCACACGGTGCAACACAGAAATGCATCCAAGCACTTGAGTGTGCACATGAAGGACTCTTGTGCTAAACTCGCACCACCTGCTGGGGCCACCCCCTTGGCTCCACAGACACTCGGCTCTCACAGCCTATTCCAGTTCCAGCCCATCACCAGCCAGAGGGGTCTAACTAAGACGGAAATCCCACCACTACCATGACCTGAATCTGTTTGGCCTGAGAAGGTTAGTAACTAGTGACCATAAAACTGACAATGCCTCATTCTTAACTTTCTGACCCTCTCGGTCCTCTCACATCATGCTGAGCCCATTATCCCAGCAGGCCACATGAGCAACATCACCTCCAGAGATGGTTACCTTCCTTTGCAGGTTCAACCCGCTCTGAGAGCCTCCGCATCAACTTGCAGGGCCAATTGGAGGGACCATGAGGCTGTTGGAGCCTGTTCCTGAAGCCCAAGAAGGCCAGAAGGCTAACATTTGGTGATTTCACTGTGCTGTAGACCACCCGTGACCCTGCATGAAAGCTAGCTTCTTCCACCTCTTAAAGAATTCATTTGTACAGACAAAGACTAGAGAAACATCTGGCTTTTGGCTGTTTTTGTTTTCTCGTATGGTCTTTCCCCCCCCTCTTTTGGCTCAGGCCCTCAAAAATCGCAAGTGTCTGGCCCTTTTCTGAACCTTCATGAGGATTTCCAGCCTCATTACATTCACTGTGTTTCCCCTTGATAAATGGTTTCCGGAATTATTATTTCCATAACAATATCAGCCCTTCTAGGGTTCAGGGTACTAAAATGAGGCTTTAATTGCTTCTATTTCTATTTGTAACCCCAACATCTTTCCTTAATTTACCTTGTGGTCAACTGTTCCTGAAGCTGGGTGGGGCATGGGGGAGGCCCAAGCTGACAGCAGCCTCTAAAGTGAAAGGCCTCAAAGCTGCCCTGCCAGCAGGGCTGTACTCAAGTTCAAGACTAAAGGTCAGCAGCTAAAGGTGAGATACACATCAATGGCTTGGCCAGTGAGACCTGCTCCAATGATCATCCTATTTTCTCTGATTATATTTAGATAGAGTATTTTCAAGAAACCATGTCTATATGAAATCATATAAATATTTATATTTATATTTAATTAAATGAAATATAAAACATATTTACATGTTACATTTAGGTTCCATGAAAAGAAAAATGAAAGAGGTGGGCAGTCCACTGTGTGTGTGACAGGTGGAAGGTGGATCCCTAGAATTGGTCAGACCCAAGGGGTACAGAACCTACAACCAAGATTCCCAACCCCTACTCTCTGCCACACATACACATCTATTTTTATATGAATGAAATCCTTCTGAAAATGATCTCAATGAGACCAAGATGGAAAGAAGGAAAAGAAATGCCAGAAGGAAAGACTAAAGAGTGTGTGGGGGGTGGGTTGGGGGCGTGTATAGAGTGGATCTATTGACTACACCTTGATGAAGGGGTTATGGATTCCTTCTGGACATAAATCAGAGCCCCCACACTTCCTGTATTCATAAATAATTTTTCCCCCAAGAGGGGGTTGAAAAGGATGAGTCTTACTGTCCATCCTCAACTGCCTCCTTGAGGAACCATCAAGGCTCTGGACAGAGGATTCTGCACTAACCTGAATGAACAGCGACTGCATAAATGTCAACCAAAGACAAGATGGAAACGAAAGGTTATCTTGAATCATATCTAAATGCATGATATTGGCACAAATAAGCAGCAGCTCGGCTCCAGTGTCCTGATTTAGAGCGCTCTGGAGCCCAGTTTTAATTCAGAGAAGTGCAGTTTAAGCAATGAGAGATTCACTCTAACTGACATACTCCAGTTGGTTCTTGGCGCATGTAGGAAAGGCTCCAAAGGAGCCACAGTTTGGGAAGTTAACTGTGTAGGGACCCAATTATAGCTAGAAAATATGTGGGTGCCAAGCTAAAGGGACATGAATTCATCTCCTAAATCTGCTAAAAACAAACAAACCTGGGGTCTGCTGAACCATTTACCACCCATCAGTTTTCTTCATATGTTCAAGGAAATTTTAAAAAATAAAAGAAAAAATCAATTAATAATATGAAAAATAAGGGAAGGGCAAGATCTGAAAGAAAATATTTTAACTTTCTAGTGTGACATTCACTTTTCATTGGAGGGAAATAGATACCAGCGACAGAGAAGAAAAACCAACCCAGTGGCTTGTTTTCTTTAAGGAAAACCTTTTTTTATTAAGGTGGTTTCTCTGCCTCTCATGGATTGAAGAATGCTAGCTCCCCAAGGAAAGATCTGGGAGATGGGAAAACACCCATTTTCACCAAAGCTCAAGAACTGGATTCTCACCAACATCTTTGCAATTAAAAAATGATCTTTTAAAGAAATAGATAAATTCCCATGGGATGATCATATATCAGCAGTAAGCAACTATTTATGAGTTTCCTAACACACCAGAGTTTACCAGAAAATTGGTTGAAATGATTTTATAACAGAAAACTAAATGTATAACAGATTACCTTTCTATCTATAAGTCAATCAATAGTCCAAAGAAACAAACTAGTAAATTATTTATAATACAAAATTAGTTTCTATGTGAGCATTGATAATTCTGGCCAACCGTTGCTCCAGGTAAAGCCATCTTTACTGATATTATAACTTAAGGCATCCTTCATTCTGTTCACGGTGTTATTTGACATAAAAAACAGGCCATATATTTCATCTTAAATGTAATCATTCTTGGGGTCAAGCAAATGGAATTATAATCCAAAAATGATTTGTTCCTAAACTACGGAAGCCTCAAGAATCAGTCAGAAATATTAATTTTAATCTGATGAGCCTTTAACTACTTAGAAAAAGAGAAGTCCTAGTGAGGTGGCACTTATAGGCTGTGCTTAGATTATTTATGGACGGGGCCAATAAAAGCTGTGTTTACGCTGTCAGTATTCTGTTTGCCCTCCTTTAATTTCTCAAATGACCTAATTATGCATGTTCTCAATATGTCTTAGGGGGAAAAGAATTGCTGAGATTGTCAAAAGGCAAAATGCTGAATGCGTTCTGGTGCTTCTCCTATTCCCTGGCCTGATTCTGGGCATCATTAAAATTACACCTTGACAATCTTCTGAAACATGGCTTACACCCTTCTCAATGCTTCACGGTGAGAGGAGAAGCATTTCCTGTCACTTAACAAGAAAAGTATCTGACTTCTACCAGCGTGCCTGACACTAATGCTTACCATTTTGCCATCTATGATGTCTTACTTTGTGTATATATTTATAACAATTACTTATGGACTCTCAACATTTTTTCTATTAGGTCTTATTACTTACAGATGCTGTTTAGTTTCCTGAGGCTACTGTAACAAATTACCACAAATTTGGTGACTAAAACCAACAGAAATGTATTCTTTGCCAGTTCTGGAGGTCAGAAGTTTAAATCCAGCAGAGCTATGCTCCCAGGGGTACCTCTAGGAGAGAATACATTCCTTGCCTCTTCCAGGTTCTGGTGGCTGCCCCAGTTTTCCTGGGCTTGTGGCCACATCACTCCAAAATCTGTCTCTGTGCTCACATTGTCTCTTCCTCTTCTGTGTGTCTCTTCCGTGTGTGTCTCTTATAAGGATACTTGTTGGACTTAGGGGCCACTCAGATCATCCGGGATAATCTCCTCTTTGCAAGATCCTTATTTATGTCGGCAAAGACCATTTTCCCAAATCAGGTCATATTCACAGGTTCTTGGGATTAGGACATGGAGCCCTTATTGGGCACCACCATTCAACCCACTACAGATACCAATTTTAAAATGGCAATGCTTTGTAGCCTCTAGGCCAGTGGTTCTCAACTTCCTAGTGTCGCGACCTTTTAATACAGTTCCTCATGTTGAGGTGACCCCCAACCATAAAATTATTTTCGTGGCTACTTCATCACTGTAATTTTGCTACTGTTATGAATCGTAATGTAAATATCTGATATGCAGGATGTATTTTCATTGTTCGCGACCCACAGGTTGAGAACCACTGCAGGCAGATTTACCAAATCTGTGATTTAAATGTTACACAGCTGAGATTTTTTTTTTCTTAAAAGACCTCAAATAAACATTGACCCTCCTGGTGCATTGAACTTGCATCAGGAAGTTCCATAGTTAGATGCATTCATTCACTCTAATGCAATTGGTTTTCTCACTGGTCAATCTAATAGTCAATGTATTGACTTCCTTTTGGTATTCAGATGCTACTCTATTTCGCCCTCTTCTGACAAATTCTCATGGTTAATCCATGATGGAAGTAGAAAAGAGAAAGATTTAATAAACGTGAGTTCATTTACTATATCTTCAAATATCTTTTGAGCCCTTACTTTGTCCCCTGCACAGGGCATGTGACCTGTGCAGATGCATAGAGCCCCATGATTAGAAGGGTCCCATTCCTGGTTTAATGGTCTGCTTGGTTTAATGTTTTAATCTTGAAATTATTCATACTTTTTAACAGGGGACCCTGCATTTTATTCCGCCCTGGGCCCCACAAACCATGTAGCTCCTCCTGAATGGAGCAGTGAGCAATATAGGGAAGGTCCCTGCTCTCGAGGACTTGTCAGGGTACCTGATGGTGAACAGCCAGCACCAGTGCTCCACGTATAAAGCATGAAGCTTCCCTTTGGTGTCACATCTAAGATTAGCTGGCAGAATGTGTGGGTATATTCTAATGGCATCATGGGCTGATTCAGTTTCTCATCTTGTCTTCTGCCATAGCTTCCTACTTCTTGTTCATGTCAATCTTTACTGAATTTCTGAGCAGCATCTCCAACGATACAACCAGAATTTGCTGATTGGCTATCTTTAAAAAGCTTTCAGGGTTATGGCGATCATAAGCTTTCTAATATAGACAGTAACTTCAGTATTCCAGGGCCCTGGAATCATTGCAACAAGAATAACATTTTGATTACAATCATGGACATCTCTTTCAGAGAACAATAATTACGTGATGTTTATCTTCTAGGAAAAGGCTATTCATTTACACCTCTTTCTAAAGAATTATTTCCTCAATATTTCCATCATGGTGGCATGCTAGATTATATAAATGAGATCTGACTCATTTGCATGTCTTTCAATCAATCATTAATATAGACTAAGCATACAAAAACAGTTTTTTAAAATCCATGTTACTTTTGAAAGGAATAAACTCTGAATTGAAGTGGTTGGTTGAAGTTTAATGCAATTCAGTTAATTTGTACCAAGAAGTACAAGTTGTTGCTTTTAGTTCCATTTTTAGACTAGTCACACAGATACATGGCCACTTTTAACAGCACTGTGCCATCACCAGTGACTTTAAGTACTGTTTGTTTATCTTGTCTACTTACACTAATATTAATTAACTCCATCTCTGGGGGAGAGAAACATGAGGGAGTTATCCCAACATATGCTGATTGAAAAAAAAAAAACAACACACCAAATCATAATCTTTACTGTGGCTAATTTGCTCAGACCTTCTTTCCTGAGGACAGAAGGAGTTGATCACACCCTTAATTCTTAAAAAAAAAAGAGAACCTATTTTGCATATTTTAGTGCCTCCTGTTGAAATCAGCTGACTGCCCAATGGAAATCTCTTTATCCTTTCATGATGTTGCAACTGCCTTGGCATCCTAACCCATCTTCAAATCCCGTTTTGTACTCGGAACTAATAGGAAAGTTTTACAGAAACTCCATGAAACAAAGCAGCTCTCCTGATGCCAGGATTTACGACCAAGGGCAGCCTTGCCCATTGAATCAAATGTGCCATTACCCTCACTCCCATGAACCTGTCTTTCAGCACGATCCACGACAGCAAGAAGACAAAGGCTTTGTTACAACAGAACAGAGCGGAGACATCCGTGGCTGTCAGCTTCTTTAAAGCCAGTAAGTACAGGTAGTTCGTCAAAGTCCACAGAATAGAAAAGGGAGCAGTCCTTTTAAGAAAGAGCTTCAATGTCAGACCATCTTCCCCAAAAATCCGACTGCATTCCCTAGGAAAGAAAAAGAGGTGAATAGTCAGGTACTATTTGTGACATCTTGTGTTGATACCCATTTCCAGGCAAGAGCACAGAACATTCAGGACTCATTGGTCATCTGTGGAACATACTGAACCCAGTCCTGCCACCTACAGGCCACAAGGGTTCCACGCAAAAGAGCCTGCATCTCCCAGGCACAGAGCTAGGCCTCTCCTATCTAGATATGTGCTTGAGACTACTGGGCAGCCATTCTGCTGTTGCCCAACAATCTCAGGGAAGCCCAGAGAAATAGAGAAATGTGTGGTTTCTGGGATTATTAGCTATTGAAAAAGAGAAGATTCTTTCCCAAGGGGAGAATGTGGCAGGACCCAGATGGCTGCTACTGCGTGAACAGGCTGCAACTCTCAGCCTCACACATGGCTTGGGATTCTACTATTTCTAAGACACAATGCCTCTTTCTAATATATCTGCCCAATTGGCTAATTTCTTTTTTTCTCCAGCATTTTAAACCAGAAAAAAACAAAAAACAAAAAAACAAAGAAAGTAAAAACAAAACTCAACTCAACTTTGCTATATACAAACATTTGGCTATTTTGGAGGAATCATCTGGATTCATTGTACAAAAACAGTCACTTTGGTTAAAACTTTGATTTGTTTGATTTCTGACTAAATTGATTATTTAGCACAAGGGTCTATTTTAATAAGAGTGTTTAAGCCAGTGATACAGACAGGCAGTAATGGAAGTGATAGAATAACTGCTTATTTGACTATACACTGAAAACAGGCTTGCCACTGGGAGAATTCGGCTTTTTTTTTTCTCTCAGTTTTTCATTCAGACATGTATTGGGCAACTATCACATGCCAGGCATTGTATTTTCAAGAGTAATATAAGTGTCTTGTTCAAAGCAACAGGTTACTAACATTTATAATGAAATATATTTACATGGTTCCAGAAGGTACTAGTACTAGTTTTTCTTCTAGCATTTTCTGAAGAGAAATAATTGTGCCTCAAAGTATTGCAAACCAAAGTAATCCTTACCCATGTTAGTCTCATATGAATGAAGCAGGAGGACCTCATGGTGGGGGAAGTGACAACATGGCGAGGCTCTAAGCACAGCGGTGTGGCCTTCAACATAAGTCTCATAGAGAATATTGCTGAGAATGGTGGGAATTGCAAACTAGAGATCCCAGGAAGGTTAAAAATGCAATTTGCACACATAGGAACTGTGTAGTTTCATGAGGGAGATCACCAAAGAGAAGAATTTTCATAAAACGAAAACACGATTCTCCAAAGGTAAACTTTGAAAGACACAAAACTTTAGTGAAGGGACTAAGTAACCCAAAGGCAAAGCCTTTGTAAAGGAAACACAAATGACATGTGCTCACACACACGGGAAAATAGATGGCCACTTTCAAACCCTACAACCATGGAGACACATAGAACAAGCAGCCGTTCCCACAGAACATCCTGGGCACACGGGTTGTATTCTGTATTTTCAAGGGATGTGCTCCCGGAGAGTCTGCCAGGGAGAGCTAGAGTTGAGAGTTGTAGGTTAGTCCTAACATCTACAACTACTAAATGCCTTCAATATACACATTTATGGAGAACCACAACAAACCCATTTCTGATTAAAGAATGTCTTTTCTTATCACTGGCCCTAGCCAGTGATGGTTCCTCCTTCCCAGAGCCCACCACCAGGCTGGGTTGAGTGCCCTCGAGCAAAGACTTTGTATACACGCAAGCGAATGTTAGAACCCTAGGGGGAAGACCAACAGAAGCACATGGACAGGGAGAGCCCCTCCCCTACTATGCAGAGCCCCCCCACCCCCAAGCAAAGCACTGCTGTGGGAGGGCCCCCACCCTTGTTCTTTTCACCTGGCTCACCCTGTCCCCCAGCTATTGACTACCTAATCATTCCACTCTTTTTCCCTTTTTCTCTCACTGCCAACCTTCTCTTCATTTGTCACTGCTGTTGCAGGAATAAAAAATGCTCTCCATTCAAACACCAGGTCACCCGTGTAGAACCTTCTGCTATTTAAGCATTAAGGTGCTAAGAAACGCAAAGACTATGCAAATCAAAACGACAATGAGGTACCATCTCAAACCTGTCAGAATGGCTATCATCAACAAATCTACAAATGACAAGTGCTGGCGAGGATGCGGAGAAAAAGGAACCCTCATGCACTGCTGGTGGGAATGCAGACTGGTGCAGCCACTGTGGAGAACAGTATGGAGTTTCCTCAAAAAACTAAAAATGGAACTTCCATTTGACCCAGTGATCCCACTTCTAGGAATATATCCCAAGAAACCAGAAACACCAATCAGAAAGGATATATGCATCCCTATGTTCATAGCAGCACAATTTACAATAGCTAAGATTTGGAATGAGCCTAAGTGCCCATCAGCAGATGAGTGGATTAAAAAACTTTGGCACATCTACACAATGGAATACTATGCCACTGTAAAAAGGAAAGAACTCCTAACATTTGCAACAGCATGGATGGAGCTGGAGAGCATTATGCTAAGTGAAATAAGTCAGTCAGAGAAAGATAAATATCACACGCTCTCACTCACTTGTGGATTATAATGAACAACATAAACCAATGAACAAAAACAGATGCAGAGACAGAGAAGCATCGATCAGATGCTCAAAACTCAGAGGGAAGGTAGGGGAGGGTGAGGGTGAGGGGGAGAGATCAACCAAAGGACTTGTATGCATGCATATAAGTATAAGCGATGGATGTGGACAACAGGGGGTGAGGGTGAGGGCAGGATTGGGGGATGAGAGGACACTGGGGGGATAAGGGCATATTTGTAATATCTTAATCAATAAAGGGAAAATAATTTTTTTAAAAAAGAATCTATTTCTGTGGAGAAGCAAATAAAGTGCGTCTCTCCTTGGGATGACGGGATCAGAATTTCTAGACAAGCGGCATTGAGAGGGGGAGAAACTTGGACTGAAGCTTAGAACTTGGGGCACTGATAATTTAATCACAGCCGTCATCCTTACAGCATCTGCTAGTTACTGACCCTTTTCTGATGTCATTTCATCGGTGCCTGACATAGACAAATAGATCTTTCCCTCTAGAGACATTCTTCCTGAAGAAAACACTCGTGTCCAAACTACAGTATATTGTGTTTTCTTTTTCTTCTTAAATTTCAAATTCACCTGAGGCGACTGAATTCTCTTGATAGTATATAAATGGAACGATGGAAATATCAAAAACAACTTCCAAATGGACAGCTGTTACCATCTAGATTTGATCCTTGATTAAAATGTCTTTCCATGTTAGTGATAAGAAAAAAAACTGGGAATGCTTTCATGCTATTCAAGAGAAAAGAAGAAACTAGTGAGAGGGTCTGGTGCCATGGGACAAATTCTGTTCCTGGTCTTACACACTAATTTCATTTTCCCCTTCTTCTGCCCAGTTATCTTCTTGGCCGGTGGTGTTGATGGGTCTACAGGGGAAACGAGATCAAGGATCTCAGTGTTTTCTGCTAGCATTTGCTTCTCATCTGGAGGTAGGCCCTGGGGAATATTCCCTTCCAAGACGATTTCCCTGCTGGACAACAGAAGCTCTTTGGTTCGGTTTTAGAAAGGGTCAGCTTCACTCTCTAAACTCAGAGTTAGTCCTACATGAGAGATGTGGTGAAGATGAAGCTTATTGCCAAAATACCTCTGTCAGCAGCGGCCTCTTGGAAATGGGTTATGTTAAATGAAACCCACTTGACTTGCTCTGAGGTCTTCTGAGGTCCTACTTCACCTCCTACACTTTTGCTGTTTGTATCAGCATGTGTGTCTAAACCACAGGAGCATTCCAGTAGCCACGCCCGCCATGGGTGCACACAATATTTTCAAATAAGGACAATTTTAGTCTGATAATCACGCTCTCTGTGATCATTTATTAAATAGTATTATTAAAAAGTACCTTGTGCCCCAAGATCATACCTATTTTGATGGGTATCAAATACAAAATATCTTTAGCAATCACAAATAGATATAAAGCTTTTATTTTTCCTCCGAACCAGAACATATTTATTTTTAAATTGTTCTTTTTCATTTATTATAATTGAATTTTCATGGACACACATGGGAAATGAGCTCACAGTGTGACTTTAACATTCTCAGGCAACTCCAAGCTGGTGATAGAAAATAGAAGTTGAAGATATACCCTTTCTAGTTTGTGAAGTTTTTAAGAATAGCCTTATAATCACCAATTATAATAGTCATTCCTTCTTTTCTTTAGGGATCGGGGCAAGAAGGAAAGGTTCTTTTGGCTCCTTCAAGGCAAACTGATGGTCATTTGGCCGAGGAGCAACAAGCTGGTGTAGAGAACTGTCCCTTTCCCACTGCCATCCACGGGGGGTCTGACTGCTGCTTCCCTCGGTGCTCAGAAGTTATTCCTTAGGTCTGGGCTTTTCCTTTCCGAGAAGCTGCCCCTTAGCAGAGGAATTTTGAATTTTGACCCAAAAGCTGCTTTTGCCTTGCTTGAGTGCTGTGCAGGGCTGGACGACAGGGGCCCTGAGCTCCAAGGTGTGGCTGTAGAAGCCAGGGTGAGCACAGAGAAACTGCTAGAACCATGGCACTATCAAGTTCATGGCTTGCAAACCAACAGACATGTGCTCCTAGCCAGCAAAGAATGGCATCTTTCAAAGTATTCCAGGGCCAAACTTCCCTTTGCAGGGAATCAGGTCATTTCATTGGCTTAGGCGCCACAGTGTCCAGAACATTGAGCAAATGTTTTTGTAACAATTCAATTATTAATATAGTTTTTTGTTCTGGGATGGAGACACTGGGTGTTCTTTTAAAACATGACTTTCAAAGATAAATAGGTCTGGATAGAAATCTGAGTTCCTCTATTCATAAGTGTGTGACCTTGAACAAGTCATTTAACCTTTCTGTAAAAGGTGGATGTTATCACCAATGATGATTAAATAAGGCAAGATATGCAAAGCTCCAGTACAGTGCCTAGCATGTTGTAGACACACAATGGTTTTTTGTTTTTGTTTGTTTGTTTGGTTGTTTGGTTTGGTTTTTTTTTTAGGGGAGGAATTATCCTGTTTCCTAGTGTTCATTACCGACCTTAGATCCTGTATCTCCATACTCCCCAAGTCAACTCAGCTCATATTCCAAAGAGATGAAAACATACATATTTGCATGAATATATTTTAGAACACCTCCTATTGGCCATTTAACAAAACCTACCTGAATTTTTTCATTGGCGATTGCTTTACTTGAGCAGTGGCTAGATGACCGGAATAATAGACTGGGAAAAACATAATGTTCCAGTTTGTTGAGAACCAAGTCATGAAAAATGGGCAGTAGAAGTTCTTATAAGTAATTTTTACAATCTGTGTGGTTCCAACCCAAGACGATGACACTGACAAGATGATCAAGAGTCCCCAGACAGCCTTCAGAACCACGGATGAGCAGGACAGGCAGCGAGCCTTGATTCTGTTTTCTTGGCTGCTATTCTCAGGATTAGTCTGTGTTCCATCATCCCCTGAAAACAGGAAAGGAATACAAATGTGTGGGAATGGAGTTATGAAACAGCAATCAAAGAGGCAGGCAGCAGAATCACCAGTGGTTCATCATTTGAAGAGACTTATAACTCTGGCTCATGCTCTCTCTAGAATCTCTGTCTGTAAGGTACAGTATGTATTTGGTCTTCCATCCAGGCCATGACAATGTTCATGAACGTGGTGGATGCTGTGCTGTTTTCCAGGGCACTCTACCCACTTCCTTGTAAAAGCATTACACATTTCAGCCCCAAAGACTTTGGTCTTGGCCACACGACCTGCTTTGTCTAATCAAACATGGGCAGTGTAACACCTCCCAGAAGAGCTTTTTAAGAGGCATCACAAGGTCCCACCAGCTCTTTTGCGAGTCCTCTCTGTCTCCGGAATGGCAAGTACCAAAGAGTTGCTGCTCTTTTGTTCTATGTGGCAGAACAAGCAGAACCCACCCAAAGCAGCCTTGTATCTGCTGATGAGAAAAGTGAATGAGAAATAAGTATTCGTGGTTATATTCCACTGAATTTTTTTAAAAAACTGCAGCAAAGATTACTATTAAATTGGAAAACAATGTGCCCCCAAAATAGAGGAAGTCCTGACTACACAAAATCATTCCCCACCTCAGGACAAATTACTATTTAATGTAGTCCTGGGAGCACAGTGAGTTCTATTTTGTTTTTTACATTTACTAAAAATATTTAGTAGCTTTTTTTTCATACTAAAATAGTCAAAGCACCTGAAAGTGACAATCCTAAAGGCCTTCTGCCATGATAGGGGAAACAAGTTCAACAATAAGTGTATGTACCTGTCAGGAAGTTAAGTGAGAGAAAAGGTCCCCCTGAGTCCCAGTGTTGAGATCTCAGGTGGTAGAATCCTGGGGGAAGGGAGGCAGAATTATCTGCAAGATTCTCTTGTGTCTGCAGGTACCTCCCTGAAGCACAATGTTTATCCTGGTAAAGAGTGTGGTCCAGGAATGCAGACTGGTGCAGCCACTATGGAAGACAGTATGGAGTTTCCTCAAAAAACTGGAAATGGAACTCCCATTTGACCCTGTGATCTCACTTCTAGGAATATATCCCAAGAAACCAGAAACACCAATCAGAAAGGATATGTGCACCCATATGTTCATAGCAGCACAATTCACCATAGCTAAGATCTGGAAACAGCCTAAGTGCCCATCAGTAGATGAATGGATTAGAAAACTGTGGTACATCTACACAATGGAATACTATGCTGCTGTAAAAAAGAAGGAACTCTTACCATTTGCAACAGCATGGATGGAACTGGAGAGCATTATGCTAAGTGAAATAAGCCAGTCAATGAAGGAAAAATACCACATGATCTCACTCATTCATGGATAATAAAGACCATTACAAACTTTTGAACAATAATAGATACAGAGGCAGAGCTGCCTCAAACTGATTGTCAAACTGCAGTGGGAAGGCCAGGGAGGGTTGGGGGGCAGGAGGGAGGCGGGGTAAGAGATCAACCGAAGGACTTGTATGCATGCATATAAGCATAACTAATGGACATAAGACACTGGGGGGTAAGGGAGGCCAGGGGATTGTCAAGGGCAGGGGGGGGGAAAGAAAGGACACATATGTAATACCCTTTGTAATACTTTTAGCAATAAAAAAAAAAAAAAAGAGTGCGGTCCAGTCCACAGATTGCAGGTAGATGGGTTTCTCGCTTTATATCTCTAGAATCTGCTGGCTCTCCTGCTGAATGCATTCCTATGGCTTAATAAGCCAGGTGTGAATACCCCACTGGGATAAAGCTTTCCACCCAGCTAAGGCCTCCTGATATAATTATTTGGAGAGCAGGGGTTCACAAGTATGGAAAGTGAATTCTTCATTGGGGATTATAAACCAAGTAAGGATGAACAGTTACTACACGACTTCCAAGTCCTACAAACAGTACTGAGTTTCTTGCATCTAGGTCTCCAGAGGATGAAAACCAAATCCTGTGGAGGCTATCAGAAGCTAGTTAGCTAGCTGGGTCCCAGGGGTTCAAAGATGAAAGACTTGAGTTCATGGCCTGGTGGAAAGCCAGAAAGCACATCTCAGACAGTGTGATAAGGGTCAACTTTGGCAGATACAAGGCCATACAGAGACAGTGGACAAGCACTTATTACGGGGTGGTGTGGGAGATGATCAGGAGAAACTTTCATGATGCAATGACATTAAGCTGAGTCTGGAAGTATGAGTTAGCTAGCTCCCTTGACTGTGGACAGTGAATAGCTTCTCTTGAAAACAGTTGTGCAAATTCCCTCTATGATCATGTGGCTTATGCAGAAAGTGGAGGGGGAAAACTTAGAATTAATAAGAGGGCAGAATAAGAGACTCTTATGTTGGGAGGCTGGGAAGGGAACACAAACCTACCCAATTAAGTAGGTATCATCATTCCCATTTTATAGATAAAAAACCTGAGACTTGGCTGAAGATTATCCATGGCTAACTCCAAGTCAGTATGACCTCAGGGTCCAACCTTTTTAGTCTGAATATTCATTCTGTCTGGGATTCAGGCTTGAGCACTCTGTTCAAGCACTGGAAGTTTCAGAAATGGGTGGGAGGAATGACAATCTTGCATGAGGTTTAAGAGAAGTGACACTTAAGGGATCGCATTTCAGGTCACATTTTTCTCAGGGACTATCTCATAAAGGAGAAATGATTCTACAGAGATTTTAAGGATCCCTTTGAGCTGACATCTGCCTTCATAAAGATGGCTCTGCACTACCATCATACCACGGACAGGACTTCTGATGACATCAATAGTCACCTAAATCCTCCCACAGTGTTGGCCCATTCTTCTGCTAACTACATTTAGTTGTTGCTAATTCTTTAATTTTACCCTCTATAGGTACTATAGGAAGATTGAGTCTCCAGAATTCATTTATTTTTCTATTTTAAACATGATTTTTACATAATTCTGCTTAGATTTATAGTTTTGCATATATCCTTGAGATTGATTTACCAGGAACTCCATCCATTTTTATGAACTTTGATTGGAGCCATATAAATTGATGGTAGAGGCCATTGGAATTTGGAAACACACATGTAAGTCCCAGCCTTGCCATTGTATGGCCCTGCATGTATGTTTCATTCCAGTCTTGGTTTCTTTATCTGTCAAACAGCGATAATATCTATATTATGGGATTCATTTCATGTAACGTTCATGAAAGCCTGGTGAGCTGCTCTTCAAATTATTCTTTTCTCTTTTTTCTTTGGTGCCCTGAAATATCCCAAATGCCTTCTGAACATTACAGAAAGAGTAAATTATGTCCCATATGATCTTTAATGGTAGAGTGTTTGAAATTTATAATGTGTATGTGATAGACAGGGCAAGTCTTTATTAACCAGCATAGTTAATTAACTAGAACATTCTGTTCTGCAGATGACTGGAATAATAAGAATATTACTGCAATGTATTAAAGCCAATTAAAAATTTCTGAAGATTTAAGATGCCGTTTTTTTTTCACTTTTTAAAAAAATTTGAGTCTTGGAGTTCATATCATTTAAAAATATTGTCATTTCTGAAAAATATCTTTGCTTATATAAAGAAACCTCTTCTCAAATTAGTAGGACCCTAGAAGGGGCTTTCAGGCCTCCTCTATACCTTGGTTTATCTCACCCTACCTGTGTTCCCTGAGTTGTCATTTCTCTTTATTTTTAAAGCCAGTTTTCTCAAAGTTCTGGAGTTTTTTTGTTTTGTTTTGTTTTGACTAGCCAATTATTTTTCTGTTTTTGCTATTGTTACTGTTTTTAAGTCTGCAGGACTTTTTAATATGTTGCTGGCCAAGCTGAGGGAACAAATGGAAGAGAAATTGAAAAATGCCAGTGGAAGAGATGGAGAGGTGACCCTGGATACAGGAAAAGGAGTTAACAGCAGAATGGTAGAAACATATAAGTCAAAGGTGGTCCCACATTGACAGCAGTAGGCAACAAGAGAACAGATGTTTTGAGGCAGAGAGGAAAGCATCGGATAGCACTCAATTCTTTTGCTCTTTTGGGGAAGGTAGGGTGTGGTCATATGATGAGAAGAAGTGAGTATGGACTCGGGGATTGAGAACATTCTCTGGGGACAACATAAAGATGACCAACATAAAAAACCAGTATTGGGAGTAGTCTAGCAGAGTTGGCTATGTTAAAAATGATAAATTTGTTAGGAAACTCGTGGATATAGTTATATATTTATCTAGCAATTCAAGTAGCCCAGGAGTTGGTAAGTGGTCATGCAGATGAGAGGAACGGCTAAAGGTCTTGACTGATCAGCAAATGCTGATTAGGGAGGCAAGTGACAAGTGTCCTGAAGGAAGTGTAAAACTGGGGAAACTACAGGTGCTCCAAGGACTGGCAAGAGCAGAGTCTGATTTTACTGATGTTTCTATTCTTTCCAGACTGGGCACACTGTGCTGTTAGTAACACCAGGGCTGCGATAAAGGATGCTGGCTTTTGACACTTTGAAGATGAGAAAAACCAGTTACCTTATAAACACCATTAGATGTCATTGTTGAACCATGTTAAACTCTTCAACAATAGGTTTTGATATTCAGTTTCTCTGCTACATTGTGCACACTAAGAGGTTGTACAAATCATACTCCTTGACTTACGATGGGGTTACATCCCAATAAACCCATTGAAAATATCGTAAGTCTAAAATGCATTTAATACTACACTGTAGGGTGTAGCTTGTTTACCCTCAGGATTGCATGGCTGACTGGAAGCTGTGGTTACTGCCGCTGTCCAACATCAGGAAAGAGTATCGTACCACATATCACTAGCCCAGAAAAGATCAAGATTCAAAATTCAAAATGCAGTTTCTACTGAATGCACATTGCTTTCACATGATCTTAAAGTCAAAAAATCCTAAGCCAAACCATCCTAAGTTGTGGACTGACCCTATCTATACATTTCCCTCTTCCATCTCCTCTTGCTTGATAAACCTTCCCCTCACCACTCCTAAACGCCCAGGTAACGTCTCTCTTCTGTGACAATGGTGAGATCTTTGACGGCTGGTTAGAAGGTTCCTTGGATGTACTGTTATTAAGAGGTCAGCACCATACCTGATTTGTTCTGCCTTTCGACTCTGTGTCCACAAACTCCAGAGGATCCTCGGCTCTGAAGTTCAAGAATCGGAGCAGAAGAATCTTCGGTGACAGACAGAGGGGACAGCTGTCTACTGATGCCGCTGTGTGAACTGGGGCAGTTGGCTCCTGGTTTACATCGAGGGACTGATGATCTGGAGGTACCTGGGAAGAAAGGGTTCACACCAGTTTCAGAACTTCCTGGAGGAAAAAAATTGGAAACAGACTTAAAATGCCTTGGCAGTGAAATACATGGCAGCCACAATCACAGCCCATATGGAACACGCATTGAGCTCGTTTCTAATTTTATAAAAGGGACTCCTAAAAAGAAAATGCTACATTGATGAGGGTCTTTTGAGATAAATCCACTAACTAGAAATGAACATTAGAATATGGTGTTTGGGTTGATACATCTGTTCTGAATCGGAACTGTTAACACTATCTAATCGTTTGCCTCAAGGAAAGGGAAGTGTTATGTTATGCTGCTGACTTCCTCCTTTCCTTCCCAAGGCTGCCTGTTCCATTCCTAACTGGTAAAGCTGCCAACAGTGTCTCCTATCAAATCCACAATGCACTTTCCATCAGATTAATCACTAACATCCAATTTCGTTGTCTCCTCAGTCACCTCTGGCCTCTGTCCACTGTTACAGACAAAACTCAGCCTTCAGCATCCTCCACAGGCTAAGCCCCTTCCGATCCCGATTAATCTCCCACGAATCCCCAACTCAGGTCGGCTTCATGTGCCTGCATCCATGTAGTCACACAGGGCTCTGTGCTCAAAAGGAGCCCCACCACCACCACCACCACCACCACCATCACCACACATATCCAGGGGTGGTGACATATAGTTGCCACTTGGAAATTCTTAATACTTTTATCTCTTAAACTGTCTTTTGTAAGTGACTTCTGACGGGATAATGGAGCATAGGCAGGGGCTCGGAGCCTCAGTTCATGCATGCTCCTGTTGTCTCCCTACCTGCTGGGGTGGGTTCACCTTTGGCCCTGCCTGGCAATCTCACAGAACCCTGGGAACTGGAATGCAGAGTGCTGGGGTTCCAGGGTGGGGCCTGCACTCACCCAGAAAATATCCGGTGTCCAAGGGAGCAGATATCAAATAGCAAAAAATGCCAGGGTATGGTATGAGAGATACCCCTCACCACACACACACACACACACACTCACACACACACGGAGACTTACAGAGAAAAAGAGAGAGAGAAAGAAAACAGCCATATTTTCTGCTTTTTGTCCAAGGGGCCCTACCTTTTCATTTTGCCCTGGGACCTCAATTTACATGGCCAGCCCTACCCCAACCGGAATACTCCATTTCAGTGAAGCTGGTCTGGCTGTGCTCTGACCCTTTACTCTCAGTGCTGACAGCTCCAAGCCTTTCCACGGCGGTTCCTCTATCGGGAACACTCCAAAGCTAGCCCAATGCTAAAATCCTTGACCAGGTTCTGATTGGTTCATGCACTGTTCGCCGGTAGATCATATGCACCTACACTTTCTTTGAACTTGTGTCATCTGAGCTCACTGACGGCCCCCTGCAGTCGCTGCCCCAATGCTTCCCTTTCTCCTGTGTGATGCTCTGACTCTCCATCTGCGTAAGCTGCCTGATGTCAGAGACTGTGTTCTTCTCTCTCTTTAAGTAAATTTTTAAGTGTGGAATCATTGTATATTTACAAAAGAAGTCAAAAGGTAGTTCAGAGTTCCCATGTGCCCTCCATCCAGTTTCCTTTAGCGCTAATATTTTACATACCCCTGGGGCATTTGTCAAAATGAAGGTATTAACATTGGCAATTACTACCAACCGCACTGCAAACTTCCTCTGGATTACACTAGTTGTGTCAGTAATGACCTTCCTCTATTCCAGGATCCCATCCAGGACACCACATTACATTTAGTCATCATGTCTCCTTAGCCGCCCACTGTCTATGACAGTACTTCAGTCTGTCCTTGTCTCTCATTACCGTGACAGTTTTGAGAAGTGCTGGGGAAGTATTTTGTAGGACGTCCCTCAAATTGGGGTTTATCAGATGTCTTTTCTCATGGTTATGTTGGGGCTATGTGTTTTGGGGAAAAGCACAACAGAGGTGAAGTGTCCTTATCATGTGATATCAGTCATTGTATGCTACCAGTGTGACTTATTACTGGTGATGTTAGCCTTGACCACCTGGCCAAAGCAGTGTTGGCTGGTTCCCCCCTGTCTTTCTCCCCTTTTCATACTTTGTTCTTTGGAAGCAGGTAACTACGTCCACCCCACACTTGGTGTGGGGAATGGGGACGTGTTGAGGGAGAGTGTCTGCACATATTATTTGGAATTCTTGTGAAGAGAAGATGTTTCTCTTTTATTCCCTTTATTCAATCATTTATCTATTTCTGTGTGGATTCAGGTATATTTATTTTCTACTTTGAGTTGTGATCAAAACTGGATTGTTTATTCTTTTGCTCAAGTTATTTCATCTTTCACCATTGGGAGATTGACTTCTGAGTTCCTTTGATGTATTCCCATTCTTTTTGTTTTTGGAGCTTTTCCTTACTTTCTGCCATTACAAGATGCTCTGGATTCATCTTTTATTTTCCCTGCCCACTCCTAGAATCAGTCATCTCTCCCAGACCCCTATTTCCTCTCATTGGAGAATGGTATTTAGAAACCAACAACTGGCCGTGTGTTTACTGTTAGTGGGACACCCCTGAAAATAGGTCTTCTTAGTAGGTCAGAGCTAGGAAATATGTGTATACATATAAACCCATGTATATACATACATCTATAATTATTCTTGTTATCTATATATCCTATAATTTTTATAATAAATTATAAAGACCAGATAAAATATTCTATACACAGCATGACCTCATAAAATACCTTCTGTGAAGCAACTGGGATCATTAGAAACAGAGTATCAGAATCAACTTGGACACTGATGGACATCAGCTCCAAGACAGGTAGCCTGCTCTGACCACTCCCTGGGGCATCTGTGTTTGTTCTTCCTTCTAAGTTGGGAGCTTCTTTATAGTCTTGCTGATACAAGGTGGAGAACAGAGGCTATCACTTTCGCTGGGTTATGGGGGCAATGTCTTGCTCTGGTGTTTCTGAGATGGCAGAAAGGAGGTAGAAACTAACAAATGGAAAGCAAAATCTTGAAATAACAATGACATCTTGGTTTTAATTTGGCTTTGAATACATCGGGTTATGTACGTGTGTGAGTAATCACTTGCAGGAATCAAATCAGAACGTCGAGAAGCAGTGATGTCCAAAGTAATCTTGTGTTCCTGAGCCTCAAGAACCTAACAGAACAGCAGTGCAACTTAGATGCAAATGTTAGCTCCGCAGTCCAGGCCTCTCCATGAAAGCATATATGGTTTTCTCAATCTTGGAAAAAAATAAGTAGAGAAGTATCTGAAAATGGAGTTGCTGTAGTATCTGTTAGTAGTGCCTCAAGATGACCTGATGAAAAATTATTATTTAACCTTGGAATTAAACAAAAAATGTACAGCTACTCAAAAAATCAACAGAAGAATTATATGCTGATTGCTATGCTTAAATTAATGCTATGTTAATATTATTATCAAAGTGCCAAAATGGATGTTACTATTTTACATATCTAAAAGTGTATACTGTACCATTTACTACGGTTTCTGATTGAATACTTCAAAGTCGATTAAAAGAGGCTGCCTGGAACTCAGTGAACCCTCATTTATTCATACTCTTCAAAAGGCACTCACACTCAGATACGCCAAGTCATTTTTAATTTATCTTTCAAATATCTTTTTTTAAAATTTTTACATGAGTTGTGCCTTCTCATGTATCCTTGGGTGAATATCAGGTTTCATTTCATGATCATTTGGCAATTGTAGAAGGTGGAAAGAAAAAAGCCCAAAAATAGGTTGGATAGCAAGTTGAGATGGGGTTGAGATAAATATTGGCCATAGTTACTAAAAAGTTGATATATCATGTGTAGCTAGCAAGTGTTGGATTTGTAAGCCAAATAGTAATTTCGTTTGCTTCTTCGTTTTCACTGACGTGTTATGCCCTTGCTTCTGTACTTCCTTATGCAATAGAGCTCCAAGCCCATTGCCTGCTGCCAGCTGCCTCACACTGGTTGATTTGTGGAAAGATATTTCAATTATTGTCCTAAAAAGGCAAACTTGAAACTTCAGAGCCAGGCCCAGAGGCACATCAGGGCTTGGGCCATGAAACAGTCATATTCGATCCTGTAAATAAAGACACTGCCCCATGCTATATAGCATTGGAATTAGATTAATGTAAAGCCAGTCCTGAGAAAAATAAATATTAAGAATGTCACTTGGGATGCAGTCAAGGATCATAAATAAATTATATCTATTTTCTATGCCACAGTGAGTGCCTGGGCATTGCAAATTCTGTGGATGAGCAGTGTTCAGATTTTAATAGGTATTGAGAGTAAACTGTATTAGGAGTGACGGGTTGGAAGTCTCTCATTAGTCACATCAGATGGTCCCTCTCCTGCCCCGCCCCCCCCCTCGGCCCCAATAAAGACATTCTTGCTTGAGCAACCCTCATACTTGTCAAACACATGTTCTGGATTTGTATTCTAAAGAACAGGTCGGGGTCAAGATTCATTGATTATGGCTCCCTTCCCCCAAATAAAATATCTTCCTTAATACTTGCTTGTTTAGATCATTTCTGGCCCTAAGTCTCCCTCCAATATCAAGCTTTATTTCCTCAGTGCTATCTCAATATGGCCCTAATCATACCAATGCTTTAGTATGTCTAATTTTTTTTTAACTTCAGCTACCTCTTATCTTGCTCATACCCAATCTCTGACTATTGAGCCTGTTACACCTTCTGTCATTGGTAAAATTAAATTATGGGTTAACCTAGGTGATTTCTTCTGGATATTCATAGAAATCTGAAATGGGTTTTTAAGTATTCCAAAATAGGAATATTTTGAATGTATTTGGCTGATCCTATAGATGGAATCAGCAGAATACCACAAAATTGCCTTTACAATTTTTTGGTGATAGTCTTGATTTTAAATAATTTCCTAGATAATAGAATGTGGGTTTTTTTGTTGTTGTTGCAAAAGAATAAATAATTTTTTTTTTTTACAAAATCTCTAAGTCCAGTTAACAACTCCCTGAGTATTTTTAATGTGGATACATTGGCCCTCTGTCCTATTTTTAGTGTCCAGCACCCAATTTCCTTCCCATTTAGGGAAACAATGTCCCATACCACACCCCACAAAGGAAGCTAAAGGGAACCAAAGAATCCCCCCTGCCCCTGGCAATAGGGTGCAAGCATGACTTAGTTTCAGCCATTCAGACCGCCCTATCCAGAACTTTGAATCTCAAGGAAGCCAGCTTGTTGCTATTTCATGAGCATCAGGGTATCAGGTAGTGATGGTAACAATAGCATCCTGGCAGATTGTCCTGGCTGCTCAGCTGTCATGTCCTCTTAGTTCCCCACCCATTTTTCAAGGTTCTGTGAGTCTCACCTCCCAGATCTACTCAATACATCTCCCTTTTGTTAACTGACTTCTGAGGGTTCCAATCAAGAGCCCTGCCTGATGCTGACAATCAGGGCTTTAACATGACCCAACCCCGCAGCTCCCTCCTCAGCTGCCCTTTCCCCTTACTCTATGATGTCTTTACTTACCACTTCTTAATTAAAATGTTTTTTTTCAATTACAGTTGACATACATTATATTAGTTTCAGGTGTACAACATAGTGATTAGACATTTAGGTAACTTACCAACTAATCACCCCAGTAAGTCTAGTACCCACCTGACACCATACATAGTTATTACAATGTTATTAACTATATTCCCTATGCTGTACTTTACACCCCCATGACTGTTTATATAACTAGAATGTATACTTCTTAATCACTTCATCTTTTTTTATCCATACCTCTAATACCCTCCCACTTGGCAACCTCACCACTTCTTTTTGAATTGCAGCCACCTCTATAGAGGACAGTCTCTGAGCTCAGAGAGGGAACCATTGAGAGCATTTAGGAAGATTTTCTGGAATTCTTGCCAGCTTCCCTATAAGAACCCAATGGCATACATTCGTAAGGGGACATAGCTATCCAAGTTACCTTTGCTGAACACCTGGGGGCAAGTTTCCCCCTGGAAGATTGCTGGCTGATGCCCGAATGAAGGTGAAGAGGGAACATCTCTACAATGCACCAACCTCACTTCTCCTCATGTCATTCCTGTCACCCCGATGCCAACAGCAAGTGGAGATTCATTAGCCTTACAGTAAAAAGGCCTGTCCTGATGATTCCAAAATATTTACTTCAACCCAAGAAAACCCAAAGAAATTTAGGATCCAGGTCAGAACATTTCCTAAAGAGATCAGCTCAATAAGTGGAAGCAAAATAGGTAAGAAAATACTGTGCTGTATGAAGAAATAAAACTAAAAGTGCTGCCCTGGTCTGGTGTAAATCCATAAAAATTTTAGTTCTGGAAGCTGTAGTTTTGAACACCCTCCCCCCCTTCTCTTAAGAAGTAAGACGTGAGCCTTACGACTATGCAAGTATTTGTTTTTTATAACACCGTGTGCACTACTCTTAAATCACATACATAATGTAATAGTATTTAAATCATATATTAGATGCAGTGGGAGTGTTTAAGCTAGAAAGAATAACTTATTAAAGTAAGTAACTACTTGTGATTTGTTTTCTAATTCTGGTTTCTCATATGCTGAGCTTGCTCCCTTAAATCATCTTGTTTGCTTCTCATTATACCTTCACATTGACTTTCTTCTAGTAGAGAATTTGTCTCTTCTGCCCCCAAAGTATTGATTTCCTTGTCATTTGAACCAGGGTATTGACCCACATACAAGTACATATAAAGGGTACTAAGATCCTTCTATGCACCGTGTAGATCACTACCATCCTCTTGCAATGTCACTGTTACCTTGAAGATTTTGGAAAATATTCTCTACTAACTGTGGAAACCCTTTACTTACAAATCCCTCTCTGTTAGGGCTCCCTGGAATACATTCCCTTCCAAATGGCCCTGGTGAGAACCTTGATTGATGGATTCGACAAAGCATTAAGAAGGCAGATTCACAATTCATTATAGTCAAAACCAATTCAGGATAAACCAAAGGCCTGTGACAATTGGCCCGATTCTTTGATAACCCATTAATGAACAAGTTATTGATGCCTACTATGTGTTTAGCCCTCAGTTGAGTGCAAGAAAGACAAGAAGGCATGATGACTGCCCTCATTATGATGGTCTAGATTGGGGGGAAAAAGCCAATTATAAGTAATTCCATAAAGAGAGTTAAATGCTAAATGGGTGGATAAGCCAGCCTTTAATCAAGGAGCCAGCGGACTGCTCAGCCCCTGGCCACTGCCAGTGGTCCACAGATGTCTTTTTATGTGGGAATTGGCTCTTAAATCATTAGCCTATGGATTAGTTCACAAAATACCTATGCCTTTTTATGAGGGGGAAAAAATAAAAATGCAGTTGAGTATACCAGGGTACAGTTAATGCTATTAGCATTTACATGTGTCACTCAGGAGGAGTGCAAATCAAGAGCTGGCAGAGACAGCTGATTACTGACTTAAACCACAATCTAAACGAAATTGTTATTGTTGTAATTAGCTAGTTATTAATATTAATAAAAGAAAGAGAGCAAAAGGGAGGCCAGACATTATAAGCATGGTCATCTGGGCAGCTTCATGTTCCCCAGGGAACCATTCATCTATTCCCTGCAGAACACTGGAGGAAGAGATAGAACAAAGGGGCCGGTAGGCACCTGTGCAATGATGTAGGGGAGGTGCTTGTCTCTCAGTCTAGCCTGGAAAAAAGATCACTGACTAGGAGGGTGAAGCCACTGCAAGGGTGTGAAATCTTGGAAGGGTTAACGCCCAGACAGAGAGCCCCCTCTCTGGCTCTTGTGCTCTTGCTCGCTCTTGCTCCATGACCCACACATGCCCGTGTGCTTGCCTGTTCTCTCTCCATAGCCATGTGGCTCATGTCCATGCAGACAATGGACTGCAGCTGGAAACATAAGCTAGACTAGCCAGATGCTGGACTGCACTGGACTTTAATATGGAGCAGAAATTCTGGGCAGTGGCCTTAAATCTGGCCCTACTGAAGACAAGATTGGACTTTTTCCCATGGCAGGACGAATGGGGATGGGACCTTGGAGGGGAACTCCCTTAAGTTTACATCATCAATAAAGTTTTCCATGAAACCCCATCCTCCCAGGGGGGCCTCAGGAAATTCCTTTCCCCACGGTACCCCAAAAACTCCACTTCCATTGATAACAAAACTATAAGTTTTTGCCTTGGGGCATATGAAGGAAGCTACCAGCATCAAGTCATTTTCACAATTGTTATGGGTGCCCTCACCTATCAGGTGGGTGGGCTGACACAGTCCGTGAATGAAACCCACAGTGGCCAATGCCAGCTCCACAGTCATACAAGCCTCTTTCTCACTTACCTAGATCCTACTCTCCTTTTAATGTCCAGCTCCAGACCTAAAACCAACTGTCTGGGCCCAAGGTCTAGTTCCATTCACATCAGACACCATTTATTGGGCTAGAAGGAAGACCTAGTTCAGGGAGAAGGTGACATGTTGAGTTTAAGGTGCATAAAAGTCATCCAGGGGAAGATGGACAGCAGGCGGTTGGGCACACAGGTCTGGAGTTGAAAAGACAGGTTTGGGATGAAGACACAGATTTGAGAGTCACCAGCACATGGACTAATCATTGAAGCTATAGCAGAGGTTATGGGTTAAATTGTGTCCCCCCAGATTTGTATGTTGAAGTCCTAACCTGCTGTATGTCAGAACTTGACCTTATTTTGGGCAGATATAAGAGGTAATCAAATTAAAGTGAGCCCTAACCATATATGACCAGTGTCCATATAAAAATGAGAAATTTGTACACAGACACACACAGGGAAAACACATGAAGACAAAGGCAGATATAGGGGTGATGCTTCTACCAGCCAAATAATGCCAAAGATTGTCGGCAAAACACCTGGAGCTGGGCCAGAGGCAAAAGGCATGGAATAGATTCCTTCTCACAGGCCTCAGAAGGAAGCAACCCTGCTGACACCTTCATCTTGGACTTCTAGCCTCCAGAACTGTGAGACAATACATTTCTGGTATTTGAGCCATTGAGTTCGTGGTACTCTGTTACAGTAGCCCTAGGAAACAGGAGGGAATGAGACCAATTAGACAGAGAATGTTGACTGAGAAATGCAGATAACTAGGGCTGAGACTCAAGAAAACCAATAATAAAAAGGAATTTGAACCTATAAAAAAGCAGCCAAAAAGGTGGGGAAAGATGTAACACTGTGGAAGTCAAAGAAAGTGAGTGAGAGAGAAGACCATGGCACAAAGTGTGCTTTTGTAACAGGCCAGTTACTATTGACTGTGGAAAGGGTACTGTTGGTTGAGCAGTACAGACAGAAGGATCAGCATTTACTGAGAAAGACGTGGGAGGTGAGAAAGAGCATGCAGGAAGTGCAGACAGCACAAACGCAAAGAGAAAGGAAATGTTTTCTCAACATAGATTCTGAAAACACTGAAAACAAATGAATTTTAACCCAACATAAATAGCCCTCATACACTGACAAATCCTGGGCTAAATGAAGATTTGCAGGATGGATTGGAGAAAAGACAGCAGAGCCAGGTAATTCAGGGTAGTTTTGTTAGAAGATAATCCTTTATTCACCGTGCAAAAGTTTCATGTGTGGCTCTGTAATTTAATAGGAGATGATGTAAAACTTTCTTTAAGGTCTTTGAAACCTTCCTACCCAGAATTCAGCAGACCCAATTTAGCATGTTAATCACCTCCCTGCTCCCATGGTTGGTGCAAATGTTCAATCAAAATCCTCACTATAAACATCATATCTTGGCCAAAGATGAGGAATATATATTAAAGCTCTGTTTCTTTGGTAAGCAAATGAGAGTAAATTATCCCCTGGGAGTACTGTATTCACCCATGTGAGGCAAATTACAGCAGCTATGCAAGTGACAGAATGCTTAATGCACCGGTACTGACAACTGAGCATAATATATTTTAAAATTCTCCTGTAGAGGCAGCTCTTGTAGTTAGGCATGCTCTACTCTCGAATTCTAATTTTATCTAATGGAGTGGAAGATGCTTCCAACGTTCACTCTGTCTGGAAAATGACTTAAATTTACTCTGCAGGGCCTGGGAAAGGTAAAAGGTCCTGCTGGCATTATCTTTTAAACATTCCTTGAGTCCATCTCCTCTTGCCATCTTTATACCTCCAATTCCCCGCATTATGTCCTGTTGGCTCTTTCTTTGCACAACTGTCTGCCACACGCTCCCTCTCCCCAGGTTTGCACAGAGAGGAGCTGCCATGTGAAAATGAAAGTTATCTGACATCAAAGAGACAGAAAACTCTGGTTTAACCTTGGCCAAACACCTATTGCCCAGAGACTCATTTTCCTGGTCACTATTTGTTTTGGTTAGAGAAGGCTTAGCAAACCTTATTCTTTCATTCATGCACATTTTCTGAGGGGCCTCCTATGTGTTGGACATTGAACTAGGATATGGGGGCTACAAAGAGGGCAAAGGCCCAGTGTCTCTGCCATGGTTAGCAGTATATTGGGGCAAAGAGGTTGGAAACCAGGTGAATTATAGCCCGACATGGAAAAGGCTAATACACTGACAAATCTTAGGCTTAATGGAAATAAAGATCTGCAGAAACCTGAGCCTGGAGGGTGTGAGAAGTTGTAAAACCCCAGGAGTAGGAACACCATTTGCAGGGCAATCACTTCTTGGGAAACTAGCCAAAACCAGCAAGAAAACAGCCCATGGTCTGTGGGGTCAACTGTACCATCTGGACTCAACAATAGTGAAGCTAAGTTGTAATGACGTGCAATTTGGGCTACCAGACTAATGGTGGTTTCAGCCTTAAAAACTCTGTGATCGGCTCCTTTTCTCAAGCCCCATCCCACAGACTCTAACCCCCTGGTTTCTTTCAGCTCAGTGTACACTTGGTCTCAGAAACTGAATTATTTTTTATTAATTGATAAGAAGTTGCAGAAGTATGAAAGACTATGCTTTATATGTATGTGTCTCTAACATTAACGTCTAGCACAGGAAACCTGGGGTGGAGGACCTTTCTGTAGAGAAGAAAAGGATAGTGAGTCTGGTTATGCGCTCACTCGCACATCCAATATTTACTGAGTACCTACTATGTGCCAGACACTGAGCTAGATGCCAAACAGAACTTAATTGATAAAGCAGACAAGGTCTCATCCTTGCGAAGCTTAGAATAAGTGAACAAACACATAGACATATGAATACAACACGGGTAAGCAAGTACATAACAAATAATCACAAATTATAAGTCCTGTGAAAGAAGAGGGAATAATGATAGAGAATAATAGGGTGGTGTTTAGGTAGATCGTGTAGTCAGGGGAGGTCTGTCTGAGGACATTAAAGGATGAGGAGAAGATAGACATGCGAAAACAGAGGGAAGAGTGATTCAGGAAGCAGGAACAACATGTGATAGGAAAGAATTTGGTGTGCTTTAGAAATTTAAATGCAAGTCAGTGTAGATGGAACAATAGACAAAGGAGAGAAGAGTATAAGATAAAGGTTAAAAAGGAGACAAAAGCCAGATCAGTTTTGAGGTGGGATATCCAGATACAAATATCTACTCGGCAACTGGACAAATCTGACAAGAGTTTGGGTGGAGACAGGATTGGTCTCACAAAGCTGGAATCATTAGCATAAAAGACAAGGCAAGAAATTAAATATCTCAACCTATGAATATACAGTAGTAGATGCCCAGAGGGTCCAGGATGAGCCCCCTGTGGAATAGTCCTGTTATCAGGAGGTAGAGAAATGGAGAACAGCAACTAAAACAGAGCAGGAGGAGTCGGAGGCAGAAGCAGAGTCATAGAGGTGAGAATCCGAGAGAAGAGAGTTTCAAAAAGGAGAGATCAGTTAACCTTTCACATATTACCAAGAGGTCAGGGAGATTGGAGGTGGAAGAAATGCCCACTGACTAGGGCAATAAGGATGTCACAGGTGACTTATGAAAGCAGCTTCGCATGGGGGGGAGGTGAAGGAAGGAGAAAGAGAAGGACTGGGGGCAGATGTTTGAGAAATATCTCCAGGTATGAATGAAGTAACTTATGCAAGACTAGTCCTTCCTCCCATTGCAAACTAAACGAAACTGGACAAACCACATGAGGCAACTGTTTTCAGGAATTGGCCAATAGGTGGCACAAGAGTGCAATCTCTAAGAAAGGTCACAAGGTCAGCTCTTTGAGCTCCGCTTCTGCTTGGGGGCAATTTCCTCCCCGTGGTGCAGAAAGCTGAATCTGAGTGGAGCTCTGAGGTATCACTGAATAGAGGAGGCAGAGATCAAAATCTGGGGCAGCTGCAGTCGCTGGAATTGGTGGGGCAGTTGGAGAGCAGGGAGCTGTGACTTTTGAAGCTGTTGCAAGCAAGTCACAATCTGCCTTTTTCTCCAGCCATGCCATTGGCCACTTCTCTCCATGCAGCCCTGGGGCCTACATTCTGTGAACTCATATTTAAGTTTTAAGACTCAGTCCAAGTGTTGCCCACCTTCCAGGGCATTCCTTGACCATTTGCCCTCCTCTATGAATGCTGCACTCACTTAATTACACCATCTTGTAATTTCTGCTTTACTTCTTTTTCCCCCTGGCTGTCCACTTCTTAATAGGATGGGCTCTGTTTTGGCCATTCCTGGCCCTTAGTAGCTTTCATTGAGCTGCCTGTCCCTTAAGGAGAAACCAAGTATAGCGCCTGATTATGCTCTACTATATTCAATACATTTAATGTGTATATGTCTTAATCCTCACACATTTTCAAGAAATATTTAATGACTAAATGAATACATTGGCAGCAGTAAAAAAAAGCCTTAATTAAGAAGAATCCATTTCTACTTGTTTTGAATCACTTAGGGCTCTGTGAAAAGATGTTGGGTCTATACTCACTGTTCAACAAATACTTGTGAAATTGGTTGAGTAGCAGGAAAGTCAGCAAACTGCAGATGCATCCGGAATTTCCTCACATTTGCACCTTTGAAATGTGAGCCTGGAATGGGAACTGCACTGGCAGTTACACATGTAAGTCTCTCGTGAACACCAGATGCGTCGATGCTAAGGAGTGTCAACATTTAGGATCTGGACGGCAAGGACAGGACTGTTTTCCTGCTCCTGTTGCTGCCTTCTGAATGGAGACCATGAACAGGCATGCTGAGTTGGTCTGATCAGCAGGGGCAGGGGAGAGAATTGGCTTTCCAAATCTTAATAGGGTAATTATAAAATTCATTGTGGGTCTGGCTCCATCAGGGGTTTAGATCAAAGTGAGACATTCGAGGCTTGACATTTACAGTCTTGTTACAAGCAGAGTGTCGTAGGCCTCCCTGAGAAAGTGTCAGTCGGTGCCCCTGTCTGTATCCTCTTCTCTCCTCACCAATGGACCGCACAGTCACATGCTCCAGAGCGCCACACACCCCCCCCCCCCCCAGTCCTCCTGGGGTCTCAGTTGCTTCAATGATTCTCTTTGATCTTTTAGTCACTTGGAATAGATGCACTAAGAGGCATTTCTAATACTGCATAGTTACAGTCTGAGAGAACTTTTTCTGAGATTTAGCACAACTTTTTATCTTTTCCCAGAAGGGGCTGACAGCTTAGCTTCCAAGGCTTTTCTAAGGCCCAGCGTGGCTTCTGTCATGGTCTCCTTAAGCACAATTTCTGCACCATCACGCAGTTGAAAGAGCCCAGACTTGGAAGTCAGACAACCTGGGATGAAATGTCCGCTCTACCTCTCACTAGTGTTGCACAATCTTTCCTCTCCAAACTTCAGTTTCTTCACTGACCAGGAGGAAAGTAACATGTATCTAGTATGGATGCTGTAAGGATTCGTTGTTGTAGCTTGTTGTTGTTATTTTATTTGCAGAATATTATAGGCCCTGGAATGGTGCCTTTCACCTAGAACAGTGATGGCGTACCTTTTGAGCTCGGCGTGTCAGCATTTTGAAAAACCCTAACTTAACTCTGGTGCCGTGTCACATATAGAAATTTTTTGATATTTGCAAACATAGTAAAACAAAGATTTATATTTTTGGTATTTATTTTATATATTTAAATGCCATTTAACAAAGAAAAATCAACCAAAAAAATGAGTTCACGTGTCACCTCTGACACGCATGTCATAGGTTTGCCATCACTGACCTAGAAGGTTCTCAAAAAATATTTGTGGATTGAGTTTTGTTCAAACTCAAGGCATACTAGTATATCCTAGGCAGAATCCCACTTATAAAATGGAATTTTGCCCAACTCTAAATGCATTTTTCCATATAAACAAAGCTATAACTTGTGGTTTGACCACAGATTGGTACTAAAATCCCCTTTAGTGCATCGTATTGCTAAAATACTGCACATTTGCAATGGGGAAGCCAAACAAGGGAACACTGGCTAAACACAGTTTTATATATTTATCTCGAAAGTTTGCAGTTGAAGAAAAGTAGATTAAATTTAAGAAAGAGGAAAAAGTTGCAGGTAGTTATTGAAGGGGGACCTAGGGAAACGTTTGTGTATTACCTGAAGGCTCAATGTTGATACCCTGCATCTTTACTCTGTTTAATTTCCACCAAACCTTCTCCTGCCTTTCTTGATACAGGTATCCCTTTAGCATCAGTTCCTTGCTTATCAAATGGGATTTCAATGGTACAGTTGTTCCTTTCCAAGGAAGAGAAAATGAAAAAAAGATGAATGAGAGAAAACAATTTTTATAATAACTCTAAGACTATGGTGAAAAAATTGGAAGTAAATGGAGTTAAAAGTAGGTGAGAGAGAGAGAGAGAGAGAGGGAGAGTGAGTGTTCTACCACAGGCAACCATTTTAATAAAGAAATGAGCTGTCACAGCAGAGTGAAACAGCATATGTGAGCTCTTTCTCTCTCTCAGAGCAAACATTTGAGTGGTGGTCAGGATTTCAGAACAGTTTCCCATAATGCTTCTAGGTGGTATGCCGCCATTAGGGAACTTGGCGCCTGTTGTAAACAAGTGCATAAGAAGGGTTTGTAAGGTGATGTGAAAGGAGGGAGCTGGGTGACCTTGGGAAGTCACTTAAACGTCCCAGCTTTGGGTGTTCTCAAATATAAAATGAGCAAATGGGACTGGACAGTCTCTAGGTGATTTCAGTGTGAAATTTTTAAGTTTTATGAAGACCTATAACTTCATACCAACTAGCCCTCTGTTTCCATCGAAATACAAGTTAAAATTATAGACTTTGCTTACAAAACTCAATATGGTCCTTCACTTTCACCTCCTTAAAAGGTTGCCTTTCCTAAGCATCACCATGACAATGAGAAGTAGTTTTGTTTCTTCTAAGCAAGGGATTTGCAGAATTATGCCTAGATACAGGGCAGGATATTTTGGGGGTACTAACAATGACTTTGAAACTTTCCCTGGAGTAAAAGATATAAGTGAGAGGGGAAAAAAGAAATAGAAACTAACTTTTTTAAAAAAATAAAAATTGCTCATCTTCTGCAGTGTTAAATGCTGCTTTTTGAGAGAAATTCAATAGAATATAGGGTGCCCCCCCAAAATGTATACACACACTTTGAATAATTATAAAAGAAGTGTTTTTATTAAAATGCATTTCATTTTCAAAATTGAACTATCAGCTGTTAAAATGTGTATACATTTTTTGAGACACCCTGTATATGACAATTTCACTTATGGACTAAGGGCTTTTGTCAAAGGACATCGTTTTAAAAATCCACTGCACACGCTGTGAAATTGATCATTTTTACAGACAACATCAGGAAGTTTTGGAATCTCAATTATACATAGAAAAGAGATAGGCTTAGATTTGGAGTTTTGCCTGAAAAGAACACTGTCCCAGAAATTGGGATTCTGAGGGCGTAGTGGCTGGGTTACCGCCTGACTGAGCATCTGACCCCGAATGTTCCTTTTGTCTTCCTGTCTGTTGATTTCCTATATGTGAACCTGGGAAATAACTGTCATTTCCTCATATCAAGATCTTAGTGATATTCTCTTACAATTTCGTATTGTGGTGTTGCAGTATAACATAAACTTTATCATTTTAGCCATTTTTAAATGTACAGTTCAGATGATTGGCATATTGTTCAATCATCACTACGATCCATCTCCAAACTTTTTTTATCTTCCCAAACTGTAACTCTGTACCCATTCTCTTGTTTTAATAACATTTCTCTTGATCCACTTAGAGCATCAACCAGTAGAGTTCTTTTTTTAAAAATTGTTTTATTGCTTAAAGTATTACAAAGAGTATTACATATGTCTCCTTTTTTTCCCCGCCCTTGACAATCCCCTGGCCTCCAACCAGTAGAGTTCTGACACCATGTACCTCTTAGCATGGTGGTGAGAAAGTAATTTTATGAAATTATGAAGAGGAAATTGCAAACTGCAGAGTGGGTAGTTTGATGTTATATGTGCTACAAGACTTACATATCAAATTCTGATGATTAAAAGCTCAAAAGTGTGAACATAAGAACTCTGTTGTATATATCCTCCCCACCCCCTGAAAAGCACATGAAGGGAATTCTAGCCCCTTTCAATGACAACAAAAACAAGTGCTCCCTGAGAAGACTAGCACAGTTCCTCTCCAGAAGATGAACCTCCCAGGGAAGCTGATGAACCAGGCGGGCTTGGCTGTGTCTTCCCAGAGGAGAGACCCTGTGCGCCAATGCATCCGGGGATTTCCCAGGCCCTACCTTTCACCTGTCGACTCTCCATTACTTGCTGTTTCTTTTGAATCCCATTTCCTTTACTTGCTGCTTTGGACCATCTTTGCCTCTCTGCCTCCCTTGTCAATATATCTCAGGCCTCGACCCCTCACCTGCAGCCCCACCCCCATCTTGGACAAGGACAAGGTTCCCTTTTGCTTCATCCCATGCAGTTGGAGGTCAGCCTCCTCCACTCCTCTCCTGGCCATAGCTCGCTAAGCATTAATCCCTTTTCTGCCTTCTCTTACCTCCTCTTCCACCCCTAAACAGAACCACAGCCACTGCATTGCACATTATGCGAAAATCATGTCAATTTTAAATCCAATAATTTGATTGAGCCTCAGTTTTCTGATGCTGACTTATAGGTCAGACTTCCCATGCAGGGAAATCCTATATTGGAAATATGAGCTCATTCTAATTGCACTTATCAGAGATGTCTTTTATATACACTGTGTATGCATTTGTTCAGCCATTCACTCAACAAACATTTGCCCAATACCATGCATGTGCCAGGCACTATCATGGGTGTGGGAAAATGAGATTGTCTCTGCCCTCACACAGTATAAAGGGAAATATGGACCCGAAAATGGGCAATTGCAATAGTGCAGGTAAACAGTGTGACAGGAAAGGGAGAGTGGGGCTGTGTGAGCCGTGGCAGGGCTGTCTAACCAGGCTGGGGGCTCAGACAAGCCTTGCTGGGGAAGTGAAATTTAAGCAGCAGCTCAGAGGAGGAGCTAGCCAAGCAGTGTAGTAGGGAACCTGGGACACACGGCATGCCATTCACAGATCATAATAATTTCATTCGTTTTCTCAAAAATTAAATGTTTCTGTCATCCAGAAAAGAAAATAAACACCTAATGTGTAGGCACCGGACAGGACTTTAAAGATGCTACCTAAATGCAGTGGAGTCTGCTTGTCCATAGGGTAAGTAATCATGATGTCTTATGATGAGGTTTCTTTTCTTTTTGCATTTCAATAATAAAACCCTATGAAGTGAGATCCAAGAGAGGATTTAAAACTAGCCCTAGGTGTTTTATCTGACATTTAGAGCTTATTATCAATACACAAGTAAAACAGATTGATCACGTGGCCAAGATTGTCGACATACTTATGCTGACACATTTGGCACCTAAAAACCACGCACCATTTCAACGGAATGAGAACATGTGGGCAAAGCAAGGGAGCATCGAGTCTTGACTCATAGCTTCCTGGCTACACCAGGTGAAGTAAAACAGCTTTCACTTCCAGCTTCTACTGTTAACTTGTTAAAGTAGGCATTGCATGGTTTTAACAGATGCTTTGAGAAAATTATCCAGAACTTACACAGCAAACCTTAATGATTGCATCACAATCACCAAATTAGACAGCCTGAGACACGCAGAGAGCAGGATGGCCATGTAGGGATCCCAGGGAACCAGGAGTTGGGCCCAGTTTAATGCCCTGCGGACACTAATGCAAACTTAAACACATAAACACTGGGCACAGCCTCCTCTGGGGAGTGGGGGTGAGGCGGGGGGGGATCAAAACAGCCTGAGCAGAATTGTTTTCTGCACATTGGATTTGCTTACTGAACATGTAGGTCTTACTGACATATTTAGAAAACTTACTTTCTACTCTTTATTGCAGAGGCTACCTGGAAAATACCATTCTCAGCAGCTCTACTCCTTGTGCTATTTATAACGGATTTGCAGCACATTTGTAGATTGCTTTAACAATTTGTAAAATGGCTCATATAGACCATTTCATGTTACCCTTCCATTGATCTGTAAGGCACTTACTGTTATCTTTGCTTAACTGATGAGGAAACCAAAGCTCAAAAGGGTCAGTAAAAGTAGTTTATCACATGGCCAACAGTTGTCCAAATACATATTCTAATGATTGTTTTATTCTGGAATCATGTATTAAGCACGTGCGATGAGTCCGGCATTGTACTAGGATCAGGAACTATGAAAATAAATTAGGTCATGATTCATAGTCCTCTGATACTTATTAGTGGGGTTGATAGACAAAAATCTTATACACTATGTGGGATAGACTTCTACTAAAATAATTCATTGTTTATCTGATTCACAGTTAACTGAGTGTTCTTTATTTTTATGTGCAAAATCTGGCAATGTTACCAGTTATTAGAAACTTTCCATGAACCAGCTAGGCCAACCGAGCCCTCATTATTTTTACATTATATAAAGTGATTCTAAATGTTTTATTTTCCAGAAAAATTATATCAACAAAATGAAAAACACAGACTGGTGTTTATTAACTACAGCATCACTAGGCAAAAATTCTAATTTGGGATATTACAATAAATAATTACAAATTATTATTCTGGCCAAGAAAATTTTCTCTTAATTCATTATATATAATTAAAAGAGTTTTTGCATATTATCTTATTGGACCTTCACAGAGCAAGTGATAGTAAGCGCAACTTATAGTTGAGGAAACCACAGCTTAGAGAAGTCATGTGATTTCCTTTGAGTGGATTGTAAGTCATAGTGCTCTGAAACCAGTCAATGAATTTCCAACTCAAGTGCTTCTTTTTCCTATAGGATTCTGGGAGCTGAGGATAATAATAACTGCTAAAGTAGAATCCTAAGATTGAACTCTTCCGTCTTCAGTTTTGAATGAGGCCACCAAAGCAGAAAATAATACAGAAGTTGCCAAGCGTCCCCAGATGCTAAACTTGGGGCACATCACCTAAGCCCACCTATAAAAGAGACAACTCTGGAGAGAGTTGTCCATGGTCTGTACTGTGGCCCCCTCACCCCTCACCCTTTGGTGGTGGAAGGGAGTGCTTCTCCCTCATTTTAGGTGGAGGGGCAACACGGGAATCACTGCAGCACTTGATGTGTGTTCCCTGGGGTCTGGGGTTCATAAGCATTGCAGGCTGAGCATCCTCGACCCCCCAAGAGAAGTTCAAAGGTGAAATGTTGTGTCTGGAGCTGTCCCTCTGTGAGTATAAAGAACAGCATTGGGACCTAGTAGCCCTTCTTCCTACACTTGGAAAAACCACATGTGCTGGGGACCAGTGAGGGAGCTGGCTTGGTGGTCTTAAAAGTGATCCTGCCCAGGATGACTGTCCAGAGAGCTGACATGACCCCAATAGAGTGGGAATAGGGGAAACCAGGAACTAAGGGGTGGGACATCATAATCAACCAGTTTTTGTGGGAAAGGCAATTTCTTGGAACTCTTTGAATTGCTTTATATACATCCACTCTTGCTAATTGTTATCACAGTTCTATGAACTAAACACTGTTATTATCCCATTTTATAGATAAGGAAACTCAAGCACATATGTAGCTAAATTATTAACCCAAGTGCATACAAGTGATGAAGGTGGAATGTAAAATGAGGAAGTTTAACTCCAGAGACAGGCTAAGCTCTACTGGTTCTACTAGGTCCTTATTTAATTTAAGCCAAGATGGACACATGACCCATTGCGGACCAATCAGTCTGTTCCATAACTCAGCCTCACAAGACTCAAGGTATACCAATGAGGGCTGGCCTAGGACTCTTGCCAGACCTTATGGGAAAGATACTCTTTAATTGTTGAGATTGCTTAAATTGGTAGAATGTGAGGCTAGAGTTGTTGGAGTCATCTTTGCCATAAAAGAAAAGTGGAGAGAGAAAGGGTCATCATTGTTTTGGCATTAATATAGGCTTCACCTGAATTTCAATATAACCCCTGGACTTTTGGGTTTCCTAAGCCAATAAATTCTGTCTTTTGTTTTTGTTTTTTTTCCTTAATCCAGTTTGAGTTAGGGACCTGTCACTTGATAATGGAAGTATCAGGACCATTTCAGTGGCCCTGGGCAAGGGATGTTAATGACATTTGACCTAAGAGCTATTGCCAGCTCTTAGAAAACAATTTGAAAAAAAAAACCTCATTAGCTACATTGAAGATTGAGTCAGTGACAGAGTTTGACCTGACGGGGATAATGAGAGATGCTCCTGAATCACTACATTGCCTGTTTTCTGCCCAAAATGTATCCTGCCTTATTAATAACACAAGCTATTTTATTTCTCATTTTTCTCTTGTGAAACCATTTTCTCATATTCCTTTTTCTATGAGTATACAATTAAAAGAAGATTAATTGAGAAATCCCCATCTCCCCAGCCCCATGTTAATGCAGTACCCTCTCCTGGAGATTAGCTTGGATCTATAAAATGTCATGTTGGTTCATGATTGTGCTAGGTTTACTGTTCACCAAAACCCAAGTCAAATAAAGTACATATTTATTTGTATCATCAGTGTCAGACAAAATTCTGAAAAATGATCTCATATAAAGGCTCTCCCAATTCAATATTAAAATAATTCCAGGAACATTATGGTCTTCTTGGTGAGAGGCCTGATGATTTATCAGGAGATGTGGCAGAGGACAAGGCACTGACCCCAAATTCTTGCACAAATAGCAATGATCTAAATCTATTTATATACTAGGTCTACTCATCATGAACCTACCAGTACATAAAGTTACTACTAGTTCTACCAGCGGACTTCCTGCCTTAGAAAACTTGGCCTCCCAGATGTTCTGCAGTGATGAGGGGAAGACGCAGGCTGATCTATCCAGAGGACCTTAAGAAACTCTCTTCAGCTCATGGTGCTTATTGACATCATGGTATGTGAGGCATCATCTCAAGTCCAGCTTGAAGAACAAACTTTCCCTCAAAGCTGAAAAAGGGAAAGATCTTCTCTCTTTTCCTCTCAATACAACCCCTTCCTTTGATGATAACAACTCATAATAAATCACCAAGTCCCTAATCAGGAAAGGTGGGCCCAAGAGGGGAAGGAAGGTTCAAGTTTCTCTCCGAGGGTCTGTTCTGGTTTCCTTATCTTCTGATATGCACTGTAAATGTTCCAGATGGATCATGTGTTTTCAACATCTTGACTTCATGGTGTTCCCAATATTTTGGCAACTCAAATTCCATGAGTCCCACTAAGTAAATATGGAAAAGATAAAGAATCCACCTCTGCTCACTTAAACCCTAATCATAAAAAGTACCAAGCCAAAAAAAAAAATTATTCCAGACTTTAGAAAGGGATAAGAAGTGGCAGAAAGCTTCAAGCCAAGAGAACACTGTGGACACAGTGTTCAAGTGGGGCTTGAACCAATTGCAGCAGTTAAGTGTTTTCTGCTTCTTAAATTCTGGCTTTGAATAAATGCCCTTGTTATATTTTGGTACTAGTCCTCACACCCAACAAATTTCAGTAAAAACCTTCTTTTGTCATGTCCCAAATACTATTTAAGAGCATTAAAAGGATATTTTACTTGCTTCATTTTGGTGAGGCATTATCCCTATTTTATGGATGGAAAAATTGAGAGCCAGAGAAGTTAAATAAAATGACTAAGGTTATACAGCAAATATAATCACACAGAGCCCTGACATATAATCTATATATATAAAAGCCAAGCAACTGGAACAACGGAACTACTGGAATGACTGGTCACTATGACGTGCACTGTGGCGACCAACCAGCCCAATCAGGGCCCCGATTAGCCCCCGGCCAACCTCCCATGCCCCCCCTCCTGCCGGCCCAGCCTTGATCGGCCCCCATCAGGGCAGACAGGCCGGACCCCACCTGTGCATGAATTCGTGCACCGGGCCTCTAGTTTTAGATAACGTATTTCTCATAAGTTTGGTTTACATAGGTTATCTCTTTCAAAATAGTACCTAGAAAAGATAAATATTTTTATGTTCTGTTCTTTAAAATACCACTTGAGATTCAAAAGGAATCAGGTAAAGTTTTACAAATGATATTAACATAAAAATAGAACTTACATAGACTATTGAAGGCAGATAGGCGATACACTGTAGAATTTATGAGATGATAGAAAAAAGAAGTTTATGTGAGCTATGAATTCACTGGTTAGTGGGGGCTGACTCTGCACACCAATATAATGGCTTTCTGGCCTTTTTAAAAATTCATTTTTCTTGCTAAAAGGCATTGTCACAAAAGTAAAAGTAAATACAGTGTTCTAAAAAACAAAACAAAAAACAGAGGTCCAGTAAAAAAGTATTAACTAGGCTTAGAGAGGAAGGTAAGTAGTTACAGAATGTAAGCCTTTTTCTGTTTAATGTAAGAAGCACCTACTGCATCTTAATTATTTACTCAGAGGAACAATGATCATGGAGATGCTATGTTTAAAAATAGAGATTATTTGTAACATAAAGTGGTGATAAACAATACTCGCAGTTTCACTGAAAAATCTTACCAAGGTCAACAGAGATGGCAGCAGAATAAGATGCTAGGGACCTGGGCTGCCAGGTGAGCCTAATCTCTCTGTGCCTCAGTTTCTTCATCTTTAAGATGAGCCTGTTGGACTGAAATAGCCTAGACATCAAAAACCAACAATTAAACAAAAAACACCCTTCAAAATAAGTTGGTGAAATAAATATATCTTTTTGTTGCCTCACTTAAAAGCAAATAGCAAAATTCCCACACAGTTTAGCATGTAGAACTGACTAAACTGAATACTTAATGTTGAGAGTTTGCGAGTCCAATTTACACTAAATGTACTCAAATCTGCTGTCTGCTGTGGCCCTGTAATTATGAGTATGAGGAGAAGAGGAGAAATGATTTGGGATATCGAACCAAAGCTGATGGTTCATTCGAATCCAGAACAGTTTAACTAAGCACTAATTTCCTTTCTTATTTAGTACTGTGGCAACCTCATGAAAGATTCTGCTTGATTCTTTTCTCCAGGCAGTTTCCCCTCCATTGAGTAATTTCTTTAAATTTTAGGCAACTCCTTCAGACTGTTAGAAGCATTGGCCTTCACTATATTAAAAAGTCTCAAGTATATATTCCTGTGGAAGTTCAATATCGTGGAAGTCACAAGGCCATTTACAAGGATTACTTTCAAAGGCCTTTTATAGTTACTACTAAATAAATTACATGTTCAGTGTACTGGAGCTTTAGAGAAGAGATAAAAGTAGAATCTCTGCCTTGACGTGTTTGCAATATCCTGCCAGGCCCAATAAAGTACGGCATGAAAGAGTATTTCGTTGATTTCATTGTAAAAAGAGCAGTCAAGTCTCAGTGGGGAAAAAATTCCCAAGGGAGACTCTTTCAAAGAGAGGATCCAGCAAAACCAAGGCTATTCCCTCTGCTGAAGAAACAAGCGGCACAGAGCAATGTGAACCCTGGCATCGCTCACCTTGGACCTGAGGCAAATGTGGACAGAATCACTGGTCAGCACCAGTGAGGCCTGCAGGGACCAGTGACCGAGCTGTCAGCTCCATATCCAAACTTATAGTGAGAGCAGTTACAGAAGATTTTGATTCACTTTTCATCACCAATTTAGATACAAAATAGAATTTCTGGAAATACAAATTTATTTAGCTTCTTTATTGTCTTCCTAATGAGAACTCTGGTTATATCCTGAAAATGTTGCTCTGAAGGAATATATGTCAGGGAGCAGGTGTTATTTGCTGCCAAATTGGACTACTGGCTTCTTTTAAACATTGTTAAAAACTTTTCGCCCTTGCTGGTTTGGCTCAGTGGATAGAGCATTGGCCTGCAGACTGAAGGGTCCCAGGTTCAATTTCAGCCAAGGGCACATGCCCGGGTTGTGGGCTGGGGATCTTGCAGGAGGCAGCTGATCAATGATTCTCTCTCATCATTGATGTTTCTCTCTCTCTCTCTCTCTCTCTCTCTCTCTCTCTCTCTCTCTCCCTTCCTCTCTGAAATCAATCAAATATATATATATATATATATATATATATATATATATATATATTTTAAACCTTTTCATATTTGTGCCTTTATTTTCTGTTCTTTCTGCTTGATGTTCCTTGCCCAATAGCATGTGCCAAATCTTATGCAATTCCCCGAGTAAGAATTTATCTCCCCCACCCCATTCTGTGTTTCTGTGGCATTCTTAGTGTGAATGACTTACATAATTATCACAGTCCATCTTGGCTTCATTGTTTATCTTGGCTATTAGCATGCTCCGTAGTGGATATACCTGCCCGTTCCCTCGAAGCACTAAGCACAGAGACTTACACATGGCAGGTGCTTAGTCAAGGCTCACTTCCAAAGCTGTTAGTGAATCATAAAGCACAAGTTTAAGCATTATCTGGGTCTCTGACTCAAGTGGCTTTTGTTTGCTTTCCTTGATTTCCTCTCTGCCCAGGTCTTTTCCACTGAAACTAGTTGTCAGGTGTGTATTCTTCCCTCTGTCTTTCCCCTTTTGGGTGATGGTAGGGGGAGAGCCATGAGACTCCCAGCACTGGCTGCTTAGTACTTTCCTGAGCTTTGACCTGGTTAGGATGTTGTCTTTGATAGAATGTGTTGAGCACAACTTTGCAACACTGATCCTTCTGATCTGGCAATTGAAGCTTCAAGTCAGAACTGAGGGCCATCTCATGCTATGGGTCTGTTTCTTCTTTCCATGAACTTTCTATATTGACCCAATGTATTGCCATTGGGCTTTTGGGGTGTGATATAATTTACCCTGCCTCCTCAGGCTAAGGGTTGCTGGACTGTCACAATACCACGCATGCATCATTTCCCCCCAACCACAGGATTGGTGTTTATCCTTGCTTTTCTCTGCTGGGCCACAAATGGCATTGCCCATGAGGCTCCGTGCAGCTGTGGAAAGTTCATCCCACCAACTGGGGCTGGATAGTTCTTCTCCAAAGGGCTGCAGCCTGACTCAGAAATCAGACCCTCTCTGTGATTTATTTAGCATAATACCTGGTGGACAACTCGTTATTCTGGGGGATGTTTAGAAAACATTCTAAAATAATTAGATAATGAAACACAGGGTTAGAGAGGTACCAAAAGAGAAAGGTTTCCATGGTGTGTTTGCCACTAGTTTACTACATATAGCACAGTGGTATAAACTCGGGTAAATTAGTGTACCGCTTTAAGGAAGTTACTCAACTCTCCAAGTCTTAATTATTGTACCTATTCACCAAGCTTTTTTTTTTTGAAAATCAAATGAGAATGCACATAATGCATGTCAACAGCATGCCTGACACAAAGTAAAGGCTCGATGAGAAGCAGTTAGTAAGATGATGAAAACTCAGGCAAGTTGCTTTTCTCCTTGGTGACTCCATTCTTCCTTCTTCAAAATAGAGACCATAGTTGTCACATAGAGTCATCTGACAAGAGTGTTCTATAACTTAATATCCATTAAATGCACTGAGTCTCAGATGAAAGTCTTTCCATGGAAGGAGACATTCATTCTATTTTTCAGAGAAGCAGTTAGCTATGATTTCATACGAAATATTTGCTCTCCTAATACTTTATTAATAAGATGGATGCCAAATATGTAAGCTTTCTAAATGTTCCAGTTCATTAAGTGCCTTTTAATCAAATAGAAACATCTGTGTTGAAACAACTTTGATTCAGTGTTTGTCACAGTGACAATGGTATTGGTCAGGTCTACAGTCGATTTCTTTGCACATTTGCATACATTTGCGATACTCATCAATTAGAGAGGATAGGTTCCCTTAGCAGAAATAAAAAAGCAGACAGGAAAAGTGGAGCCCTTATCCATCAGGTTCCAAGGGACTTCCTAACATTTTTTTTTCTTTTTTTAAATTTGACAGCACATCACTGATTTCCTAATTCCAACACCAATTCCTAAACTGAGATCCAGTTAAAGCCGATGTGACTCTGGTTGCCAAGATTCTTTGGAGTAATGCTAAGGGTAACAAAGCTGATTCAGTGGGCAACGCTCTGTAGATATGGATGTCACCTGTCCCTATCATCCCAGCCCCAAGGGCAAAGGCAAGCAAACAAACCCCGGGACAGTGCCTACCGCATAGTAAACACTCAATACATATTTCTAGTAAATAAATGAGCTAATTTCTACCCCTTGTTCCCTATTGAACATTTTAGGACTGTAGATAAAGAAGGAGAGCCTTCAAACAGAAAGGGGTCAGCAAGACCCAGAGAGCAAGAAGAGGAGATTCAGAGGGGAGGGTTCAATATCCATCCTTAAGAAGAGAAAATGAGACTACAAGTTCTTGGGTATCATCATCAGGGAAGTCAAGGGCCCATGGAGCAGCATCCTTTGGGTGTAAGAATTCAGAGATTTGTTGTTTTTCTACCTTCTCCATGTGTGCGACTGGTTCCCTGCAGTAATTAGGAGGGAAACCCTTAAAATGAGGAGGAACAGTGTGCCTGGCTCCCAGGACAGCAAAGGGGTTGGGACTGGAAGCCTGTCCCTGGTCTAGGCCAGGAAAGGGTCCCTGGGTCTCAGCAGTTCAGGCGTGTAATTCCCACAAGGAGCTGCCTCTGCTACCCAGAGTCCTTAAAGGGAGCAGCCGTATTAAGTGACAACCTATGTGCTAGATACTGTTATGAAATAGGTACTATTATTAGCCCCATTTTACAGGTGAGGAGACTGAGGCACAGAGGAGTCCAGTATCTTGTCCATGGCCTCACTGTTGGTAAATGGTAGAGTCAGGGTTCGATTCTGTGTGATCTTTTCCCAGAGCCTTGGCAGTTAACCACCACATGAATACTTATAGCTGAGGGTATGGAACTCAGCACTAACATCATTATTTACTTAAATCTGAGAAAAACAATTCAATGATGAATTACAATTAATGTCTCTGCTTAATGAACTTCCCCCCCTCAAAATAAGAATAAAGTGTTTTGGTAATACAAGCATGAAAAAATTACTTTCACGATGGAGCAGATGTGCTGTAAAAATAAAAAGTAATTCCAAGAAGCCTCCTGAAGAGGCAAGATGTGGTGAGATCGTTATTTGTAAGCATAGCTACACAAATTAATACCTGCTGATTCAACCCCAAATTACCAAAAGGCAGGCCCACCGGAAGTGAGGAGAGCTCTGTGTCTCAGCTCAGCTATGCTAACATGTAAATGCTCCAGAGAGATTTTTTTTGGTTTGGTTTGCATACCTGTTTGTGAGGAATAAACAAATATGTTTGCGCATCCTAGAAAAATGGGGCTGCCCAGCTGGTGTAGTTCAATGGTTGAGCATCAACATATGACCCAGGAGGTCATGGTTCAATTCCCAGTCATGGCACATGCCCAGAATGCAGACTCAATCCCCAGTGTGGGCATGCAGGAGACAGCCGATCAATGATTCTCTCTCATCATTGATGTTTCTATCTCTCTCTCTCCCTCTCTCTCCCTCTCTGAAATCAATAAAAATATATTTTTCAAAGTGGTGTTCAATTAGAGGGGATGGGCATGGCCAAAAAGGGTCGATGAAGCATGATTTGTAAGGCCTTTTTGGCTGGTGAACATTTGCAGGCCACCATCTTCAGGCAAGCGTGTGTGTGCACACATAACTGATCCACACTGGGGCAGTGATGTGTAAACAAAACATCAAAGGCAGTATCTGGACTAGATTCAAAGGCATCACAATTAGCAAAAAGCTTGGCTCTTGACCAGTTCCTGCTGGGTCCACCTTTACTCTGACACCTGCACCCATCACAATTTGTGAAGCAACCCATCAACAGCTACGTGGTCCACTGTGGAACCATGGTCCAGCTGTGGAAACCAGCCTCTAAGATGGTCCCCATGCGTCCTGTCTCCTGGTGTTCACACCTCATGTAGTTCCCTCCCACATTGAACTAGGTGACCAATAGAAAAGGGCAGACGTGGCATGCCACTATTGAGGTTAGGTGATAAGCAACACTGTCCTTGCTGCTCATTCTCTTTATCAGACAATTGTTTCTGCAGGAAGCCAGCTGCCTTCTTGTGAGCAGCTTTGAGCAGAGGCCCAGGCAGTGAGAAACTGAAGCCTCCTGCCAGCAGAAGTAAGTTTGAAAGCAGATCCTCCAGACCAATCAAGTCATCAGATATTTTGATTGAAAGCTCATGAGAGACCCGAACCAGAACCACCCAATGAAGCCATGCCCAGTTCCCAGATTCCTGACTCACAGAAACTGTGTGAAACAGTAAATACTTGTTGCTATACACGGTGGGATTACTTGTTATGCAGCCGTGGAGAACTAATACATCCATTTGGCTAACACTTGCCAGTTTGAATTGCTCAGTTTCTTCCACACTGTAGGGGGCCACAGGCAACAGTTTCATGGAAAATTAAACTTGGCAGACCTATCCTGTCACCATGTAAATAGTTACAGAACATTGGAGCAGCCTTTTCAGGCTTTTTACCTGTACAGGTCCAGGTCCACAGAGTGAAATGACTTGTCCATGGTCACCCAGTCAATGTCATAATGTCATTGCCCTTTCAGGCACCTCCAAATCCATCAGGTGCCTCTGGGGCACACAACTAATCATTAGGATCAAGTTAGGGTTAAATATAGTGTTAGAGTTAACTTTGAAGTTAGAGTCTGGGTTTAAATTAGGGCTAGGGTTAGGGTTAGCGTTAAGTTTGGGTTTGGGGTTAGGGTTAGGTTCAGGGTTATGTTTAGGATTAGGATTAGGACTTCTCAACATGGTCTTGGCAATGCAATGATCTTAATCCAATAAATAATAAATCAGTAAAAGTCAATCCCAGTTCTACTGATAATAGAAGTCGGCTTCTTAAAGGACTTCAGTCGGGACCTCAAGCTCGTAGCGGCTGTGTGTGAAGGAATGTGAAGGCTGTGGATCCAGAGGTGAATGTGCCCCGTGTGACAGGATAATAAGGGCCTTAAACTCTAAAGCAGCGAGTCTCAGACTTCTGTGAGCATCAGCGTGCCCTGGAAAGCTTGTTAAAACGGCACCTCTGTGGCTGTTGCTACAGTGCAGGGACCACAGAACCAGGACACAGTGGCACGCACCCCACATCTCCACACCATTGCTCTGATTTCTCCAGTTTGTCAGTGACACATTTGGGACAAATGTCAACCCTTCGGTTCCGCAGGGTTCCAGCAATGGAAAGTGCCACAGATAACTAAGAACGAACTTGACAATTGCCACAAATTGGTCTGCTGGTAAAACAGGCTGCTGGGCCCTCGTTAGGAGTGGCAGGTCAGTATCGCGTCTCATTCCATGACAAGAAGACATGAAGCATCCTGGGCCATGGGCAGTGAGAGATCACAAGTCGGCAGCCCGCAGGCGCTGCACAACCCACAGGCATGTTTCTGTCGGTCCAAATGGTGTTTTTATTTTTGTCAGTAGGTTGACAATATAAATATTTGGGAGATTTCATATGAAAATTTGTATTTTCAGCTCTTATTGAAAAAAAAATTCTTGCTCAGCCAGTGAGGCTCAGTGGTTGAGCATTGACCTATGAATCAGGAGGTCACGGTTTGATTCCCAGTTAAGGCACATGCCCAGGTTGTGGGCTTGATCCCCAGTAGGGGGAGTGAGGAGGCAGTCGATTAATGATTCTCATCATTGATGTTTCTATCTCTCTCCCTCTACCTTCCTCAATAAAAAATATTTTTTTAAAAAATGTGCTTCTAGATGCTGACAAAAATAGTCAAAGGTGGCATCATACCAAGTCATCTTCTAGCTAATTCTGCTCTGGAACTTGCTGGTTTTTCTCTTCCAGATAACGCTTCACTGTAACAGACACAATGAGTAAGTAGGACTCCTGGGGTTTAATCACAGAATCTTGCTTTTCCCCATTATCTCTTTAAAACTGGTCAGCTCCTTCTTTTAACCCTGCTACATCCATTGTAAATTGAAAATATCATAAGTTGAAAATGCATTTAATACACCTAACCTACCAAACATCATAGCTTAGCCTACCTACCTTAAACATGCTCAGAGCACAATATCCCAAAATGCTGACTACATGGTACACTGTAGAGTATAGGTTATTTGCCACCATAATCATGTGTCTGACTGGGAGAGGATCATATCACATTTCGCTAGCCAGAGAAAAAACCAAATTCAAAATTTGAAGTATGATGCTTACTGAATGCATATCGCTTTTGCACCATTATAAAGTTAAAAAATTGTAAATTGGCCCTAGCTGGTTTGGTTCAGTGGATACAGCATCAGCCTGTGGACTGAAAGGTCCCGGGTTCGATTCTGGTCAAGGGCACATGCCCGGGTTGTGGGCTCAGTCCCCAGTGGGGGGCATGCAGGAGGCAGCTGACCAATGATTCTCTCTCATCATTGATGTTTCTATCTCCCTCTCCCTTCCTCTCTGAAATCAATAAAAAAATTTTTTTTTAAATTGTAAGTTGAACTATCATAAGTCAGGGACCATCTGTATCTATGATTTCATAATTGCTGAGGAATGACTGTGTCCCAGGATGTTATCTCGCTTTTGTCCCTGGAATGGTGGGAGACTCCATTTAACAGGTAGCATGGAGGCAGTCAGCTGGGCAGCCCAGCTCCGAATCATGGATTAACTGAACTCAGAATGAAAACCACCATTTTCCTTTGATGCAATCAAAGAGATGCAAAATACATCAATAAGAAGTAATCTTTGTGTATTAATTGGCAAAGAACTTTTAAATGGTCATATGTAGTACTGGTGCAGCTTTGAGGCTGATATCACTGGCCAGACTGCATGAGCTTGACCCTTAGCTCCTCTACTTAGCAAGCCGAGTGACCGTGGGCAAGGTACTTCACCTCTCTGTCCCAATGCCCTCATATATAAATTTGGAAAAATAATAGTTTCCATTACGCTGCTAATTAGTAATACAGTACATTTCAACGGTGTATCTGAGCACGGAGAATATGGCAATAGTCTTAAACAAAACAAAACCAAAACCAAACAGCATGTAGATTTGAGGAGGTCAGAGCACAGCTAACAGGGTTCTAGTCATGAACTCGATCTCTGCGAAAGGGACTCTGCTATACGGTGAAAAAATATCTCAGCTATTCTTCAGATAAACATATGGCTAATTTGTTTTCTCAAGAGTTCAAGTATAAAACTGTTGTATTATTATTTTCCCCAGAAGTAAAACATCGACTGAAGCTAGGAGAAAGGAATGTGCATCTTTAAAAACTCTTCACAAGCTCACATTTGAATTTTTCTTTTTATAAAAAAGATAGAACAAAAACCCATCAAAATCATTTCAGTGGAATTTTCTGCCATTGTGGCAAGTCTAAAAATAAAATACAGTGGAAATAGAAGAAGACACTTTAAAAGCCAGGTTTAAACAAGTTTAGCAACATCTCGGACCATTTCCAGAATCACCTTTTCCCCTAGCTAACTAGCAGTGGCTCTGGGCATGCAATGACTGGATCTGTAAGGCCGCTTCTTCCGATCTGTCCCAGGGCTGAGTACAGACCTGGCTAAGGAACCTGAGCTCCTAGAATCACAGGCATCTTCTTCCTTCCCTGCAAATATGTAGGCTGCTTTTGACTACACTTTTTTCTACAACTTAATGATAATTTTTTGTCACTTTTGATTTTTAAAATTAGCCCCCTCCAGTTAAGAAGTGTCAGTCTAAGTTTGATTCTGCAGCCCTCCCCTCATCAGAGACCACTCCCTAGACCAGTGGTTCTCAACCTTCCTAATGCCGCGACCCTTTAATACAGTTCCTCATGTTGTGGTGACCCCCAACCATAAAATTATTTTCGTTGCTACTTCATAACTGTAATTTTGCTACTGTTATGAATCGTAATGTAAATATCTGATATGCAGGGTGTATTTTCATTGTTCGTGACCCACAGGTTGAGAACCGCTGCCCTAGACTAACCCACAGGGCTTCACGCAGGGAGGGGATGGCCTGCCTCCGAGATTCCTCTCCTCCCACCAGCATCTGATGGTACCCAGGTGAACCAGAACAGAGACCAGAGACACTCCCAGTGTCAACCCAATATTCCTTTCTAAGACTTCTGCCCCATCTGCTCACCTCCTGCCTCAACCCTAAAGGACTTGGGCTTGGGTAGAGGTGGTTTTCCTGGGGTAGTGTTCATCTCTTCAGGTTCCTTCATCAGAGTAACCTTGCCACTTCCAGGGGCACCTGTGGGTCCCTACAACCCTCCCTCTATGATTTCTTGTACCCTTAGGGCAGCCACCAGAATCACAGCATCTCTCCTCCACAGCTTCTCAGAGCCTTGGAGAACGGATGAGGTAAGGGGTGGTTGACACCATCTTCTGCCTGGCACTCCCCACCCCTGTTGGTACAGCCTCTCCAGAACAGACACAAGACACTACCTATGTTTGCATCCCCTTCCACCCTGTCCCCAAGCAGCACCTGCAGAGGTCTTCCCAGACACTCTCCTGGCAGAGACATTCTTATGGGTCGGCAGGTTGAGTAAAAAACTATCTCCAGTCTTTTCCTCTGGAAAGCACCCTGGTCTCTACGAGGAAATTCTTTTCCAGAACCCCCTCACCTCACCTGACTTACTTGAAAAGAACATCCCCCCTGTTCTCTCTCAGGGGTCTTTTCAGGGTTTGTGGGCAGATTCTGGGGCTCCTTAGTTAGCTGATTAGGGAGGGGAGTGGTGAGGAAGGTGGAGTGGGACTGGGGATGTCCAGCCCCAGTTGTGGTGGCTCATGGGATACTTAGCACTTTTTGTTTTAAACTTCAGGACTGAACTATAAATCAGAACAATGTGAAAATTCCTACTTGATATTTTTTGTGCATGTATATTTCTTGCAGAATTTGGATGAGAATTCATTTATAATGTATCAGTATAGATGATCTATGCAACAAGAATCAGATTTTTCAAAAAGCTATAAATGAGGTGGGTTATATCTTAACTGCAAGTAAGGGTAAGCAGTGTTATTACTAACTTTGCGCTCTCTCCATAATGATCACACTCTCCTTAATTATCTGAGGTCATCATTACAAATCTCAGTTGGTGTTCTAGGATATAATGTAGTGACACACTCAAAAGCCATTTGACATGAGAAAGCTCTTTGCCTCATATACTGACAACCTCCCAATTCACTGCTTTTTGAATTATTTGTTTATTAGAAACTGTCCTGAAATTTTCCCTATGATCAGCCCAACGACTCTTCTCACTGCTGCATACTGTCCACTAGAAGTCCTTACAACCTCAGGTGCCTGGTCTTTGGGCTTGGAAACTAGACAACCACGGCCATCTGAACTACCTGAAAACCAAGAGTAAATAAGTGATAAGAATGGGTCTGAGCAGATCTCCAAGAAACAAAGCATGTTATCGTCAGTCCCTGTGGCAACAAGATTTGCTGTCCAGGGACCATTGTGGTTATTTCTTGGTTCTTGGTTGTGTTCAGGCTGAATGGGGTTACCAGACACCTGAGTTTCAAATAAGTAATGTTGAGCCATAGTTTCTAGATAGTAATCAGGCATTTTGAGGAAGCATTAATTCTCATATCACAGGGTCATTATTTCAATTAAAAATCTATCAAGAAATGAAAACAGTCAATGCATCTTGGAAAATGTCTTAATGTTACCAAGAAGTCAGCTTCTTACTTACCTGGCCCATATCTTGAAATTAATTCCTAAAGCTATTTATAATATGCAGGCTGTCCCTGGAGCCACACTTGAAAGGATGCTATTTCCAGCATGAGCTCAGTCGTTCAGGGCAGTATCCTGGGGTTTTCAGTTCAAAAAAATCAAATTAGTACAGCTGGGCCGATTACCAAAAGCCATTAAAAGACTCTGGTTGCCTTTTTAACAGCTCCCCACTCTCCTGCACTCTTCCTGCCTTGGAACCACAGAGGTTCAATGCGAGAGCCTTTTTTTTCTAAATTGCTTTTGACACAGGCTGCAGGCAGGCAAGCATGCAGTTATAAGCTCACCCAGAATCAAAGTTATATGACAATGCTGATCTTGGCTCTGAAGGTCAAAGGAGAGTGTCATTTTGGCACAAGACCCGTTCTGCTCTGACCCATGTCAAGGATATTCACTTACTTTTCAGGGCTTTTGATAATCTCATGTCAATGTTAAAATGTGGGTCCCTGGATAATAAAAAGTGATCACTATGGTCTTTATTAATTACATTTTCAGATGTATTAAGAATTATTTTCTGTCTAGGTTTACTATGAACTGAATTGTGTTCCCCCACCACCCCCACCAAATTTACATGTTGAAGTCCTAATCCCAGTATTTCAGAATGTGTCTGTACTTGGAAATAAGGTCTACAAAGGGCAATTAAGTTAAAACGAGGTCATTAAGGTGGACCCTAATCCAATATGACTGGTATTCTTATAAGAAGAGATTAGGATAGACAGACACAGAGGGAGGACAATGAGGAGACACAGAAAGAACACTGTCATCTACAAGTCAAGGAGACAGGCCTCAGAAGGAGGATCATTAATGAGGGAAAGAGAGAAAGGGGGGGGGTAGATGGAAATTATCGAACAGAGAGATTGAGAAATAGATGGGAAAAGGGATTGGTTTATTTTTTGTTTCTAACTACTATGTAGGACCCAGTGTTTCCTTTGCAAGCAAAATAGAGAATAAATTAGGTTTGATTGCAGCTAAGAGTATCATATGAAGACCTTGATAAAACAACTCCAAATTGTATTGCAGAATGGACGGTATCTAACTGTGGCATCACCATGAGACAGCTTTATAAATTACAGGGTACCGTGGGCTATTTTGATGAGATGATGGGTTCTTTATATTGCTAACTCAGACAGGGATAATAGCAGAATACAACCATGTTTATAGTTTCTATTGAAAACGTCTTTAAAGAGGACCAGGAGGAAATGAATGATGATTGCATCTCCGAAATGTGTTTTCTTTATGATGAAGCTGGTACCACCTCTTAATCTGAGCAACTATATTTAGATGTCAAAATGGGCCAGGTTTCATGTAGATGTAACCAATGGTCTGCTATTCAACTGCAACCCTGTTTTCCTGCTATTCTTCCTCCTGGGCTTCTCATTATTTATTATTGTAAATTAATTTATTTTTTTTTCATTCTCAAATCTAATAGACAACAAGAAAAATCTGGTTAAAATAGTGCCACGGCAATAAGATGTTTAGTACCAGGGAAAGTAATCATGCATAGTGAAGTTAGCTGAGATGACATCAAAGTTACTGTGTACATATTATTTGCTAGTCAATTACTACAAAGAATATTTTTATTAAGATGAAAACGCAGCATTAGAAAACTATTATTTTTCTTTTGAGATTTTTTTATGTTTTAATTAATTTACATTCTATATTATTTTGTATTAGTTTCAGGTATACAGCCTAGTGGTTAGACAACCATATAGTTTACAAAGTGGTCCCCCTGATGCTTCCAGTACCCACCTGGCACTATTAGAATATTATTGACAATATTCCCTATGCTGTACTTTACACCCCATAATTATTTTGTGACTACTAATTTGTATTTCTTAAACCTTTCATCATTTTTACCCAACGCCCCAAACCCCCTCCCCTCTGGCAACCATCAGTCTGTTGTCTGTGTCTATTGAGTCTGTTTCTATTTTGTCTATTTATTTTGTACTTTCTATTTCACATATAAGTAAAATCATACGGTATTTGTTTTTCTCTGTCTGACTTATTTTACTTGGCATAATACCCTCCTAGGTCTATCTGTGCTGTAGCAAATGTTAAGATTTCATTCTTTTTTATAACCGAATAATATTCCATTGTATATGTACCACAACCTTTTTATCCACTCGCCTATTAATGAGCAATTGAGTTGATTTCATATCTTGATTATTGTGAGTAATGCTGCAGTGAACATAGGGGTGCATATATTCTTTTGAATTAGTGGAAAACTATTATTTTCTGTGTCTCCTCTTTCTTCATCTGAATATGCTGTATTTCAAATTCAGCACTCTTCAAAATGAACTAATTTCCTCTCACTTCCCAAATTCTTGACTTCAGTTAACAGCACCCTCCAATCAAATTAGAAACCTCCACACCACGATCAACTACTCTCTCTCTCTCATCCCCAGTCCACAACCCCTATATGCCCAACTCTACTTTCTAATAATTTTTGGGGTCTATCCCACTAGTCTCTAGCCTACTCCCACTAGATAGACATCATTATTTACCTGGAGGAGTGCTAAGCCATCTCAAATGCTCACATACCTTTAGGAATGATGCAGTTATTAAAACAACAATAACAAAACACTCCCTGTGCCTGGTCTCACTTCCTCACCTCTGCCCCCCAGTCCATTTTCCCTACTGCTCCCAGAGGGATCTTTTGAAAATGAAAATTGGGTATATTATTCCTTTGCTTAAGACCTTTCAATACTTTAAAGATATACTTCAAATGTCTTAGCATCCTAACCACTTCATCCCTGCCCACACTGGATGGTTCCATTTACTTCTCACATAAGTCATGCTCCTTCCCACCTCTCCATCTTTCAACTCTACTCCTTATTTCTAGTATGCCCTTTGCACTCCCTCTCCCTACTCCTAAATTTCCTTACCTCAGCTTTTAAGCCTAAAATGAAATGTTTTATCTGGCCAAACCAGCATCTCTTAGAATGAGTTAGTTGATTCTGTCAACAGCCCAAACACTACACAAATCCTCACTGTAAATTATTCACTAGGCAATAACTACTGAGCACCTACTGTGTGCTAGATGTGAGGCACACAGTAGCAAATAATAAAGGTAAGGTCCATGTTCTCATGTAACTACTACTTAGTGGAGAGAGACAGATGTTTAAAAAAAGTGCAATATCTTCAGCGATATAGGGCCAAAAATCTAACTGGGATAGATTGAGGTCAGAATAGGAGATGAGAAAGTGGAGACAATTTAGCACATTTTCGGGTTTTTGTTTACTTGCCATGTCTTCCTTGTCCTCTAGACCGTGACCACAGCAGAGCAATGACATCTTATTTATTGATGTAAATGAGGTCACAGCAGTGTGTCTGCCTTGCAATAAGCAATCAATGAATTTTGGATAAAAAAAGAAGGATGGAAGAAAGATAAAAAGAAAGGGAACAGAAAGATGAAACTTCACACTGGTTTCTGCCACACCAGCTCTTAAGTAGCAAACCAAACTGAAGGCAGATAGACTGACACCTAACTTCTTTTTATACATTGAAGGCCAAAGGGAACTGCCATCCACAGCCAAGGGTGAAAGTTCAGAGATGGCAAAGGATTTTATAGATGTTATGGTGTCAGATCCAGACATGCTCATTAGGAAAATTAAGAACAGGGATGCTAATTATAATACTAGAGTGTGAATAATTAACAGAGAAACAGAAGCTTATGTTGGCTATGTAAAGGTAATATTAATTGCAGTCATTTATGTGATCTGCTGACCATTTATGTTTATCTGGCGGCACAATGATAATTTTAATCACAAAAGATTAAATTTTTAAGATTACCTTTCTTTACTACCTTATCAAACTAATATTGATCTAGGGCCCACCATATTAAAGATAATTAGCTGGGCTCTGTTAGGGGATATTCAAAAGTTTAGAGAACAGGCCCCTTCCTTTAAGAAGTTACAGTAAATAAAGGAGGAAAAAATACTCATCCTGTATAACAAAAGCGTAGTATGCAAATCATCCCCTCCTCCTGGAGTTCGTCCGGGAGTTAGACCAGGAGGGAGGGCCAGCCAGGGGAAGGGCAGGCAGCGGCAGATTCTAGGGACCCTACCAGTGCATGAATTTCCTGCACTGGGCCTCTAGTATCATATGATGTCAAAGGTGACCAATTCTTTATAAGAGATAGTCAATGCTATAGGAGTGGCAGGCCATACAAAGGATGTCCCATGAGAGATTAGTCTTGAAGGATATTGTAGGGTTTGGTTGGATGGAGATGATGGGAGAAGTAAAAATTGTCTTTCTCTGTGGATAACATGATCTTATATAGAGAATATCCTAAAGACTTTATAAGAAAACCATTAGAACTAATCAACAAATTTGGTAAAGTTGCACAGGATACAAAACCAACTTAGGAAAATCAGTTTCGTTTCTACCCACTAACAATGAACTATCTGAAAAAGAAATAAAGAAAACAATCCCATTGCATTAGCATCAACAACAATAAAATACTTAGGAATAAATTTAACTAAGGAGGTGAAAGATCTATACACCAAAAACTATAAAACCTTGCTGAAAGAAATGAAAGAAGATACAAATTAATGGAAAGATATTCCGTATTCATGGATCAAAAACATTAATATTGTTAAAACATCCATGCTACCCAAAGCCATTTGTCTACTAATACTGGTTTATAGTTTTCTTTCCCAGTGTCTTTTATTTTGGTGCCAGGATGATGCTGACTTTATCGAAAGATTTAGAGTGTTCCTTCTTCTATTTTCTGGAACAGGTCATGCAAAATTAGTATTGTTTATTCCTTAGATAATTGATAGATTTCACCAGTGAAGCCATATGGGCCTTGAAGGTTTTTAACTATAAATTTTATTTATTTACTATACATAAGGCAATTCACATTTTCTATTTCTTCCTCTGTGAGCTTTGATAGTTTGTGTCTTTCCTAGAATTTGTCCATTTCATCTAATCAAATTTATGAGCATAAACCTGTTTATAATATTCTCTTATTATTTCTTTAATATCTCATGGGTCTTTAGCAATGTCTCCTTTTCCATTACTGATATTGATAATTTGTGTCTTCTTTCTATTGTCTTGGTAAGTCTGACTAGAGGTTTATCAGGTTTATTGATCTTTCCAGAGAACCAATTTTTGGTTTCATTGATTTCCTCTACTGTTCTGCTGTTTTCAATCTCATTTCTTATTTTTATTATTACATCTTAATTCTTGCTTGAGTTTAATTTGCTTTTTGTCTTTTTAAAAGTTTCTTAAGGTAGAAACTTAGATCATTAATTTGAGACTTTTATTATTTTCTAGTACAAGTATTTAATTATATAAATTAGCCCAAGTATCATTATAGCTATACCCATCAATTTTGATATGTTGTGTTTTTATTTTCATTCAATTCAAAATGTTTCTAATTTCCCTTGTGACTTTCTCTTTGACTCATTGATCATTTAGAGGGTGTTGTTTAATTCCAAATATTTAAGTATTTTTTCAGATATATTTCTGTTATTAATTTCAAGTTTAATTCATTTATGTTCAAAGAACATGCTTAACATGATTTCAATATTTTTAAAAGGTGTTAAAGTTTGTTTAATGGCTCAGAACATGGTCATTATGGAACATTTAGAAATTCTATATGAGCAAAAATAACATTTAAAAAGTTCATTGCCCAGAGATAGTTAACAGTTTGATATGTATTGTTTAACTTATTTTATTATACCCCCATATATATATATACATGTGTACATGTATATATATGCTCTATATATATACATGTGTACATGTATATATATGCATATATATGTTACATGTGTGTTATATATGTGTGTTATATATAGACATACACACATTTATAAATGTAGAATCATGCCATATAGATACTTTATCTATGTAAAGCAGCATAAATTATGGTTAAGGCATGAGCTCTTAAGCCACACTGCCTGGATCCAAATCCAGGTTTCACAATTCACTAGCTATGTGACCTTTGATGAGGTCCTTAAATTCTTATCTTTCAGTTCTTCACATGTAAAATGGGGATGATAATAACATTGACCTCATAGGGATTGTTAAGAGAATTATTTTAATTAGTACAAATAAACTACATAGAACAGCACCCAGTGATACCGTTTCAATTAGCTAGTTATTAATAATAGGAGAGGAGCGAAGGGGGAAATCCAGACATAAGCAGGTCACTTGGGCAGCTTCCCCATGAAGTTGCAACCATGCACTCCCCAGCGAACCAGCAGCCTATTCCCTGCTAAACACTGGGGGAAGGGGTCCAACAAAGGGGAGAGAGACACATGCACAGCGAAGTTGGGGCGATTAGGGAAGATGCCTGTCAGTTAAAACTGGGAACAGAGATTATTAGCCAGAGAAGTGAAGCCAATGCAAACCCGCAAAAATTTGGGGAGACATAATCTCCCAAACAAAGGAATTCTCTCTTTCGACTTGTGGCTCCTTTGGCTCCTTCCTTTGCTTTTGCTCCTGCTTATTTGCATTCATCCATGTTCCTTCCATAACCACATGGCCTACACCCAGGCAGACCCCACACACAATGGACTGAGGGACTGCCGTGAGAAACACCAAGTACACTAGTCCGATGCTGGATTAGACTGTGCCCTAACATACAATGGAAGCTTTGGACACTGGCTCTGATTTTAACCCTGCTCACGGCAAAATGGGACTTCCTCCTTGACAGAACAAAGGGAAATGGGACCTTGGAAACTCAGGGGTTTAATTCCACACAAATAAAAAACCACTGGTACTCCTGTGCGAGCCTCAGAAAATTCATTTTCTTGGGATATTGCAAGAAGCCTACTCCCATGCACAACCAGCAGGGATGGGGACCTCTCCCCACCGATCACACTGCCATCTTGTTAACATATAAGTGCTTGCTGCTTTCTATTATTGCTTCCCCTTGTCATGGGCCCAGTGTAAGGATGCACCAGGTTTATTTAGCTCATACCCTAGTAACAGGCATTTGGATATTTTCCATATTCACCAGTATAGACTTACTGTGATAAAGATCACAGGTACAGGATACATTCATGATCATTTTCTTCCTTAAGATGAATTCACAGAAGTATATTTGCTATATTGAAGGACGGACAAATTTTTAAAGTTTTTTGATGCTTCCGCCTAAGTCCCAAAGAAGGTCTGTTTTTGTTTGTTCGTTTGCTCTAATTTACTTACCAACCCATTATTATGGAACAAAGTGTGCAAATGTTTCATTTTAGGAGGTATTTTCCAATATCTTCTAAAATAATTCTTGTTGAGGTTTGAGTAGATAATAGCTTTAGAACACAACTCACTAGGTTAAGTTGGAAAGAGCTCCCCAAAGAAAGAATCTCATTCCAGGGCCTCAGAGCACAAACATTGCTTTTATAAATGAGTCCCAGAAGGATGACAGTAGATGCCAACCAAAAGTACAAGGAGAACGTGCTGCTTCATTGGACAAGTTTTTAAACTGTATTAATTAAATCTAGAAAATCAGTAAGTTGATGGAAAAAATTGCCTTTTAGGCATTTCTAGCTTTTTTAAAGTTAGATATAAATTCATCTTCTGTGAGTGTAGATTATAGATCTTTTATTAAAGTAAAATATTTAACAGCAGGTAGAATGCCTAAAAATAGAAATTTCTCTATATAAATATACATGTAATATGTGTAGTATATAAAATATATATTCTATAATATATGTAAATATAAAATATATAATGAATTGAAAACTGTTCTTCTATATAGATAGATATAGCTATAGATATAGCTGTAGCTATATAGATATAGATATAGATATAGATATAGATATAGATATAGATATAGATATAGATAGATATAGATATAGATACACACGTACAGAGGGACATTTGCAACCATGAATACTTATCTTCTTGATTTAATGAAAAGTGCACTTGATTCCTAAGAACAAAAGTATGGAAGATTTAGAGACAATTTCTTCCATGATCTAACACTGAGATCCTGAAGGGTAGTGTTTAGAGAGGTACGGAAAATGGCATGAAGAGGACTTGAATGCTTGATCTTAACAAACTTCAACATTAGACTCTATTTCCCACCGTGAATAGCAAATGTTTGAAAAAACTCTGGTCAGCAAGGAAATAAGCCCAAACTCAAGAATCTCATCATCTCAGCTAGAAAAGTGTGGCTGGTGAAACCAGGCCAGACATTCTTACATATTTAACCAAGCCTTAAAGGTAAACAGCTGGAGCCATTCCCCCAAATCAAGACCTGCCAGAGGCTACATTTAATCATACTAAAAGAGAGATCCCTCCAGGGAAGCCATCTTACCTCAAGAAAATTCCAGCAGAACCAAAGAGCAGCCCTGTTTAGGGGAAAGAATTGAAGTAATTCTATTTTCTTGCAGTAAACAAACAAACTGATAGAGAACAAGCTGATCTACTTTAAGGACACATAGACCCACAGAACTAGAAAAAGGAGGTGCACAAAGTTCTTTTTATTAAAAAAGCTCTCTTTAAAAATTGCAGATCTTCTCAAACATAATGTATACTCCAAGGTTCACTTCTGTTTGGCTCCAGAATGTGAGATTTTTCTGTAAAATTAAGATTCGATTGTACAGAATAACTGATTCAATATACCTTCAGCATCCCTGGGATGTGACAGCGACCTATTCAATACGAGAGACAAAACCATGGGCTTGATTAGAGAGTCTGGACATCAGGATGCTTCACAGAAAACTCGTATCAAACCTGAGCCTATTCTATTCAGTTTACTTCCTTCTATTTTAAATAATATTCTGCTACCAGTCTTGACTGTTTATGTCTTCCCATATGATAGGTCTTCGTGCAAAAACAGTCATGTAACTTTTTGACATCTTCAATTTAGCTGAATAAGAGATCTCATTAATACAAATTGGTAATGATAATTTATCAAATGTTTGCTCTGTGCCTCTTTCAGAAAAGTGCACATTCACAGAAACAGTAAAAAATGTGTCAACTGCTCATCTAATTTAAACATATTAAGACTAAGACAGATTTCAAACTAATTGGTTTTAGACCAGCAAAGAATAGCACCAACAGAGCACTTTCTCTTTTCAAAGTTCTTTTCTATTATTGATCATTTTATCTGCAGTGCTCCAGGAGCTGGTTCAGTCTAGTCCCCATTTTATGGATGAGTACATCCACGCACCTGAGACACCATCACCTGCTGTAGCTATAAAAGGAAGGCAGTGGACATGACAATGAGGAGGAGGAATTTCTGAGTCGTGATCCTACCTTTTCTGTGGATTGTGGGATATGTTGTCTTTACTTTTTAAACACATGTTTTATATCAAGCTACAGTTTATATTAACTTTGCACACATAGGTATGAAACCACCCACCAGCTCTTCTGTTGAGGCAGATGGCACAGCAGAGTAAAAAGAAACTACAACTTTGGAGTCAAGTAGGACTAATCCAAATCTAGGTTTCACCATCAACCAGCTATAGAGCCCTCTCTGAGCGCCATTTTCCTCATCTGTGGAGTGGGGCTAAGAGCACCGTCTTCACGGAGAGGTAAGGAGATCATAGAGCAAATGTGAGCGTAGTACTTGGTAGATAGTAGATGCTCAACTGTCTGTTCCTTTCTTATTAGCTAATATGGTAGGTGGCAAATTAAGCTAAATCATTGTCCTTTACTATTTACCCTGAACAAGTGACAATTTGCAAGTTTGCAAGTGGAAATAGCAAACAGCACAGTCCTCAGATAAGCTGCTCACAAGTAGTCAAACAGATTGATACGAGTAATTCTGTTGTTCCTATCACTACCTACTCTGTCCACAGGGCTACAGGTGGTGGCAACTGCCGACAGGTGGCCAGTGGGAGAGGTGAGCTATTATGGACAGGACTAATCCAATACCAGATCATTATTCTCCATATAATTATGTGTTGAATTTGTGCACAGCTCCCTCCTTAAACTCTTCTCTTTCCCCTGGATGTTAAACTTAGCAAAGGCAAGCTACTCTCATACCCTTTATCCTTTACTAGAGGCCCAGTGCACAAAATTTGTGCATGGGGGAGAGGGGTCTTTCAGCCCAGCCTTCACCCTTTCTAATTCAGTACCCCTTGGGAGATGTCCGATCAGGCAGTCGGACATGCCTCTCACAATCTGGGACCCCTGGCTCCTAACCGCTCGCCTCCCTGCCTGCCTGATCACCCCTAACACCTCTGCCTGCCTGATCATCCCTAACTGCTCCCCTGCTGGCTTGATCGCCCCTAACCGCCTCTGCCTTGGCCCCAGACCCCGGACCCAGGCTTCCATCCCTCTGGCCGGCCGCAGGCATCGGGACCCGGGCCGGCTTCGCCCAGGCCGTAGCCACAGGCACCAGAGACCGGGGGCAGGTGGCTTCTCCCTCTCCCAGGCTGAGCCACAGCCACTGGTGCCCAGGACCATGGGTGGGCAGCTTCACCTGGGCCCGGCTTTGTCAGAAAGGACATCTGGAAGGTCGTCCAGAAGATGTTTGGTCTAATTAGCATATTACCCTTTTATTAGTGTAGATTAGCATTAACCTCCAAAACTACTCAGGAAATCCTTTGCCATTCATTCTAAAGGAAATCACTCTAAGAAACTGAAACTATACAGATAGCTTTCAAACCAGTTTCATACTGTCTCAAAACTCTTTATTGCCATAGTTTGCCAGTTGGAAACAAGTCCCCAAAGGGATCATTTTCTTCTTCAAAAGGACAGTCTTGTCTCATTCTCTGTAAAAGGGAGCAGGGCTGGTGCAGTGAACCAGATTCCCAAAGATCCTTGGGGTTTCCTGCTGGAACTTTCCATGCTGCCACCAGAGGCCCAAACAATCAGACCCTGATCCCAAATATTCCTCCTCACCTTTTCTCCAGCACACAGGACTTTAAGCGGGAGCGTTAAAACCTTTTTTTAGTGTGAATAAATTTAGGGATCCAAAATTTCCTGGTATGACCTTGAATAAGTGTTCTAACTTCCCTGACTACAAAGAGTTTGGTAGCAAGTTTAGCATCTTGCCCACAAATCCTGGTTTCCTGTGTGGAAAGACCATCTGATGTATGGAAACCTCTGAACTAGGAAAGCCCGGATTCTAGTCCAAGTTGTGTTGGACCTTGACCTCTATGGCTTCAGCTTCTTCCATTTAAACAATAAGAGTCAATGGCAAGATCAGTTATTCTGATTAAAGCTGTATTGTTGTCACAGAAAAATGGGGGGAAATCACAAAAATTGGCACAAAATACCAGGAGGTGCCCTGGCCCACAGGGCTGGATGGGCCTCCCCACTCCAGGATGCTATGGCTACTGCTCTCATGTATCCTGACAAGAAGGGGTGTCTCCTCCCCCATTGACTCCTGTCGCTCTTGTTGCAAGAGACAAGAAAGAATGTGTTAAGGAGAAAGAAGCATGAGAAAGCCAAGGTGACAAGTGGTGACTCACTAGCTAGATACCTTGTCCCTATACAGAAACGTAGGCCTCTGTGCAAAGAAGGAGCTCAGTGCTGTGGCCCTGTGTGCATTTACATAGGAAGTCAGCCAAAAGTCTCATTTATATGCATGGGGGGCGGAGGAAGTAAGAGAGAGAGAGAGGGAGAGAGAAAGAGCCCTCCCTGTAGTCATGTCCTACCTAGGAATATACAGTAGAAGCTCACTGCATACAAACTGCCCAGCGGGGCTTCTTGCAGCAGAGTGGCAGTGAGAAGTGCTCCTTGGCCAGTGCCTTACCCCAGTGCAGGCCAGGCAGCAATAGAAAGTCACCAGCAGTATCTCAGCAGCACAAAGAATAAGCATAAAGAATAAGTAAGGTACAGTTCTGCATTGCCTACTAATTAGGCAATATTATACCTAGCTCCTAAAATTGTTCTGAGAATTAAAGGACAATGTCTGAACTGAGATAGCGCTAATAAGTGTTAGCTATTAGGGCCAAAAACAAAAACAAAAAAACAAAACACAACAACTGATTTACAAAGAAAAGAAAATACTACTGGAACTCAACAGTATGGATGGAGTATATGTGGAATCAAAACAATCTTCTTTCTCTCAATTAATTGTGTAAGGAGACCAGGAACTAGAAGCTATGATAAGTCCTAACTCATTTATTTAGCACACTAAGAAGCATTGCTTTAATTATTCTCATAAAACCCAACACTAGTTAAATTATTTATTACCTGTGCTGGCTCTCTGTTTGACCCCATCCCCCCAGATCCATTCTCGGCCTTTCTCTGCTCTACTCACTATCCCAGAGAGCTGACCTCTGTCATGTGGGCCCTTTCACTCACAGATATGAAGTCTAGACAGTGGGAGGCTACAGCAGGAGAGGGAAGGAGCTGCATTCCTCCCTTCCTCCGCAGCCACAGCTCCTGCTGAGTGGCCCCACTCCCATGATCCAGGTCTCTCAGGGTTTGGGTAATGCCTGTCCCTCTCCCCCTCCCTCTGCCTCCCAGGCCAAGGGGTTACAACAGTTTTCCACTGAGACTAAACTCTGGATATTTCACCACCCCTTGCTGGTCCCCTAACGCTGTCCACACCTCTGAAAATAGTCTATTACATTTTCTGTAGTTAAGTCTTTTTGACTGTGGCATCTGTTTCCTACTGGGACACTGAAACACTGTTATTTTCTTATCTAGATGTTTCCTTGAAATCAATCTTTCTCCCCAACTAGAAGTTAGCAGAGCTGCCTTCAATTTACTTCATGCTTCATCTTTATCTCTTCCACCTCACGCCCCCATCTTAAAAACAAAGAGCAAGTGCTCAAGGCACAGAGATATGGCCAACATGCCTAGTGCTCCGTTCCATCTCATGTTTCCCCCAAATGAACTAAAAAAAAAAAAATCATCTCTAAAACTTAAGGTGCCTGTTGTTATGAGTGTGTTCCAGATAGATCAGACCTATTGTTCTCGACTTCAGGATCAGACTTAACATAGCAATGAATCAACTGCGACTTCTGCTGTAATCAGTTACTAATAATAACTATGTATGCATGTTATAGATATTATGTCTATGTCTAGCTATAAAAAACTAGGAAAGATACAAGTTTTGCCAAAAAATATCACTGCCCTAGCTTAAGTTCTAGTCTTTTCATTAAAGTGAGTGAAAAAAAGGACAAAATCGATAATAGCGCAATGAGAATTTTACAGGAGAAAGCTAACAGCATTATTTCAAAAGCTGAAAGTGTTCATGAAGAGTGAAATTTTTTCATTTAATACATGTTGGTTGGAGTCTGCCGTGTGGCAGGCCCTATGCCAGGCACAGAGGATACGGCAGTAAATGTGACAGAAATGACTTCTACCTTCAAAGAGTTTATATTGTGATGATAAGAACAATTTTGACTAAGTTCATACGAACGATGAAGAGATTCAGATGCTATTTGAGCATATGACAGGTGACCCAACTTACCCTGGGTAGTCAAGGAGGGCTTCTCTGAAGAAGCAACGCGTGAGCTGAGCCCTGAAAGATTGACGTTGGCTAGACAGGTAGTGGTGAGAAAGATGGAACAAAATGTACAAAGACCAAGAGGTCGGCAAAAAGATCACATGTTCAGGGAGTTGAAATAGGCCAGCGTAGCTGTCATAGTAAAAGTTCAAGATGAGTCTGTAGAAGTGGGCAGATAATTCAGGATTTTATAACCAAATTAAGAATATGGATTTTATCTTAAGGCCAATGGGAAGCTATTGGAGGGCTCTGAGAAGGAGACTGTCAATACCAGATTCTGAAAGGATCTCTCTGGCTGCAGTAGAAAAGCTCCATCAGTGAGGGTGGAAATGGATGTGGGGAGGCCAGTTTGGGAGCTGGTGCACTCAGTCCAGGCCAAGGATGATACTGGTTTGAACCAAGAGAGTGATGATCATGGATTCAAAAGGTATTGATAAACAGAGTCAGTAAGATTGGAAACTGATGGAATGTGGAAAGTAAACAAGGTGGTAGAGTTGTGATGACTGCCCATTACCTGGCTGTGTAATTGGATGGATGATGATGCCAATTCCTGAGATAGGGAATGCAGGATAAAGGCAGGGCTGGGGTCCCAGCCAGTTTAGCTCAGTGGATAAAGCATCAGCCCTTAGACTGAAAGGGCCCAGGTTCGATTCTGTTCAAGGGCACGTACCTGAGTTGCAGGCTCGATTCCCAGTCCTGTTCAGGGCATGTGCGGGAGGCAAGCAGTTGATGTGTCTCTCTCACATCAATGTTTCTCTCTGTGTGTCTCTCCTCCTCCCTTCCATTCTCTCTAAAAATTAATGGAAAAGTATCCTTGGGTGAGGATTAACAACACAACAAAAAGACAGGGCTGGGTGCATGAGAACACCATCCACTGGATTAGATGAAGAAAAAGTGGTTAACAGTCCCTGAATGAAACAACAGGTCGAATCATATTAAATTCTCAATAGTGAACTGTTGGAGTTTAAAAACTGGTTCACACTTATTCACCATAATACTGGGAAAAGCAGACAAGAAACCTGCTGTTTCTAATTTTAAACAAGAATCCAGGTTTCTGGCTCTGGAGATCACGTAGAGAAACAGGTACACAGCACAGCAGATGGGAGATTAGTGATAGAGACACACACAGGGTTTGGTGTAAGCTCAGAAGAGCAGTATCTAACCCACAGTGGCTGAGCAGAAGAACAGATACACATTTCTGAGACTTAAGGGACCAAGAATAGGCATGTTAGGAGTAAATCTGTAGTGAAATGTGAGGAATGGCAAGATGAGGGAGTTTACAGCTACTAATCTCAGTTCTCTCAATAGCAGAGGATTCTAGCTCATTTGCAAGGATTGAATAGAGTGATCTCTCCTAAGAGCAGTGACAGTGTGGGATCATTTTGGAGAAGAATAGGAAAGGAAGGTGACTGAAGATAAGAAAACTGTTGAAGAGTGGCTCCGAGGGCTCAGTTAGGGGACTAAATCTGTAGGTAAGCCAGTCTGCAAGGTTGTAGGAGAAGAACATACAAACGGGAACACATGGGTTTTATAAACCCATATGGCAGAAGAATACAAGAAGTAAGGGGGCCGGTGAGAAACCAGTTCAGATGGCTCACCACAGGTTGTATAGGAAAGAAAGGTTACTTTGCTGTGTGATGACAAGTGTGACCATGCATCTCTGTTTGCCCAGGACCAATTATTGTGTGTCCACTTTCACCTGCACAAGATCCTTTTTGGACAATAAATTATATGGTCCCCTAATGATGGCCTGGAAAAAATAATAAGGAAATGCGTGGATATGTATGAAGTAAAAGGGATAGGGTCCAAGAATGGAATGAATGAATGCAGATTTAAGAGGGGAGCGGTTCCTAATAATGAGAAGAGAGAGTGTGTAGTCCTGGGAGTGTGTGGCTGAGATGGTACCGAGATCACAGTCATTGGAGTTAAGGTAGCCCAGGAAATATGAAGCTAATCGGTTGGATGGGTCATTCTCACAGCCACTGAGATCAGCGTCTGGCACTTAGTAGATGTGCAGTAAGTACTTGAGATATGACAGAAGTTGGAGTGGGAAGAGTCCCACTGTTGCAGACAATAGGGGGTTGTCCAGCAGTGAAGAGGGGTGCAAGATGGCATAGTTGTGTGCCTGAAATGTAATATAAACATGTACTTTTAAAAGAGGGAGGAAGAGCAGTCAGGGCCAAGCCAGATGAGTAGTTTGTGAGGTATAGGGGAATAAAAAGACTATAGTGTGAGCTACAGGAGGAGCGTGTCCCCAGGAGACAGGAATGGTGAGCACCACTGTGTGAGGGTTTCCATGCTGTCTGCAGAGAGCAGCAAAGGTCCCATTCCGGTAGAAGCCATGGGCTCATCTCCAGGTAAGTGAATCCTACTGAGGGCAAAAAAGTGCAGAAACCAAACTTCAACCTTAATAGAAAGTTTGGGAGCACCAGGCCATGTATCCCTTTTTTTGTATCCTAGCCTCTACCTTGAAGGGATTGTGTAATGAAACAAAGACAGTTCACTGCTTTATCCTTTCTGGGCTAATGTGTTAATTATGTTATTTTATGTTATTACTTAGCAATTGCTAGAAAAAAAGACTGGCAACTGTAAGTCACATCTGCTTCCCATATATGTACCTTCAATAGCAATTTTTCTAAGTCATTTGGGGAGAGAATTGTGGTTTGTCCCAACTTGTCTCTTCCCATCTGTGTGGAGTATAGGGGCAGATCTTAATGAACAACTACCCACGAGTTGTTTTGAATTTCCTGAAAATGTGCAACACACTAAATATTTTCAAAATACCCCTTAAAATTGCAAATTAAACTATCATAACCAAATACAAAGAAGGTAAAACTCAAAATGTTTCAACTCGAAGAAAAAATTGTCAACAAACTCAACATTTTTAGAATAATTTGGAAAGGTCTGGCTTCTTCTGCCCTCAAATCATAGTTTGGGGTGGGGTGGAGAGCAAACAATAGAAAGAATTCTGGACCTACGGACTCAGGAGGGAAAGGGGGAGATTGTAAAAGGAGTTGGAGAAAGGTTCATCCCTGAACCTCCCCCAGTGAAACAGCTCCTGCCTGGATCCCCTGCTGGCCACCCCGGTCCCAGTTACTGGTAGGCCTGAGACACATGTCCTTGAGCACATGGCAAAATCTCTTGACTAAAAATATCCTGTCCATCCAGCATTGACTTAAGTACTTTCATCTTCTCAAGTGCTGACGAGGATTGTGGTCTTCACTCCCAGGGCTCCAGAGGCTCATCTCATTATCTGTCGACTGTGTTTTCATGTGTTTTTTTGTTTGTTTGTTTGTTTTTATTTTGTTTGGTTTTGTTTAGTTTTGTTTTGGGTCAACCTCAGTCCAAATATCCAAGAAGATAATGGAAAGATCATAACTGAGGTCACCAGTTGTACAGAAATAGGGGAGGTGACTTTCATTTTGGTTTGTTCTTATGAGGAACTCTTCTGTGTGAATAATATAAACAATCAAAATATCCCTGTCTGATCTAGGGGCATCTCTGATAAATGGCAGCAATAAGGGTGTGCTTTATTTTATTTTCCCTGTTTCATTATTTAGATGCACACGCTTCTGCAGCAGTAGGTATCTAAATTTATCTCATAAATCTGCCAAAAATATCTGCAGCTGCAACTATGAGTTTAGACAACAGATACAAATAAGACACCAGCACTGTTTCAAAAGGATTTTGAATCAAAATGTCATATGTTAGAGGTGGTGGTGACAGTTAGGGTGGATTCCCTAAGGGTAAGTATGACATTTAAATTAAAGTAGCAGCGGGAGATGCCTCTTGAGGAGGGGAGATTTTCTCTCTTAGATTCATAGGAGAGACCTTGATGAGACAGAGATCACTCATTGAAACCTCTTCATTTTACTGAGAGAAGGATGGCAACCCAGAGTGCTGGGTCTGTTCAACAACCCACAGCAGATCCCAGGTGCAAACCAGAATCCTCAGGACAGGGGTCAATGCTCAACCTTTCACAGCCTCTTCTTTAAGAAATGGGTACCAAGCATTCACCGTTTGGAGATGACATATCTGAGGTTTCCACTAAATACTCCAAGCATTATTTCCTCAAGTCCCCTGATTCCTTTGTGGAATTGCCTCTCTCCTCCTAGGGTAGGCCTTGGTGAAGGGTTAATCCAGGCACCTGCCATCCACTGTGGACCCTAAAGCTGACTCTGGAGTTTCTCCTACCAGAGGCGCTGGCTTCCTCCCACCCAACAGCAGCCAGGGGCAGACGCAGTTGGGTCCAATGATTCTAGCAGTTGCCCCAGCCGAGACTGACAGATGGTCAGTTCCTGCTCCTGAGACTCCATACCTCACTCTCCCAAGTCTGTGTTTTGAACACTGCATTTTATCCAGGGCTTTTCCTACATCTTTGCAAGATGCAGGAAATATTCCCACATGTGGTAAAAGCAGAGAAAAACTGCAAGTCTGCTGAGATTTGGCTATACACAGCTGATGAAGTTTTGGTGTCATACAAGTATTATTCTTGGGTTTGAAATGATTGAACCTACAGCATAGGTATTCTTTATTAAAATAATAAAGAAAGTTTTAATTTAAGATGAGTTATAAAGAACCAATACACACAGGTCTGAGGCCAAAACCAGGATTAAAACCAGGATTAAATTAAAATTTAAGAGGTAGCAGCAAGATCAGTGTGAAAGGCATTATCTATGCCTTGATGTTCAGTTTTTAAATCTTTCTCTATATTTACTTAAATCCGTGTTTAGTAGCTTCATAATATTAAATTTTCCTGTTTTGAGTTTTATTTTTTGAAAAATAACAGTGGGTGGACAAACTGGTAAAATGACAAAGGGAAAAAATCTATCTCAGCAAAATATCACCTCTATCTATGCTTTGCCCTTAATATGGCTGCAATGGAAGCGTGATGCATGGTGCCAGACTTGAATGCAGATTCCATTTCTCTGATAAATAAGCCCTTTGACAGACTAAATTTGCAACCTAATGTTTGATAAACAAGGGCAGTAAAGTCATGATTTATATGTGAATTAGTATCACACTTACTCATGATAGGAAACGCTTTTTGGTTCCAAGATGCTGTAGAAGTGAAAAATTCTAGTTGGTGGTAATCAGGATGTGCTAAATGTTTACACATATTGCTCTATGTGTCAGCTTCTTCATCCTAAGATGTATAAATCAATATGTTGAGCCAACAAGTCTTTGGGAAGCAGAGTTGAGCCCTCCAATTGCAGTAGCCAGGCAGATGGCCTCACCAATAGAGCTAAGGAAGTTCCGCCAGAGCAGCAGGTTTTACAAGTTGGGATGAAGAAAACCCAGACCCAGCTAACCTGGGCTGTGGAAGTGCACTAGGAGTCCTCAACCTTCATTGAAAGGAAATCTATCTACAAATAGAGTCCCCCAGAATATCACACATCAGAACATTTGTGCGCACAGGTAAAAGCCAACATGCATTTCTAACACATACAAGTCATTTGCACAGACTGTATGAAACATTTAAAAATATATTTTAAAATTCACATTGTATTTTGAAAACAAGCCATCTGTTGTTTGTAGGAAAAGTGATGAAGTTTTTCAAGAAAAGGTTATGAAGTGAGCTTCAGAACCAAAGGTGCTATTAGTATCCAATGAGGATAAATAAAATGTCTAGCACATGGGAGATACTAAATAACACTTCTTTCTTTCATCTCCCTTTACTCCCAAAATAAGTCGCACATAATGACAGAGAAAACACACACAAATATAAAAGTATTTTACGTCCAGCTGGCATGGCTCAATGGTTGAGCATTGACCTGTGAACCAGGAGGTCACGGTTTGATTCCCGGTTGGGGCACATGCCCGGGTTGTGGCCTCGATCCCCAGTGTGGGGCATGCAGGAGGCAGCCGATCCTTGATTCTCTCTCATCATTGATCTCTCTCTCTCTCTCTCTCTCTCTCTCTCTCTCTCTCTCTTTCTCTCTCTCTCTCTCTCTCTCTCTCTCTCTCTCTCTCTCCCCCTCTCTCTTCCTCTCTGAAATCAATAAAAAATGTATTTTACTAAATGAAGTCACATACATATATAATTTTTCTGTCATTATCTTATTATAGGATAACATTTACTAAAATATTGAATTAGTAGATTTTCCCCCCTGACTAGACTTTTCCTAGGCAATCCACATGTAAGAAGGATTAGAGAATATTAGGCTGGAACAACACAGGGAATATCACTCCAGATATTTATACAATAAGAACTAAATCAGTTTTCTTTGTTTGGTCACATCCTTATGCGACAGAGAAAATAACAGATTTGGAAAAAGAAAAGTTGATAGGAAGGAAGAAAATCCCATTAAAAGGAAATGGAAAAAACCCCTAAAGTAGAAAAATCCTTAATTACCCTTTCTCTCACTAGCTTAATACCCAGCTCTAATGGTACAATATTTCAAATTAATGACTCCCAGGTGGTTGCACTGCCCATGAACCTTCAGTATAAAATAAGTTCTCATGCAGCCCATAATCAGCATCTCTCTGAGGAATGGCTGGCTCCCTCTACCTTCCAATACTCATTTCCAATGCGGAAAATTTCTAACAGCTACCTGAGGCATCATTATTATTCTATATGGAACCAGTGTTTCCCTTTGGTTTGCTTTTTTAAACAAAACAGACTCTTTTCCAGAAGTACCTGCCACATGACAGGTACTGCCATCTGTGGCGTATACAGTACAACATGCTGGAGCATTTGAGACTCTCCCTGGATCTGACTTCTCATCTAGGGTGCATAAAGCTCTGATGACTTTGTTGCAGTTTTTTCTTCTTGAATATTGTGCCCTGCTTTCCCTCTTTTCACCGGTGCCCAATAGCCATCAAAAGAAAAAAAATGCTTCTATTTTTAAAATTATTTATTGAGTGTTTCAGCTAGCTTATGGTTTATAACAAATGATCCCAAAACTTGTTGGCCTAAGAGAACATTTTTTTTTCTTTTGTCCTCATGATTCTGCATGGTAGCTGAGCAGTTCCACTGCTGGTTTCATCTGAGTTCACTCACAGCTGCATTTAGCTAGACAGTTGGTGGGCCAGAGGTTCAAGGCGGCCTCATTTATATCTAACAGTTGTTGCCGGCTGTGGGCCGGGATGCCTCATTCTCCATTTCACCTCTTACTCTCCAGTAGGCCAGACTGGATTTCCTCCATGATTGTCTCAGGGCAGAGTTCTTGTCCTAAGTGGTCTAAAGCAGAAAGTACAAGGCCTGTTAAGGCCTTGGAAGTTATATAACATTATTGCCATTACATTCTATTGAGTCAAACGAGTCAAAAGACCAGCCCATATTCAAAGACAGGAAAATAGACTCTACTTCTCAATGGAGAAACAGCAAAGTCACATTGCAAAAAACTTGGGAGGAAACATTAAAGCCATTTTTTGAAAACCATCAGTCATAGAGGGTTCTAAACAATGTTACCAAATTAAGTGTCTTGCCTTTCTCAGAACTAAACTTGCTTCTCTGAAGCCCAAGCACAGATAGTACAGTGCCTCTGGCTGGGCTCTCTTTCGAGTCAAAGTCTAAGCCTTTGCTTAGAATTGCAACACATCTCTCAGTGTTCTGACTATTAATAATCCATAAAAGAAAAAACCTCACCTGCAAGTAGAAATTTAAGGAAGAAAAAATGTTTAGTTTATTTTTTCACAGTAAATATATATATATAGAGAGAGGGGGCAAAAGTTCAACCACCTACAATACCAGCAACTTCCATGCTTGCAGGGTCCATGCAGGAAAATCTTTGAGATCCACACGTGGAGAATGTCACTGAGATGGCACAGTGACCACCAAGCCACCCCCATTGTGTTGCCATGACCGCACAGCAGTCTCTCTCACATTCAATAGACGCTAACAAAGGCCAAGAGCAACTGAACAGCGACAAGTAGGTGGTGGCTCCTGCCTGGGCTGGCACTCAGAAACCAGGAGCCCTGAGCTCTCCAACGGCTACTTTTTTAGTTGTTATCTGACTGTGAGCCTGAGTCTTTGCCCACAGGGTATGCAGAACGCATTTTAGATGTTTCTGATAAATCTATAATAATAAAAGCGTAACATGCTAATTAGACTGGACGTCCTTCCAGACGAAGCCCGGGTCCCGGGTGCCAGAGGAAAGCCGGTGCCGGCAGCCGGGGGAAGGAAGGCCTACTCTCGCATGAATTTCATGCATTGGGCCTCTAGTAAAATGATAAAATGCCAGAATATGGTTCCCCCCAAATTTTGGCTACTGCTAATCAGTTGGACATTTTAAGAGATTGCAGTGTAAATATGAACTTGTCTTAAGTTTTAAAATATTTCATTTGAAAAAAATAAAATCATGAAGTTATTACAGAGCTTTGAAAGCCAAAATTTGGTTCCATAGGCAATGTACTAAATTACAGAGAGAAACACTATACATATTTTCTGTAAGTCAATGATTCATATCTTCCTTCTTAAAAAGATTATATGAAAGATATTCCAAGGTGTCAGATGCTTGCTTATGTTTTTTTCTATTGACTGGTTGTCAATCCTCCAAATTGGTTATAGTCAGTGATCAGAAATACCTGGGATGACACATGATAACTGTAGATCTCTGTCCCTACAACCTACTCCCTATTCTGCACCTGCTTCAACTCCTCAGGGTGTTTTTCTCTCTTTCTGGGGTTACCTGATAATATACTTTATTTGAAAGGACATAAGCTCTGCATCATCTCTTTACTCTCTAGACCAGGGGTGGGCAAACTTTTTGACTCGAGGGCCACAATGGGTTCTTAAACTAGACCGGAGGGCCGGAACAAAAGCATGGATGGAGTGTTTGTGTAAACTAATATAAATTCAAAGTAAACATCATTACATAAAAGGGTACGGTCTTTTTTTTTTTTAGTTTTATTCATTTCAAGCGGGCCGTAGTTTGCTCTAGACGGTGAATTTTGGCACCTAAAGAATGTGCAATATCCAGAATTGTGAACAGATAACTGGAAAGGTTGCAGCAATGGTAAAATGACCCAGTCAGCTGTCAGGGCTTAAATGCATGTGATGTAGAAAGTAGTACCAGATCAAAGGCTCCCAGTTTTAGAATACTTAAGTTCAGATCTCAGATTCTGCTATATTATCCTCTCTCTAGACTCTCCTCGAGTAACATAATGCACATTTTATTACTGTAAGCCCTGCTGTATTGGGCTTTCTCAAAGAGTGATGAAATGCTAACAGCTCCACAGAATGTAGCAGGACAACAGAGACCAAACCGCAGATGAGCAGAAGCTTGGCTCTGACTGCCTCCAAGAGCAGAGCGGTTGAATTAATCTTCCCCAAATGCAACTAATTGAATCTTCCAGTCCAAAGTAAATAGAGATAAGGCTTATTAGATTACAGTACTCATTACCTGGGAAAGGATCAGCAAGTACTAGAGGTGACTGGAAGAAAGAAATTCTATTGGGGCAAAGATTTACACACACACTGAAACTTTGAACAAGGGAAAAATAAAGATAACGTATTTTCACATAAAAAATTCTGAGAGGTGCCCTAACTATGCCTGCAAGTGAAGGTTCAGTCATCTGTGAGGCTAATTTCCCAGGCTCTCCCTACCTTGAGGACACTAGGATCTATTTGACTCCTGACAGGTAGGTACCACCTCACCTGCACCCCCTCACTGATTCCACCAGTTTTTGCTGACCTCCTGTTTATATGGCTTGTGTCCACCTCAGTATCACAGGGAGTGTAAATCTGGACAGAAAGCTAAACAACCTCTGTCCTAGGAAGAGAAGTCACCAATATTACTGCTGCTACGACAGCCTTTCCTCCAAGCAAGTCCACCTGGCTCCCACCGCTCTCTGCCCTCATGGACATCCGGGACCCTGACTACCCTAGGTTTCCGTCCGATTCTTCCTTTGATTCTGCTTCCCTCCTGGATGTGGATTCTTGTTGGCTCAGAACTTGACTCCGCCTCCCTACTGTATCCTGCCACACTGTTCTGGCATCCTGTGGCTGCCTGTGTTCCGGAGGGGATCATCACATGCAAAGATGTTTAACAAACAAACAAACAGGCAGATTTAATTAACCTGCTCTTCAGCTACAGTAACTGTTGTTTTGTTTATTTCTCAAAATTATTGGAGGTCTCCCTAATTCCACTAGATTTGCCATGCCAAATTCCTTAGTATACATAGACAGGCTTTGTTTCATAAATGTTTAAATTTTCCTTTATTTTTTTTAAAGCTCCTGGCAATGGTGTAATTCAGGAGAAATATCAGTTGAGTTCTGGACAGCTTTCCTCCAGACTCAATTCAAAGAAATAGCTCTCATTCTCACTTTGCAACTTATAAAAATAATGCAAAGTTTCTTTTGTACTCAGCCCACAGGTGGTGGCCAGGCTCCGTGTGTGTGGCATGGTGTCTCTTCTTACATAAAGACTGTCCCGGGAACATTCAGGGCTTATGTACCCAGCAGGGAGGCGGGGCTTCTGGCTTCTAAGAACAGGCTTCTGGGGAGCAGACACTTTGGGGACAGAGTTCTCAGGGTTCCAGGTGCTCGTGCACTTACACTCGTAGGTGGTGTAACATCTCCAAGAGACACTCCACCACCATCCACCAGAGGGTCCTATTTGAGGAGCTCCCTCCTAGTGCTCTTAGGGACCCAGGGAGCAGAAGGAGCCACAGCACATCAAGGGTGAGCACTTAGCTAATGACTCTCTCTCTTCCTTTGCCTACTGGAAGGTTTCTTTGTGCGGTAGAAGTTTGTTTGGAGAATTACTTGTTTTTAATCACACGGTTCCTAGGTCTGATTGGGAAGGGCATGGATCACAAGCAACATTAGGCTAAGAACCAGAATCCAAAGGCCCTCCCTTTCTGGATCAGACTGCCCCTGTGGGTTGTGTGGCTGATGGGACCAGCAGGGACGCTTGAGGACTGACACTCAGTCTCAGCCCACCCCTGGGCTTGAAGCGTAACCCCCTTCACCCGGCCAAGTTTCCTCATCTACAAATCAGATGTAATAATTCCTACCTGACAGGTCCAGTGTAACGGGAAAACATCATTGGTGCAGAGTACCCAGCATAGAGCAGGCTCTCAGCAAATGGTAGCTATTGCTCTTGTTCATTTAAAATGCAAGGCACCGGTAACCTAGCTCTGGCGAGACTGTCACACCTACTTGGAATAATTTATTAAAAACCACAAAACTCTATTTTAAAACTATTGTTTGAAACAACACTATGCACTATAATTATTGGTCACATATTGCATTTTCCAAGTACTTACTGACATAATTTGGGCCATTTAGGACTGTGGGTAAATTACTTAATTGTTGTTTTCCTCTTGTTCCAATAACATGCATATTTTGTCTCCAAATATGTGGAAACCCTTAAGCTGCCTAGACTCTATCCACAGAAGATCCACCAGGAATGCTTGCTGGAAGAATGTTAAGGTTTAGAAAGTCTAGCGTTTTGTTTGTTTGTTTTGTGGGGTTTTGTGAGGGGGAAGGGGCTGCTGGTTTTTGTCTTCCAAAGTTTTGTGTCATTCCAAAATAACTCAGAGGATAAATATTATGCAAATACCATTATTATCCAGAAATGCAAGAATAGAGAAAATGTGCTTTACACATTCAGGAAGGTAATTATGAAGGGTTAAGAGTAGGGTCTGGAGTGTGTGAGCCAGATCTGAGTTCAAGCCTGTCCCTCAGGGTTTGCAGCAGCTCAGTAAGGGGCAGTCCGGTCGCCCTCATGCCATCTCCTGCCCCCACAGGGAGAGGAACCTGGAGGAAATCCTCAGTATGGAAACTTTCAAGATAAATCCACTTTACTAAATACTGAGACTTCTAAAATAATATTACCCATTCCATTTGGATATTCAGAGCGCTGGGGAATAAAATAAAAGGGAAATAAACACATGAGCAATAATGCCCCCTAAACCACTTGACTTGCTCTCTTGAAGGTTGTCTCAGAACAAAGGCCTGCTTTTTGGATGCACTTAAATAAAAAGACGGAAGAGGTAAAGCCAAGAACTTTAGAAGGCAAATGCTCACTGCACGGGGATGCATGGACACCATGCCATCGGGGACCTGCTAAAGTCAGTGCATTCTTCCCCAGTGAGAAATTCAGGAGTGTTTTATTGATACCATTGTAATTAACCCAGTTATTAATTAATTAACAGAAAGGAGCATAGGAAAGGCAGGATAATATAGGCATGCCATTTGTGCCAGAAAGCTGCAATTTAAGACTGGCCAGGTCTGTTCCCCGCAGATCCTGGGGGAAGGGCCTGGACAAAGAAAGAATACACGCATGCCCAGTAAAGTCTACATGACATAGAGAGGGTGCTTGCCTGTCAGTCATACCTGGGAACAGGGCATTGGCCAGAGTAGGCAGATAGGCGTGGCCACTGCAAACATGAGAAGATTTGATATTTGAGATTCTAAACAAAGGGGGTCTCTCTCTCCCTTGCTGCTTGAGCCTGACTCCTGGACCCCACACACATGGACTGATGGAATCCGATGCTGCGGCGAATTCAACTCCACCGTGGAACGGAAACTTTGGACACTGGCTTAGCTTTTAGCTCTGCTGGACCTCCAACTGCACCTTTTCCAGGACTAGTTTTAGGGACATGGGACTTTGGAAACTGAGGAGTAGAATTCCATGCAAATAAAGCTTTCTACTCTCATCCTCCTATAGGGCCTCCGGAAATTCTTATTCCAGCGGCGCCCCAAGAACCCCACTGCCACTAGCAATGGAAAAATTCCAACCGCACAATTTTCTGATAACATTATGTCCAGAAATGAAAATGTGAAGTCTGTATAGGTTTAGGCCAAATTTCCAACAAGCACCCTAAAGGGCTGGACTTTGTGTTATATACAGCACTAATGCTGCTTCTCATTTTGACTACCTTTTTCTTTCATAGTTTCATATGAAATATTTCAGATTGATACAAGAGTAAAGAAAAGGGTATAATGAACTTCAGGCACCCATCACCCAGTTTCAATAATTAGCAACCGATGGACAATTTTGTTCCGTCTATACCCTTATCTATTTCCCCTATTCCCAGAATATTTTGAAGTGAATCCCACTTCATTATATCACTTCATAAATATTTCAACATGCATTTTTAAAAGATTACAGTTCTATTCTTATGCCTAACCACAATATTATTAGGCCATCGCAAAATGTGTATAGTGATTCTTTGATGTCAGTAAATATCCAGCTCTGGCTATCCTCTGCGTAATTATGCATAAGTCAATTATACACAAGTCAAAGCATCCACATATAACGACAACTGCCACAGAGACCCCATATCTCTGAACAATCTTCATTAGAATTAAAGTATTGATTGCGAACGGTGTCTAGCATACACTTCAAGAAGAAATGTCTATTTCAGTGCATAACTCACTTTTAGGAACATTTGCTTTGCCCAGTGAACTTAAATGGTACATTGAATCCACCCACTTAACTCAGAGTGATGGAAGGCCTGCACACGGAAAAGTGAAAGCATGATATTTTTAGGCTCAAGTTGTAGACTTCTGCATTTGACCAAGAAAATATAGAAATCTAATGAAGCCAGCTTGACCGAGTCAGCACTTGGCTAACTTGTTGGTTTTTTTTTTAAGAAAAACTCTCTGGCCTTAACCAGTTTGGCTCAGTGGATAGAGCATTGGCCTGGGGACTGAAGGGTCCCAGGTTCGATTCTGGTCAAGGGCATGTACCTTGGTTGCGGGCATATCCCCAGTGGGGGGTGTGCAGGAGGCAGCTGATCGATGTTTCTCTCTCATTGATGTTTCCAACTCTCTATCCCGCTCCCTTCCTCTCTGTAAAAAATCAATAAAATATATTTTTCTTAAAAAAGAAAAACTCTCTGGTAGGTTAGAAAAATCAGGAATATAAACTAGTGAAGTTCAAACTACTAAATACATCTGAATGTTGAGGTTGCTTCTATAGTACATTAACCATCTGGATCGTGTGTGTGTGTGTGTGTGTGTGTGTGTGTGTGTGTTAGTTTTATATAATTTTATCACATGTGTAGATTTGTATGACCACCACCACAGGAGATATAGGATTGATTCAGTATAAGGATTCCTCATGCCACTCTCTTAGTGTTGATTTTTCTAAACCATCTGGGTATGAGGCTAGGGGTTGCTTATAAATTCCAGGGCCTCGCTTAAGAACAGCTGTGTGGGGGAGATGGGGTTAACGTGTGGATAAGGACACATATGTAATAACTTAATAAAAAAATTTTTTTAAAAGAAAAAGAAAAAAGTTCGTGACAGAAAAAAAAAAGAACAGCTGTGTCAGAGGTGCTGTGGGCTGGGGCTGGGGATTTGTATTTTAACAAGCTTGTTAAAGTTTTGGGAACCTTTGTTATAGTTCAGTATTTCAGCTATAGTATGTACATTATTTTACTTAAAACTAGGCCTGTAGAAATCTAGAACTTTTAAATTCAGGTACAATCAGAATTGTTGCATCTAAATATAATGAATCTAGTCCAAGCTCACACAGAAAGGCTATTTTGGATTTTTGAGAGAAATGCAATATGTGGCTGCACCTAGAGTCAACTAAAATTGCAAAGTTTAGGCTGTAAATTCATTCCCACATATGCAATACAAAACACACCTCTTTGCTAGCTTCCTACCTGGGCACTGTGCTAGGTACATTACCAACACAAAGTACTTAATCCTCACCCCAATTCTATGCTGTGGGTCTTAAGGTCCACATATTACAGATGAAGAAACAAAGGCTCAGAGAAATAACTTGTCCACCAGTTACACAGCAGGTACTCATCTGAGCTGGGATTAAAATACAGATAAGTCTGACATCAATATTCAAATTCTTTCCACAATGCCAAGAAGACTCAGACATAAAACAGAGGGCAGCTGAGTTAGGTTAATAGGAACACTCTCTAAATTTCCTATTTTGTGATTGAAATTTCATCCTTATTAAATTTTGCTGCTGTCGTTATTATTTTTGTTTGGAAGTAAGGTTATGATAGGCTTGGGCAGCGCCACTCAAAATATCTGTTAGCAGACTGCACCAAAGTAAATACAGTATAGAAACTGAGAGCAGGTATTTAGAAACTTTCATAGCAATTTGACATTGCTACGACATCCAAGTAAGTGATCAGTGAACGTGTATCCTTGAGGAGAATATAGGCCAGTTCAGAATGCCAAACTCACATAATGAGTCCCATGTGACTCAGCCACATGCTGGTCATATTCGGCAGGACCACGTACTGGTTTGTGACGGATGGGGAACAAAGAATTGGCCTTTGAAAAGCACTGGGTTCTGCAATTAAAAATTGTAAAGGTCTAAAAATTTTCCCATTTGCTTCCCATTTTCCCATAGTGGGAGATGGGCATAAGCTGGCCAGCTCACAGAAGCTTCCTGGCCTTACAGAGTCCACAGCTGTCTCCTTTGCTGACACACCAAGGTCTCCCCAGTCCACCATGAACATAACATCACTACATTTCAGGACACATTCTTTCACAAATGCCAATGTTTAGCATGTTTGCTTGGAGAACCCAGGAGAGGAGGAACCAGAACACAGGACTCACTCCCAGGTCCCTCACATGCAACATGCAGTGGCATCTGTGTAGAAGCCCTGGTGTTAATTTCTGAGCAGTTTCTGCTGTTATTGTCAATCCCTCCGTTGGCTGGTTTTCATTATTAGTCCAGAGTCCTTTTGAATTGGAAGCTGACAGCCCTTTGCTCACCTGCTAAGGTCCCCTCTGTCTCTTACATAATATACACGACTTAGGAAATCAACATCATCATTATTACAGCAGTAATAATATACTACAAAGTTATGTGTCAAACATGACACAAGAGGATTTATGTAAATTATCTTATTTAACTCATAAAAACTACATAGAGCACATATAATTATCCTCATTTTTCCTAAGAAAGAACTAAAGCTGAAGGTTATTTTCTCTGAGTAACATGGCTAAGAAGAGGCAGGCAAAGATTCTATTTCCACTTTAGATAAATAAATATCCAACATTATTGACATTGACAGGTAGTTAGTAGTAACTATCTCCACTTTACAGATGAGAAAACTGAGGCACGCAGTGACAAGGCAGGTATTCTCAGAGCAATGGCCTCAGACTAGTGCTCGCTCAGAGACGGTGTTTTCCCTTTCCTGACTACTATTCATAAATGTCCCACTCTGCTGTTTAAAGTCATTACTTGTATTGTCTAAATGGAAATTTACTTGAGCTGAATATTCCAGAAAGGCAACAGCAAAACAAATCACTTCACTTTAAATACAGTTATGAATGCCTAGGGCTTCTGGCCTGTGCTTTTGTTTTGGTTAATATTTAATTTAGGTGCCTTGCAGGTGAATGCAGAATGAGGCTGTAATACAAAGAAAAAAGTCTGAACTACATTACAAGGAATAGGATAAAAATAAAAGGATGTTAGTTCTCAAAAATAATTGGGGATATATTAAAAATTCTATGCTCACAATGAAAATATCATATAGCGTTTATGTAGGTAGGGGTGGTTTTTTGAAGCATGGAATTTGGCCTTCATTAAAATTGTATTAAGTCGATATGGAACACTGAATCCACACACTGAGATTCTAAAAATAAGCTCTTAAAAAACATTGTATCTGTGTATGTGTGCAGGTGATTTATTTTTCCCTTTCTTAACCAGGCAACCCATTACTGTTTCCAGAAATTTAGGTTGAAAATTTAAGATTTCTGATGAGCCCCCCTACTCCAGGCTCCCGGGACAGTTCATCAGTCTCCTCCAAGCACGTCCACTTTTCTGATGGAGCTGAGGTACTCAATACAATCCCTGAAAAGCAACTCTCAGCAGAGAGATAAAGTTTGTTGGGGAGAGAGGAAAGTGAAAGATTCTTAAGAGAATGTCTTGCATTTTAATGGTTTTGGCTTTATTGGAGTAATTCCTAACTAATCCTTTTTCACAATTTGCTGACTTAAGAGTTTGCCTAAAAGGGTAACTCAAACTTGCTCTCCAAATAAAGGAGTCCCCAACCTTATCAACAAGCCCCCTCCACAACTGCAGCTCCAGCTCCAGCTCCAGCTCCAGCTCCAGCTGTGTGGAAGAAGGTGTGGACAGCTAGAATCCAGCAGTCAGCTCCTACCAGGTGGATGCTTGACATTGAGATAGAAAGCCCAGTGTCTGTAGGGAGGCCAGTGTCAGATCTGAAACAACCATTTCCTATTTTAAGAAACTGATACCTCGGTAAAGTACATAGGATCCTGCTGTAGCTACAGCAGAAGCAGGAGAGCAGGGGTGCATGACCTTGAGAAGCGGGTAAAACCTGTGCCCTGTACATTGCTACTGTCATTGTCTTCACTCCTCCCTTCAGACTTTGGAGCCCTGAGGGGTTTGGTTTTACCACTGAGGACAGAAGGGAGAGGAGAGATTTTGCTTCTATGGCAGAGCCACCTGTGCATGGTGGGGCTGTGTGCCTGTGGCCTCGTTCTGATATGGACTATTTCTGATTCACACTGACAGCCTCTGATGAAGAGGTGGTATCTGCAAGGGGGTATGTACAACCTTCTTGGACAGTGTTCAGCCACACCCAAGCCCCGCCTTCCCCTGCTATCACTGAGGGCTCCCCTATAGGAGCCACCACAGCCTCTTTCTCCTGGTTAGGTCTCCCCAACAGTTGGCTCAGCAGCATGTGGGTAGCCCAAGGGTTCTTAACTGTCTACCCACTTCCATGAGCCTAACAGAAAAACACCGGTGCCTCAGAGGGAATCTTCTAAACCCTTTGAGAGCTGGAGAGATGAATATGGGGTAGGGTTTGCCCCCTTTTTTCCCCAGATACCTCAGGCCATGGTCTTTTCAAACCACTGGGCCTTCAGACACCTTTAGACCAGGTACTCATTGCTCTTTCTCCACATGCCCTCAAACTTTAGGGAAACCATGATGAACTTCCACCCAAAGAATTCTCTCACACACATCACCCTCAGGGCAGCACTAGGAAGGGATCTAAAAGGACTGTTTTAAATGATAGTCCAATCAGTTTCATGTGGGGTTCACAACTATTTTTTCTCCATTCCCTCACAAGTGAGAAGGAAGACCAGATTCATTATAAACAAAAATAATGGAATTATATTTCTTCTGTATATGTAAGTTTATAACCCCACTACATTTTATGTTGTATCAGGTGCTACATTAAAATTTTAATTATCTATTCTAAAAGAACACAAAGATGACATGTGTAAATAAAATCCACACATTAACCCCCAAGCTTCAGTTTATCTAGTAATTCCAAATTTCTCCTGACCCAATGTATACTTCACTTTTTTCCCCAGCAGTTTTATGTAAATTGCTTTCACAGGCATTGCCTTATTTGTCATATTTTGCAGGGGACTCAGAGATGCTAAGTGACTTGTCCAAAGTCATAAGGCCATCAGAGGCAGAACCAGGTGCGGAAGCCAGGCCAGACTCTGTCCAGTGCTCTATCATGCCCTTCACGCCTGTTCACCACTTTATAAGCAGAATGCTAAAAAGTGATGAATGTAGTGGCTCCCTTCTGCTTTCTCCCTCTGCTTATCCACTTTCCTTAATGGTTAGGGAACTTTTCTGGGCAGCCGCTCTGTTTTCTATGCCATTGACTTCTACTGCAATTATATATTTTCCTTCTTTCTGTTTACTTTGGTTTCATTTTCTCCTTTTTGCTACTTCTTTTACTTCATTTTTTCCACCACCATTTATCCCCTCCATGCCCTCTTCCTTTGCTAGCTTCTTAAAGATGGAAGCTGAGATCTTTGATTTGAATTGTTGTTTTGAGCTTCTAGGCTTTGGGATGTTGTCATGCAGCAATGGCCAACTAAAACACATACCTTTTGGTCTCCCCGCCCTGTGGTTCTAAGAACAAGCGCCATCTTGGTTAGTCTCGTGTAAGTCGATTTACCAAAAGCATTCTGTTCCAAGTAAAAGCAAACTAATATTCAGACATCAGTCCTCTTGGACATGAAGTGGGGAAGCTACACATTCACAGCTCATTTACAGAACAGTCATTCTCAGCATAAGTATTTGAAATTAATGAAAAGTCCTCCAGGCCCTTCCTAACGTAAGCTCATCCCTCCCTTCAAGAATTGCTTTTTTATCAAGTCAGGAAGCTGCTACTGACTTCCAGAATTTTTAAAACCCTACATGGGTAAAAACTGGGAAAGGAACCATTTAAAAATAACAAGTATTTTTATGCCACTTTAGGAAAGTGTTCACACTTGACTTTTCTTTGAGGCGGATGAAACTTTGATTTAGAGCAAGGAAAGCCAAAGGACCTTCAGTTACACAAGCCTCTCGCAAAGACCCCTTTCTAAAAACAGGGAGGAGGTTTGAGGCCGCCACTTGAAGGAGCTGAGTGTTCTGCACAACCCTAAAGGTTGGTCTCATGGGTGAGCAGAGTTGTATAGCTTTGTAGATATTTTCTTTAAAGCAATGATTCTCAGAGTTGGAACCATTTTTAAAGAAAAAAAAAAGATTGGAAATCCTCAGCACTCTTAAATTATTTTATTATAAAATTATTTAAATATGCACAAACCTAAAACAAATATGCATTGAGTGTCTACTATGTGCCAGGCACTGTTCTAGGCATTGGTGATAGACTGTATCCTTGGCCTCAGGGAGTATGTGATGTGGTGGAACGACGATTACAAGTGGGCCAGGCCACCTATTTTCTAAACATGTCCTTACTCAAGACAGAAAAATCCAGTTTGGGGGAAACTTACGAATGCTGCACTATTGTGATCTGATGTCTCTGGAAGGCTGAAGGGCAAGACACACGTGTGGATAAAGGTGCAAATGTCCTGGAAGGGAGTCAATGTTCATGCTGTCATTGGTCCTAGAAAAGGGTTCAACCAGGGGCGGGAAATGGAGATTCAGGAAGACCTCACAGGGGAGGTAAAGACCACCCCCTCCAGGCTCCTGTCAGTCAGAGCTGGGCTGGGAGGCTATTGCCCACAAAGCCCATTCCGCATTGGGAACCATAGGCAAAAGCATTTTTGAAGCCTGTAAAAATGTTTGAAAATTGGGGGGAGATTTATTGGCTCCCAAATAAGAAAACTGCTAAATCAGTATTCATTGATGTTTAATTAAATGTCTGTAAAATGTAACATTGTGTCAACAGCACTAATTGTTAAAATTAATATTCATTAAAATGTCATTACATTTGGAAATAATTAATTGGTCAGATTATCTCATTTTGCAAGAATTCCCGAATACGTATGATTGCCAAGAAATCATTCTCAACAATGAATTAAATGAGTTGCCAAATAATTTCCAAGGGAAACTTAAAAAAATCTTTTCATACAGGGAGTATTAAATTAATGTGGGATACGTGTATGTGCCAATGTGTTTGACAGAAAGTTGAGTATAATTTCTAAAAGTTTGAGAACTTACAGTCAACAAAGGTGTTAAATGCCGAACAGAGGTCTGGTTGCCCAGAGTCCTCTGGACAATGGGGGTGGGAGTTGGGAGGTGGGGGGTAAGTGCTTTCCTAGCCACACTGAAGCAGGCCAGCTGTTAAGTAGTGAGAGTATGAACAAGGGGCCACCAGGGCCACTCTGCATCCACACAGCACCTTAGAAGAAGGTGACTTTCCAAGTAGATGGAGCCCCAGCCAAGGCACAGAGCAGTACATGCCAGGTTGTGAAACACTCCACCACAGAAATGCAAGATCGGGTCCTCAATCTGCACAGATGCAATCAACCCAAACGCTATAAACGAATCCCATAAGTTCAATGTCACACATCCATCATGTACCTATAGCTTTTACCGGGTAGTGAATGGCAACCTGCCTTTCTCATGTGGAAGGCGACTTTGTGGATTCCCATTCTGGCATCTCTGAACAAAGGCTGCACAGAACCACGGGGCCTGGCATTCAGCCAGAAAAACTAAGCCAGTGCTGGAAGGGCCACGCCATCACCAACCACAGGGCCCTGTGAAAAGTCTGCAGAGGTGGACCAAGGACACTGGGCACAACATTGCCGGGTGGCTTAGAGGTTCCGTAACAGCGCTTTGGGAGAAATAAAAATTAATTTTCTCTCCCTTTCTTTATATGACCGATGTAGTACAAGTTTTAAATGGATTTTGAGCACAATTTCCTATAGCCTGAGGGTGAGTATTCTTTGGAAAAGAGCAGTCATATTTTCAATATTTTACTGATGCTTTGCATTTATCATTTAAAAACACCATCTGCCTTCTTGTCAAGGGCCCCCGTTCTGAACCTAGAAGAGAAAATACAAAGAGAAAAACCCCCACAGAAACAAAAACTGAACTGTTAAAACACCAACCCAGAGATCCGTTCTGGAGACACGAGAGCGAGGTCCCAGGTGATGCCCTGGAACAATGAAACGGAAGCCGGCACTACGGAGTGAGCCGCCTGTTAAAGTGCCTCTCATGGCGGCCAGAAGTGCCCTTCAGAGGGCAATTCCAAGGGAAGGGCACCAGGTCAGGTGGCTCTTCCCGCCTGACAAGTGGTGGCGGTGCAAAGGCTAAATGGCAGGACATCTGTTTGTTAGATTCTCGTGCAGTGTGGTTGTTGGCCAACTTGCAGCACTTAAGGGTTAGGTGAGGGGAGTGGGAAGGGGGGGATGTTGGGCATGGTTTGTTTACTTTTGCAATTAGGAAGCAGAAAGATTGTACTTCCTAGTTAGTTGTTATCATTGAGATAAGGGCCTTCTCATAACCAATGATCAAGGTTGCCAGGAAAACAAAGTATAAAACCAAACATTCTGAGGGGTGGGAGCAAAGGCAAGGGCATGGCTGAACCTCGTGGGTGATGTTTCCACTTCCTAACTTCTCTTTTCCTTGTGAGCCCTCCAGGCACCCTGAGCTGAGGCTCTGGTGCAGGGGCAGAGCTAGTATGGTGGGGTTTTACGCACAGTGTCATGCAAGGACCAGCAAGTGAGATCTGACAGGTGCCTTTCTCCATGGCAAGAAATAAAGACGGATTCTGGTGTGTTCTGTAATTCAGTAAAAGCTTGGAACTTTCAGGACAATACATGACCTTGTAAGGCATGGTATCGGATACCAATTTTGTCTTTCTTGGTGCACTTAAAAACATGGGAAGGCCTGAGAGGCAAAACTCTTTCTTTTGTCCCGCACACTCAGAAGCTAGGATTTCTTCACTTCAGATTTCTTAATGTGACGAACAGGCATGCTCAAATTTTCACGTGCTCAAAACTTCACTGGCCAATGTTAAATTTCAAATCAGGCTTTTTTCCCTGCGGATGCTTCACAGGTCCCTCCGTGTCTCACACTCCATTCCAGTGTTATTTCATGGCCTCTGACAGCCTTTTTTTTAGCATGAAAGATTCTTTTGGAGAATATAAATTTACCTCATATGTTTCTAACGACTTTCCTCCTTACTTTAATGCCTCCAAGTCTACTCAGTCAGATTTTTTCCCCCTGGCTCTGCACTTTTCTATATACTAGTGACCCAGTGCACGGATTCATACACATTGAAGGGAAATTAATTAGAAGGTGGCCGGTGGGGCAGGACTGGGTGAGAAGGGCCGGACATGCCCTGAAGCCAACCTCCTGCGGTCCCTCCCCGGTGTCTGTGGAATGAGCAGGGTCCCTCCAGCAGGTGGGCTCCCTCGGCCTGGCCTGCGAGGATCGGGCCGAAACTGGCTCTCCGACATCCCCCAAGGGGTCCCAGAGTGCGAGAGGGCACTCTGCAAAGTTGCTGTCGTACAGGGTGTGGACGCAAACGCAAGTGTGCAGTAAACCTGATTCGGGGTTGACAGTGCCCCAGCAACAACATAACCCACAGCCAAAGGTGGAATCACGTGGCCCCAAGAGGAATCAGGCTCCTTCCTCTCTGGTTTCAGGATGCGTCACCTGAAAACTGCCACTGCCAAGTCACTGCAGCTCGGCAGCTCCTGTGTTGCACGTCTGTCCCCTGGTGGTCAGTGCACATCATCGTGATGGGTCAGAGGGTAGGAGGGCCACTTAGCATATTAGCCTTTTCTATATATAGATATAAAAGCCGAAGTGTCATCCGACTGTTTGACCGTCCAACCGGTAGCTATGACGTGCAATGACCACCAAGGGGCAGATGCTCAACGCAGGAGCTGCCGAGCTGCGGTGACTTGGCAGCTGCGGTTCTTGGGTGACGCAGCTGGCACCAGAGAGGAGGGAGTCCGGTTCCAGGGTGTGTCACCTGAGAATTGCCCTCTCGCAATCCAGGACCCCTCAGGGGATGTCGTAGAGCCGGTTTCAGCCCGATCTCTGCAGGCCAGGCTGAGGGACCCCACCTGTGCACGAATTCATGCACCGGGCCTCTAGTTAATTATAAATGTACCTGGCTAAAAATCTCACCTCACTCGTTTTTGCCTCCATTTGTGTCCATACCCCAAAGTTCCATTTAATAAGTCTAGAAACTAATTTACAATGTGCCGTCCCAAATTCCTCTGCCTTCCATAAGTGGGTCTGAAAATATGCCTCTTAGCTCACAAGTCACTTCAGACCAAAGGGGCCATGAAGCTGTAATGGAACTGCACAAACACTGCAAGAACCTGCGTGGAGAAATGAATGAGTAGGGCGATGTTTTCTATCAGCGTAGAAAAGAAGGCTAAAGGTTACTTCCATATATATATAAAATCTGCCACCCATTGTTTTCCTGAAGTTATAGGTTGTCACTTGATAAAATTGTTTAATATTTTTAAAATTGCATAATTACGTTTTTCTAGATGTATCTGTGCTTCACAGTATGTTCTCATAATTTGTTTCACTCTGCATAGCATGTGTTGTATTTTATCCCTGTCTATCCCTGCGTGTCTCCATGCATACTTGCACAGAAGAAGGAAAACCTATCTGTGAAGCAACACTAGGGAAATACACTCAAAGTTAGTGCAATTTGCTGCACTGCATGTGCCGGTAGCCACTCTTTGACTGTCAGGAAGTGGAATGCCCTGAACAGGGACTCAGCAGGAGAAGAGAAATTGTTCTCCAATTTTCTCTTTCAGATCATAGAAAAATAGAAAAATTTTGGCAAATATACTTTTATGCTTTGTCTATGGCTTTCATAGACTCAGCCCTCAAGTTTCTCTTTGGTAATCTGAGAGAAACTAAAGACTCCATTCATTTAGGAAGCATTCAGTGAGGCCCCAATGAGTATAAAGGAAGAAAAAAAAAGATTCAAGAGCTTGCCACTGTGTTTACTCGCAACCACCCAACTGATCACAATGAAGTCATTCTGGCCTACTTCACACATTCAAATCACTTAACTAATCTGGCTGTGTGATGATCCATGATACAGCATTATAAAGTCAGTCAGAGATATCAGCTACAGGAAAATCGCCCAGAAATCCAAAGAATTACAAGCCACTAGATGGAAAATACCAAATCTCACCTCTTTAATAAAAGAACACAGGAAATGTGAGGTTGATTTCTAAATAAAACCAAATGAATGAAAGTGATACATAAATTATAGTATTAAAATTTTTTCTGCAATGAAATTAATAACATAAAATTAATAATCAAAATCTTTAACTTTCTTTTCTGCAGAGTAAGAACTCTCCTCCCTCCCCTCACCCCCTCCTCCTAATTGTAGGTTGTCATTTCTGATAAATAGCCATTATTTGTTATTTTCATCAGGTTCACAAATTTTTGCTTGATCACCTCAGCTACAGAATAAACTGCTACTAATGCTGATCTATGAATTTTAAATTTATGCAATGTTTTTACAGTCAAAGTTAGAAACAATTAGAAGTATTATCAAGTAAGATGAAGATAATGCATTTCTATCTATACTACTTGTTTCTTCTAATTGACATCAAGGGAACATAGCAAAACTCATAAACAAAAGCATTAGGCACAGAGTAGATAATGAAAGGAGCATCTTGGGTTGCAAAAAACAAAGCAAAACTGAATTTTGATTCTTCCTCCAAAATATTTTTTTCAAATTTTGATGTAAATAGTGTCATTCTATTTTTTAATTGCTTTTGTTATTTTTTTATTTTTCAATCACAGTTTACATTCAATATTATTTTATATTAGTTTCAGGAATACAGCATAGTTAGACAATCATATACAAAGTGTTCCCCTGATATATCTAGTACACCTGACATCATACATGATTATTACAATATTATTGACTATATTCCCTACGTTGTACTTAATATCTAATATCCCCATGACTATTTTGTAACTATCAATTTATACTTTTTTAAATGTAAATATTTTTTAATTGATTTCAGAGAGGAAGGGAGAGGGAGAGATAGAAACATCAATGATGAGAGAATCATTGATCGACTGCCTCCTGCACACCCCCTACTGGGGATCGAGCCCACAACCCAGGTATGTGCCCTTAACTGGAATAGAACCTGGGACCCTTCACTCCACAGGCCGAAGCTCTATCCACGGAGCCAAACCAGCTAGGGCTCAATTTGTACTTCTTAATCCCTTCACCTTTTTCACCCAGCCCCCCAATCTCCTCTTCTCTCTGGCAACCATCAACATATTCTCTGTATCTATGAACCTGTTTCAATGTTATTTATTCCTTTATTTTGTTCTTTAGATTCCACATATAAGTGAAATCATATGGTATTTGTTTTTCTCTGACTGACTAATTGCACTGAGCATAATACCCTCTAGGTCAGTGGTTCTCTTCCGTGGCTGTCTATGTAAACCATTTGGAAGAGAAATTTGGGTCGCTGACGGATGGGGCCTAGATACTCATATATTTAGTTTCTTTTTTTTGTTAATTGTCATGGTTTCTGATGATGTGAGTTATATCACTCCACGTAATATTGTAATACATAGTC
>NW_005871326.1:1402682-1431613 GCF_000147115.1 Myotis lucifugus | reverse complement strand
CCACGTCTTTTACTGACAAAGAAACAACTTCCGGAGGATGAGGCCCAGAAATCAGTATTTTAAAAAGATTCCCAGGTGATTCTAATGTGCAGCCAAGGTTGAGAACCACTGCTCTAGGTCCATCCATGCTGTAGTAAATGGTAAGATTTCAATCTTTTTTATGACCAAGTAATATTCCATTGTATACATCTACCACTGCTTTATAATCCACTTGTCTGCTGATGAGCACCTGGATTGCTTCCATATTTTGGCTATTGTAAAAAAAAATACTGTAAATGAACATAAGTATGCATATATCATTCCAAATTAGTGTTTTGGGTTTCTTCAGATATATATCCAGAAGTGAGATCGCTGGGTCATAAGACAGTTCAATTTTTAATTGTTTGAGGACCTTCATACTGTTTTCCATAGTGGCTGCACCAATCTGCATTCCCAGTAAGAGCGCACTAGGGTTCCCCTTTCTCCTCAGCCTCGCCCACACCTGTTTGTTGATTTATTGATGATAGCCATTCTGACAGGTGTGAGGTGTTATCTCATTGTGGTTTTAATTTGCATTTCTCTGATGATTAGTGACATGAGCATCTTTTCATATGTCTATTGGCCATCTGCATGTCCTCTTTGGAGAACTGTCTGTTGAGGTCCTCTGCCCATTTTTAATTGAATTGTTTGGTTTTGGGTATATGAGTTCTTTATAAATTTCAGATATTAACCCCCTTTCAGATGTATCTAAATAGTGTGCTTCTAAAGCACCACGTGTGCAGAATGAAATGAGAAGACAAACAGCTGCTCCTGGCCATAGCAGATGGAAGGGGACCAAGGAAGCAGTTAAGCATCAAGCTGAGGGGCTCACACATACCCATGCACACACGACTCAATAAATATTATCTGATGTTGATGAAATACTGTTTCACAGGAATCTCCGATGACAGGTGATATAAGTGATATTACATATTAACAACTTTATAAACACCGACAAGGTGAATGTGCTCTGGCTGCTCAGTTAAAGCACATTCATTTGCACTCGCACGTATGCAAATCACCTCATACTTTCTAATTTCATGACTCTTTGCTGCACAGAAAGGCTTTCAGAACCAGGTCCAAATTTCCACACAAAATATCTTGCTATAACCTCTCAGAGACTATGAGGATTCGTAAAACTGCTTTAAAAGGCACCCTCAGCAAGAGATTGTCAGCCTGACATTCAGAAGACCCGAGGTTTAACCAGAGCCCCGCAGTCCTGTGATCTGTCACGTGTGCTGGGGGAGGACAGACACTCGCTGCCTGCAGGTGGGCTCATTCATGCTCCCTCTGCTCCAGGGGGTCTATTGTTCTGTGTTAGCATTTTCAGTGCAGGCAGGCCAGCCAGACTCCTCCTGGGAAGTGGTATTGGGAACTGGCACAGAATGAGATAGGGCATATGGGTCAAGTAGGAAAAAACTTTAGAAGGCCCTGCTCCCCACCTCGCACATTAAAATATCTTGTTACTGACTAGTTGCGTTCTTTCGCCAGTCACCGAACCTCTTTAGACCTGTTTTCTTATCTACAGAATGATAGAACTGAAACTCCAAGTGCCTTCCAACTCAGACCTTCGATGAGGAGTAGCTGTGAGTACACTACTTCCGTAAAACTTAGGTAAAACTATTTTTAAAAAGAACGAGCAATGAAAATACATTTAAAAATGCACAGAAAAGATCAGTTGCCTTGGAACCAAGATGGCAGCATAGGCAAACGCCTGTACTCGCTGCCTCCCACAACCACATCAAAATTACAACCAAAATACAAACAACCATCATCCAGAACCACCAGAAAGCTGGCTGAATGAAGTCCTACAACTAGAGAAGTAAAGAAGAAAGCACACTGAGACTGGTAGGAGGCGCAGAATGGGCTGTTCCGGCACCCACGTGTGCCACTGTTTTTTTTAACCAGGTAGGAGATCATCTCTGTGGAGGCCGCCCAGAGGAGCAGGGGTTCCCAGCCCCACACCAGACCCCCCAGCCCAGGGTCCCAGAACTGGGAAAAGAAGTCCCTACAGGCAGTCAGAACTACAGGCTGTAAAAACCAGTGTGGTCTGGGGCTCAGTGACACAAAGACTGCTGGAGACCCAGCTGCTCCTCTTAAAAGGCCAGCACCATGAACTGAACTTACAAGGTTCTGCTTCCTCTGAGCTCCAGTGCTGGGCGAGGCTCTGGGGGACCCAGACACATACAAGGAGAAACTGGACTGTCTGGCATCAGGGCAGGAACTCGAGGGTGGCTTTCTTCCAGATGGAGGTGCTTGCAGCTGTCAGCTGTCGTTGTTCCCGTGCTAGGACCTCCCCAGTTGGTCACAGGGCTGACTGGCAGCCATTTCTCTTTGCTCTGCCCTGGTGATTCCCTGAGACTCCACCTCACTCAATTTACAACCCCACCCAACCCAATTTACAACCCCACCCAAACTGTGCGCAGCTGTTTTTGTATATGAATGGCCTGTCCTTTCTCAGGCTAAAACCTGTCAAACAAGTTGCAGGTGGGTCAGGGAGTCCCAAACCTATCAATAAAAGGCCCAAGACCCAAAACCAGCACCAGCCTGCCTTGCTGCACAGCTGGGCCTTGTCTGGGCACTTCCAAACAGGATACAAAGAGGAGGAATCTACAGATCTCTCTGTAGCTCCTGCTGGGTGGTCCCAGGCAGTGGCTGACTTTGCACCTCCCTGGAGACCCAAGAGCCAGTGTACCCAGTGGTCAGTATCAGACCATACCAGATTACAATACTTCACATCCATAAACTACACACTCAAGGGGCAGGCTCAGTGAGCACCAAAGCCCCACTGAAGCAAGTCCTGCCCCATAAGGGTGTGTCCTGCACAGCAGCTCTCCCACTGTAATCACAGCTGGTCCCCACAGCCAGTTGGCCTGGAGGTCAATTTTTCCCAGTGACACCAACAGTAATCAAGGTTCAACTACAACAAGACTGTGCACACAGCCCACAAAGGGATGCACCTAGAGTGTCCACCTCAGGTGATTGGGGAGGCTGAGCCACTGGGCCCTATAGGACACCTACTACACAAGGCCACGCTATCAACTCAAGGAGACTTAGCAGCTCTACCCAATACATAGAAACAAACACAGGGGAGCAGCCAAAATCCAGAGACAAAGAAACATGTCACAAATGGAAGAAAGCAAACTACTAGTTATAGAGTTTATAACCACAATTATAAGGTTACTTAAGAATCTTCTAGAAACCTCCAAGAGACTTAGTGAGACTTTCAAGGATCTTAGTGAGAACGCCAAAAAAATGAAAAAGTACCAGTCAGAAATTAAGCATACACTGACTGAAATAACAAATAATATACAGGGATTCAACAGTAGACTAGAGGGTCCTGAGAATCAAATCAACGATTTGAAATATGAGGAAGTAAATAATATCCACCCAGAAGAGCAAAAAGAAAAAAGAATCCAAAAATATGACGATAGTGTAAGGAGCCACTGGGACCACTTCAAGTGTACCAGCATCCAAATTATGGAGGTGCCAGAAGAAGAGAGAGAGCAAGATACTGAAAACCTATTTGAAGAAATAATGACAGAAAACTTCCCCTACCTGGTGAAAGAAATAAACTTACAAGTCCAGGAAGCACAGAGAACCTCAAACAAGAGTAACCCACCAAGACACATCATAATTAAAATGCCAAGGGCAAAAGACAAAGAGAGAATCTTAAAAGCAGCAAGAGAAAGGCAGTTACTTACTTACAAGGGAGTTCCCATACGACTGTCAGCTGATTTCTCAACAGAAACTATGCAGGCCAGAAGGGAGTGGCAAGAAATATTCAAAGTGATGAATAGCAAGAACATACAACCAAGATTACTCTACCCAGCAAAGCTATCATTTAGAATTGAAGGTCAGATAAAGAGCTTTACAGACGAGAAAAAGCTAAAGGAGTTCATCGTCACCAAACCAGTATTATAAGAAATGCTGAAGGGTATTCTTTAAGAAGAGGAAGAGTATGATGCATATTAGCATAACCCATGGACACAGTCAGTAGCAGGAGTGAGGGTATGTGCTGGGGGAGTGGGAATGAGTGGGGAGAGGTCAATGGGGGGAAAAGGATACATATGTTATATTTTAAACAATAAAGAATTTTAAAAAAGAAGAAGAGAAAGAAGGAGATAAAAATATGAGCAACAAAGTAGCAACAAATACATATCTATCAACAATTGAATCTAAAAATCAAACGAATAAAAAATCTGATGAACAGAATAAACTGGTGAATGGAATAGAATCAGGGGCATGAAAATGGAACAGACTGATGATTCTCAAAGGGAAGAGGGTGTGGGGGAGGGCAGGAAGATCTACAAAAATGTAAGCCAAGAAAGAAAAAATACGTAAGACCCAAATATAACATGTTAAATACTGTATGGTAGATTGAAGTATTGGTCTCATTTTGACATCCCCCTATAGTAATAGTATAGGTCCTTGGCATATTCTGATAGTGTGTGGAATGCACTGCCCCACCCATTAACCCTGTGACTTGGCCATGTGATTCATTGGTCAATGGAAGGTTAGTGAAAGTCAGACAAGCAGAGACTTACCGTGTATTTGTGCCTTTGGGTTGGCCTCCTGTATTTCTGCCATTGCCATAGAGAAAATAAACCCACAGGTAGTCACTGCTTCTTCAACCTGAACCCCAAGGAGACCCACGGAGCAGTCCTGAATCAGGTCTACATCCTGAAGGCCAGCCCCATCCAGTGAGCAAGAAATAAATGTGTTTTTGTTGCAGTCACTGAGATTTTGAGATTGTTACAGAGCATCCTTACAAGAAAAGCTGCTGATAAACCCTGCAAGGAAATAACATATGGACAATGAAGAAAATACTTCGAGGACCTGAGAAGGTAAACACCTAACTATTTATGTAAGTATCACACAACCTAGATAGAATGAAATGTGCTCAGTGTGTATCAAAATGACAGTGACATTGATTTGAAAACTGCACACGGATTACAAGAACTTGTACACTCAATTTAAAATGAACAAAATTAATGACCATAAGTGGTTAGCTTGATAACAAAATTAGACCTTTATTGATAAAGAGGTCAAAGTCTAAAAATTCCTGAAACTTCATTTAGAACAGTGGTTTTCACAAACTACCATATACTATCTTTTCACATTGTGCTTAGCTGGGAACACTGCAGATGTTTACCACTGTAAGGTGTGGGGCTGTCACACACATACATCTTTCCTTTTTTTCCTTTGCAGGTGGACTTTTAGTTTTTTAAATTGAGATATAATAGACATATACCATTGTGTAAGTTTAAGGTGTACAACATGTTGGCTTGCTACATTTACATATTGCAATATGATTACCACCAAAGTGTTAGCTAACACCTCTATCACATCACATAATTATTACTTTTTTGTGGTGAGAACAATTAATATCTAGTCTCTTAGCAACTTTGAAGTTTTTAATATTGTTGATTAAACCAGTAATTGCCATGCTGTGCATTAGATCTCCGGAACATATTTATCTACTAGCTGCAAGTCTGTACTCTTAAGCAAACATCTCCTCGATTCCCTCACCCCCAGATCCTGGTAATCCCCATTCTGCTCTGTCTTTTATGAGTCCAGCTTTTTATGATTCCACCTCTAAGTAATATCATACAGCATTTGTCTTTCTCTGTCCGACTTATCTCACTTAATGCCCTTAGCATCCATCCATGTTGTCACAAATGGCAGGATTTCCTTCTTTCTCATGGCTAATACAATGCAATATTATATATATATTTATGGTGTTAATCATATTGCAATATAACAGATATAAAGTGATATCTCATTATGATTTTGACTTGTATTTCCCTGATGGTTAGTGAAGTTGAACATCTTTTCATGTAGCTGTTGGCCATTGTATGTCTTCTTTAGAAAAATGTCTATTCAGGTGCTCTACCAATTTTGTTTGTTTGTTTGTTTTGATTTTTTGTTAATCCTCACCTGAAGATATTTTTCCATTGATTTTTCTTTTAGAGAGTAGAAGGGAGGGGGAAAGACAGAGAGAGAGAGAAACATCAACGTGAGAGAGACACATTGATTGGTTCGTCCTGCATGCACCCCAATGGGGGCCAGGAATAAAGCCTGCAACTGAGGTACTGGAATCGAACCTGGTACTGGAGTCGGGTGGGCCAATGCTCTAACCACTGAGAAACCAGTCAGGGCACTCTGCCCATTTTTTTTATTGTGTTCCTTGGGGTTCTTTTTGTTTGTTTTTGCTATTGAGTTGTATGCGTTCTTAATATATTTTGTATATTAACCCCTTATCAGATACACAGTTTGTAAATATTTTCTCCCATCCTGTGGGCCGCCTTTTTAATTTATTGTTGTTTCCTTTGCTCTTGGGTTTAGTATAGCTCTGTTTTGTTCATTGTAGTTTGTGTTGCCTGAAGCACACACCTACTTAAGAGACAATGTTTCCATTTCTCCTGGGATTTAGAAGCTACTGAATTTGAAGACATAAACTTCACAGAGAAATATGCACATATTTGTCCCATCTATATTATAAAAACCCAGTTGCCCTAACACTGTAACGACCAAAGACCAGTCACCAGGAGGCTGCGTGCGTGGCAAGGCACGCGTGGGTGGGCGGGGCTGCATGTGCAGCGAGGCGCACGCAGATGGGCAGGGACTTGACTCTGGGTCTTGCAGTGCAGCGGGACTCAGGGGAGTCTCGAAGCACGATGAGGTCTGGCATCCTGGGTCTCGCATGATTTCCCACGGGTCTGGGTCTCGCGTGATTTTGCGCGCTGGGTCACTAGTGATAAAATAACATAATTACCTTGTTACCATCTGATTTTTAGGTTGCTCTGTCTATTGGAGTCAGGAATCCTACTCAGCCAACTTTAGGACTTTTATAGTAAATGTGCCAATGTCTTAGTTTTGTTTAACAGATTTAGCAGAGAAGATCAGAGAATAAACTAGACAGAGAGAATAAACTCCTAAGACTCAGTCAATATCAGAGCATCAAGCACACTTATAAGAATGAAATATCTGTTATTTTAGTGCTTGTTAATAAATAATGTAGCCAATGGGGGGAAAAGGTTGTGATCATCTATAAATTGCTTATGCTGTTATATTAAATGAAAAAAATCAGCCAGGTAAGATTATGGTAATATCACAACCATGTAAAAGAAAAGATCTCTAAAAAATAAGATTTGGAATATTCATAGAATTGTTAATACATTGTCTTTGAGTGGGAGAGCAGTTCAGTGATTAAGTTTTTCTTTCTATTTTTTATTATTTATATTTTCCATATTGATTATGCATCACTCAAATAAAATATCTTTTAAAATTATTTTTCCTAAATTATAACTTTATTCTTTCAAAATGTAGCTTTCCTTTTTGGCATACTTTTTTCTGTCTTCTTGCACAATCTTAGCAAAAAGTGGGAAAACAAGTTATTATTACGATAGAATTCATGTGTTTCCAACTGATCTCCAAAGGTTTTGTTAATTACCAACAAGACAAATGTTTGGTCCCACAGCTAAAATGACAGCTGCATTGTTAAAAGCTTAATGTTAAGCAGAACAATGAAATGGCATAATCTCTACAAAAGAGTTGACAGTGCCTCACATTCTGGTCACTAAAAATGAAGATGCCATCTTATTATTCAAGATCAGGATCATTTTGATATTACAAAGGACATGAAAATATTGTGTCCCAAAGACCAATATTATCTCCAAATTTGCAATTATCTATATATATAAAAGCCTAAGCGACCATCCAACCATCCGACCGTCCAACCGGTAGCTACGATATGCAATGACCACCAGGGGGCAGACACTCAACTCAAGAGCTGCTGAGCTGCAATGACTTGGCAGCTGCTGTTCTCGGGTGATGCACCCAGAATCAGAGAGGAGGGAGCCCGATTCTGGGGTGCATCACCCGAGAACTGCCCTCTTACAATCCAGGACCCCTTGGGCGATGTTGGAGAGCCAGTTTCAGCCTGATCCCCACAGGCCAGGGCGAGGGACCCCACTGGTACATGAATCTGTGCACTGGGCCTCTAGTTTCAACATAATGGACTGGCCTAACTCAAAACTTTTATTTAATAACTTATAAATATTATAATGTCAAAAGAATGAAGAAGTAGCATACTCTTCATCCCAAAGAGCTTCAAAGACTTTATGTAATGAAATGTCATGATCTCTATTTCTTCAAAGACAACTAGAAAACAGAAATGTGGCCCTGGCTGTTATGGCTCAGTTGGTTGGAGTACCATCCCATGTACCAAAAAATTGCCAGTTTGATTCCTGGTCAGGGCACATGCCCAGATTTCAGGCTCCATCCTGGATAGGGAGTGTGCAGGAGAAAGCCAATGGATGTTTCTCTCTCCCTCTCCCTTCTTCTCTCTCTCTCTAAAAAAAGGTTTTTTTAAAATCTTAACAAACAAAAAAGAAATGTGAAGTGATTTTCCTAAGGCCATGGAGAGTAAAATATTATCATGCCAGATACTTACTGATTTATGAATGTTTAATGAGTGTGTACTTAGAATCTTGAAAATATATGTTCCCACTGGGCTACATAGAGAAAATGTCTTTTTAAATCAAAATTTCCATGTTGCACAAGTAATTTTGCACACAGGAATATTTAGTGTTTTCATTTCCAGGGCAAACATTTGAAAAAAATAAAACTATTTTCCATTTGGCTTTGTGGGGAATTGCTACTAATAACTATTGTTAAATAGTTTGCAAAAATATGACATGTTATTTCATTGCCTGATAATAATAAGTTTAGCAGAACAAAGCATAAACAAATAACTCTATGCTATTGTTTTCCAGCTTCCGAAAATTACACATGCTCTTACTAGTTTATAATTTTGTGCACTTAAAATCTAGAAACATTCATTTAAAATGAATAACCTTATATAATAAATAATACAAGCGTATCTGAAAAGTCATGGAAGATTGATTATTGGCACTTTGCAAAATTAACAATGAAAGACTACTACATCCCATGCCAAAGATTCACCTACATTTCTTAGGAAGGCTCAGAAACAATTTTGGGAGTTTGCTTAATGTATAATTTCTCTTATGAATTACTAGAAGCCCAATGCACAAAATTCGTGCAAGGGTAGGCCCTCGCAGCCACGTCTGCCTCGAGACCCCGAGACCCTGCCCCCCACCCACTGGTCATCCCGGAAGTTCTTTCCAGAAGGTCGTTCTGGAAGGTCGTTCCGGAAGGTTGTTGCGCCATCTGGTCTAATTAGTATATTAGCTCTTTATTATACACTGAGTGGCCAGATTATTATGACCACTTGATGTTTGCAGGAAAATTAGCTATAATTTCCCGCTGAAGTTGCTAGAAGCAACTTACCTCCAATCTACACACACTCACACACACACACACACACACACACACAGGCACACACACACACACACACACCCTTACATCATAGCAACTAAGATCACCCATGAATTGACTTTTTTTTTAAAGTAAGTTCTCCACTACATTTTTTTTCTTCCTCATAAAGAGAAAGTACCTTAACCTTTCCCTGATTGTTGGCAGGTGGCTCAAGAAACAGAAGCCTCACCAAGATTCATGGAAGAATAACAAACTTGTAGAGGGCACTCCAGTGAGTGAGGTCACATGAGGCTAATTAATACTAGAAAGAGCAGTGCAGACATTATAAGTCATAAGATTACAAAGGAGGCCAAACAGTGAGCACTCTAACCGTTTAGAGCTTTATTAGAGAAAACAGCTTTTCTGCCTCCACCAAGGGGTTAACAGGACACATTCCGCTCCGCTCACTCTTCAGTTCACACATACAGGTGGCCCTCTACTCCCCCAGCCCAGAGCCTCCCTTGGGCAAGCCCCCTCCTCTGCCCCAGCCTGGGCCACCTGGTAGGGCAGTTCTGCCTAATTCAGGGGTTTAACTGTTAGCAACCCAGTAAACAGGTCATATTTGGGCCCGTCTTTAGGCTTTTATATTTCAGCTTGTTCAGAAACCAACCTCTTTGAGTATCAGTTTTAGGCTGGTTTTGTTCCAACAGTGCTGGGGCAAAATACTATACTTACTCTCAGGAAAGGGCGTTCATTCATAGTTAATTGGTTTACACCAACTCCAAACCAGATCTACAGCCTGATTTATAAGGAAGCCACCCACCACCCCAGGGATAGTGAGTCCACACTGGGATAATCTGCTTACCAGCATCACAACCCCAGCCACAGTGCTCCAAGGCTTGTGCTCTTATTTATTAATATTTCTCTTTTACAGGATCAGTGTGTTTTAATTTAAAGGATTATGCCAAAGGAAACTGCATCACCACTCTGAAAGGAAAGTAAGTACCACTTGTCAAAGACTAACACCAAAAACATGCATAGCATTTAGTATGTGCCAGGCACCATTATAAGTGCTTTATGAATACTAATTCATAGAATTCTCATAATAATCCTATGAGGTAGGAACTAGTATTGCTGACATTTTTAGGTGAAAAAACTGAGGCATGGGGAGATTAAGAAATTTGCTCCAACTCAGACAGCCAGGGAGGGGCAGATTGGAACCTGTCCCAGGTTGTCCTGGCTCTAACTCAGCTCTGACCCACCCCAAATATAGAAAGTGACCATAGCAACAAAGGCGGTGAAAAGAAATCAATGGTCTCATAGGGTAAGTAGGAAAATGAAATGCAAAGCAACGATAACCAATTGATTAACAAAATTCGCACCTGAAAATTCTAATTTTTTGCCCAAGAAATAACTGTTAATAAAGTCAATGATAACATTTTACATTGAAAATGAAATACAAAGAATAATAACCAGTTGATTCATGAAGATCCACTCTGAAAAATTCTATTGTTCTCATGCAAGAAATAACTGTTGATGATAAGTCAATAATAAAAGCTTCATTTCAAGTGGCTTCATTTTTAGATTACAGTGAAATGCCCTGAAAGGAAAGAATGTTTTAATTTGTTTTTGCTTCTCTTGTGTTATGTCATAAGCAGAAATCTATGGAGGTTGAATGGACTTGAATCACTCTGAGTTTACATAATGGCATTTTTCCCCACTGCATTCTTCAATGTACTTCTCAGCAGTCATTCTTACCCACCTCCTCTTTCCCCACAGGAGCCTGCCTTCAGTGACTCATGTGGTCTGCAGGAAGTGAATTACAGTTCTTGGTTCTGCTAAGTTAGCCTCGCCTGAGCAATAGTAGTGTATCTGTGAAGTCAAGGATGTGATGGGCATTCCTTTTTATAAGGTATGCATGATGAGGGACACTGTTAAGTCTCCTTTTCCTTCACTTGCTGCTCACACAGTTACTATGCATTTCCCAGCCTCCCTTGCAGTTAGGTGGGGTCACATGACTGACTCTGGCCAATAGAATGTGAGTAGACGTGATTCTTGGCACCTTCAGTGATCCCTGAATGCCCTCTCTTTGTCTGTCTGTGGCTGGGGGAAGCCAACAAAAGATCTAGAGGAACCTAAAGCCCCAGGATAAAAGGCTTGTGACCTCACAGTCCGTGAAGGAATATGGAGCAGAGGACCCACGAAAGCTGGCATCGGACTGTGATGTGAGAAACAGCCTTTTACTGTCTTAACTCACTCTGATTTTGAGATAGTTTATGACAGCAGTTAGTTTATCCTGATTAATATAATACAGTAACACAAATGCTTATCTCTTACTAGTATTTGAAAGTTTTTCCTCCGTGTAGCCCATGAAACGACCACTCTTCGGTAAACAGTAACGATACTGCCCCCACCTACACAGCGTGGTCATTCCATAGAAAATGTGCTTTCAGATGCTGACAAAAATAGTGAAAGGTGGCATCGCACCAAGTCATCTCCTATCTAACTCTGCTCTGGAATTTGCTGTTTTCTCTCTTCCAGATAACCCTTCCCTGTAAATGAGTAAGTAGGACTCCTGGGGTTTAATCACAGAATCTTGCTTTTTCCCATTATCTCTTTAAAACTGGTCAGTTTCTTTTAACTCTGATTTTTATAGTCATGCTTAGATTTTTTTTTAAAAAAATCTGCTGTCATTTTACATCACAATTGCAACCCCAGTTCACTATATGAATGCATCAAGTTTTATATAGTAATCAACAGATCAGTCATGATTTAAAGTTGACTTCTCCCTTCCACATGCCCATCCCTGGTCCTGGGCCAGTGGCCAGCTGCTCACTTTACCAGAGGACATCTTCTGTATTAAATGTTTACCAGGTTAACATCTTCTGTATTAAATTCTTCCTCCCGCACCTACCCACTGCTGTTTCTGACCTGTATCCCACCCATGAGGAAAGCTGTAACAGGGGAAAGAAGTAAAAGAACAGGAAAATTCCCACTCGACGAGTGCTATAGTAAGACAGTGCTGTTCTTTCTACTGTAGTGGATAAAGCTGACACTTTCTATTGTATGCATCTTTATGGGTCCTCCGGACACTCCTTTCTGGGTCCCTGTGGCTGCAGCCCTGTTGACTCATCAATGCCTTTCATTTGGCTGCCCATTCCCAACACCCTCCACTTCTGTCCCCTACGCCCCACACCCCAGCCACCACCTGTATACACCTCCCAGGCTTTATTGCCATGGTCTCCTCACGCTGGCTGAAACCCATTACAATTTTTCCAGGCCATTGGTTCCACATCTGGTCCCTAGGAGCCACATTCCACCAGAGGGCAGTGTGATTAGTCTGAGGTGGCAGCAGCTTACCACCCCGTCTCTGGCTCCTTTCATATCTCCGTGGGGTTAGGATATTGGGTGACAAACCCCAGTCTACCAAGCCTCTCTACCCACAGGGTCACGTTGTAAGCTCCCTGGGTGTCTGGTGGAAGTCGCCTCAGATTTGAGATGAGGGGATGAGAGCCTCCCTACATCTTCCTCTTGCGTGGGTAAAATCAGAATGCAGCTTTTCCCTCTTTTTTTTTTTTTTGAGACAAATCCTCATCACAAAACTGTTTTACTTTTTAACCTCAATTCACTTATCCTTGACATAGGTGAGGGTCTTAATGAGTCATAGAAGTGGTTTTCAGATTTCCCTTTCTAATATTCCTTTTGGAATGGACTTTTGACTTATTTTGATGCCTCGGTCAAAACTTCACAGGTAAGTCCAGACCTTCCATGTGAGCCAGCATTCCAGCTACTGCATGTTGTTAGACATCTTATTTAACATGTCTAGGCTTTAGGGCGGTTAGCCTCTTATTCACTACACATAGAAATTGCTTGATTCGGGGCATCAACAGCTATTCCACTTCCATTTCCTTTCAGCATACAATTCAACTTTCTCTTAACCACCCCTGCTGGGGGCTTCGTCCATCTATGCTTCTACTCTTCCATATTCATAGGGTAGCAATCAGATCGGAAGGGCAGGCCCCGGCACTCTGTTCCTGAGTTGTAATCGTCTAGTTTTTACTCTGATATCAGGACATAGATCAATTAAAAACACCAATTGTGAAGATGTTTTTTTTCACACTTGACACAAGATGAGGAAGTGTCCCCTGTCCACTTATGTTATCTCGCTACCATATTTGTTTACTTGCTTCTTGTATGTTCCTCTCCACACTCTGCCCCCACCCCACTCGCATCTCTTTTCCACGACAGCAGAGCTTACCCATCTGGTTGACGACTGGTCGCTATCACCAGTGCCCATGACAGGGACAGAGAAGATGCTCTAAACCAGTGCTTCCCAAACTTCAGGGTGCATGGGAATTTCCCGGGCATGATTCTAACTCAGTAGGCCTGGGGTTAAGCCTGAGAAGGTGTTTTCCTAACAAGTGCCCTGGTGGTGTTGATGGTCTGCAGATGACCACACTTTAAATAGCAACGTTGGAATATATTTGTTGAATGAATTTTACTTTTGCTTGTTTGTTTGTTTACCGTAGTTTAAGGAAACTTATGGAGATTATAGGGAAGGGAGATCCTCAAATCGTCCCTTGCCACCACCATTGACTATCCCCAGTTTTAGCTCTGTTCTCATCTTTCTCAACATCACCACCTGATGTCTTTTACTCAGGGTCTTGTAAGCCCATCCCTCCTGCAACAAAGTTCCTGAATGCCGGATAGCTCTTGTTCCAATTGAAACTGATAGCTCTGTCTTTGACCTTTGTCAGTGTCTGCTCATGGTCTAGGCAGAATTTCAGAGAGCGCTCTGCAAAAGGGCCAGACCTTAGCTTGGGGTGGAGGACTCTGAACTGCATAAGTCTAAGGATGGCTCAAAGAAAAGGGTTCATCTCACCCATAGAGAGGGGAAAGTGACCATTCAGACTACCCTGGAAAGTGTGGCCTCATTTTACTTTTTAACTCCTCTAAGGCAGATGGATGCTTTGCATAAATTTGCATAGTATCAGGCAGTACTAATACTGTCAGGTGATAAACTGACTTATTAAGAAAATCTTCTGCCCCAAATTCCAGTTTTGGAGACAATAAGCAAACAGATATTTTCCAGAAACCTTCTGACTTCAAAGTGGAGGGCAGTGTGGGCAGCAGAGGCCCTGGCCGAGCTAAGCTGGAGGGAGGACAGTGAAGTTTGATTGGGGATCTGAAATTACAACTGAAGCAGCAGCTCCTACAAATTCAAGTTTGCATTACTTATCACTTGGATTGGGTAGTTCTCCCTTATTTCCCACCATGAGTGAGCACTGTATCTCAGGAGAGTGGGAGAAAGCATGGAAAAAGCAAAGATTTCAGAGTGTGGTTCACTTTCAGATTCTCTACTTACTGGATTGTCTCATCTTTAGAATAAGAATAGTAGTCTTGCAAGGTCACTATGAGAATTAAATAAAATATACACTGAGTGGCCAGATTATTATGACCAACCCATCAGTACTTCGCTGGGCCACCTTTTGCCTTCAAAACTGCGGCGATTCTTCTTGGCACTGATTCCACGAGATGTTGAAAGGTGATGCGAGGAATCTGACACCATGCCTAATGCATAGCACTGTCCAGTTCTGTGAGATTTGATGGTTGTGGAACCAGCTGCCTGATGGCTCTTTTAACTTCGTCTCACAAATGCTCAATTGGATTGAGATCTGGTGATTGTGGGGGCCACCTAAGCAAGGTAAAGTCTCCCTCATGTTCTTGAAACCACTCCTGCACAATACGAGCACCGTGGCATGGCATATTGTCTTGTTGGAAGAAGCCATCTCCATTGGGATACGCCATCAACATGATAGGATGAACTTGATCAGCAACGATACTTAGGTATGTTGTGCTATTCAGATGTTGTTCCACATGAATTAAAGGGCCCAAATCATGCCAGGAAAACATGCCCCAAACCATAACACTGCCCCCACCAGCTTGAAGGGTTGTACTCATGCATGTGGGGTGCATGCTTTCATGCTGTTTCCGCCAAATTCTCACTCTGCCATCTGCATGGTGCAACTGGAAACGTGATTCATCGGACCACATGACTTTTTTCCAATGCTCAACTGTCCAATCCTTGTGTTCGTGTGCGAATTGGAGACGTTTTATCTTGGTAACTGCAGACAGCAAAGGTGTTCGAACAGGCCTTCGGCTTCCATATCCCATACGATGCAGTGTATGGCTAATTTGCCTACAAATGTCAGGTGGTCATAATAATCTGGCCACTCAGTGTATATCAAGAGGCCCAATGTAATGCCTGCCATTTAACAGTCACTGCGTAAATATTCCCTCTCCCCCTCCAAGGACCACCACAGACCGGAAGGCACGTGATATTCTGTAGGCTCCTTAGGTTGTAAAGCAGGTTAACTCTGAAAGCATCTTCACAGCCCTTTTTGTACTTTGTTTTCCTAGAAAAAAAAATGGGGTGGGGGGAGGCAGATGTGAAGAAAAGAAATGCAAAAAGAGGGAACTATGGAAGAAGGATATTGCAAAACACAAACGAAGCTTACAGTTTCATCAGACCTAGGGATGTAGTGTGTGACTGTCAGAGGCTTCTGCAAGACAGGCGAAGGGCAGCTGACAGCAAGTTAAATCTGCAGTAAATGCTCTCCAATTAAAAGAATAGTAAGTCAAGCATCTGAGTTTATTGTGAATCTGACCCAGAAATTAATTTTTAAGAAGAAAGAAGTCTTGCTGTTCCCATCGCCTGCAAGGGGAGCAACATTGGCACTCAGCCTTGCTAAGCACTGATGTGTATTCCCTGGTGGGACCCTAGGGAGCCATGCTATTAAAACCTCCTAAATATAGCCTCTGAGATGGAATGTTTGCTGGACCCTTTTACATGTCAAGATCCAAAGTAAGTACAAATCTGCAGTATAGATAAAATTTGGGCCCTGCTGGAGCACAAACTGTACCCTTTCCTCCCTTCCTCCCTTTCAGGGTCTACTTATATGGAGCCACTAGGCGTCTTCCAAGATATGTCAGACTGAAGGGAGAAGCAGCACCCTCCCTCTTTCTAGAGAACAGCCTCCTCTCACCTAGAGTTCTGCAAAGACCTCACCTGAGACAGGTGCTCCACATGGTAAGGCTTGTCCACCTCAAGAGCTCTCCCACTTGCACTTCCTGCCTCCATACTAGGTTGAACCGCAGTTCCAGGAAAATAATAAAGTCCCTGATCCAGGAGGAATGATACATGCTCATAGGACCTGCCAATGTGTGCAAGTAAGAACCTGTAGAATGAAGAATACATATGAGAATGAATCTTCAAGGGTTTGGACCAAGAGATGCAAGTATAGTTGGGATGTGGAAGAACAAAATAAATTGACAAACAAAATGGAAACAGGGGCATGAATACATGGAAGATAATGGCAACTGACAGAGGGGAGGGAGCTTGGGGGGCTGGATGAAAGAAGGTAAAGGGATTAAGCAAAAATACATATATAACACATAGACCAAACAACAGTGTGGTGTCAGCCAGAGGGAAAGGGGTGAGGGGTTAGGTGGAGGTGGGCAAAGTGGGGGAATTGGGGATGGAAAGAGACTTTGCTTGGAGCAGTTTGCAGTGTGCAGATGATGTTTTGTTGAGTTGTACACTTGAAACCTGAATGGTTTTGTGAACCAAGGTCACCCCAACAAATTCAATATAAAAATAATAAAAAAAAGAACTGACCACAAAAAAATGAATTTATTGGTATATGAACATTTTCCTATGATTTGGGAGCTTAACATTTTGCCAAAATCACCTGAGACTAGTCCAAAAATGTTCCTGGAATGGTCTCTTGAAAATTGAATATGACAATAACCTACAGTATATTAGGTAGATATATTAATTTGTCCTAGCAAAATATTGAAGTTGGAATCAGGAGGCCCTGAAAGGTGAGAATATTAGCATGTATTTAAGCGAGGTTGGAGAGTTCACTACCTGAATGTATTGTCCAAAAAAACCCAAAGGTAGAATGCTCAGGTGAGAAGCAATGGCTATCCTCTGTAGGTTAAAATTGACAGTAGGAGATACTGTGTGGGACTGGGCTAATGACTTGGCCATCACTATATCTGTGGTATCTGGATTTGGAGATGACAGGGGCTAAATGGTGGCATTTAATCATCAGAGATGTGGAGGAAATAATTACCTTCATAGCATCAAGGCTGGAGTAGCAGAGCGCTCTGTCGCCGATAACTAGAATTCATGGGTGTGGAACCAACAGGTGGAAGTAGGATTGGGCCCTGTCACCATTCCTCTCAGTGACCTACTTGCTGAATGTGTGCTTCTGCACCTGCTTCTGAACTCCTGGTTCACAGAGAGGGGGAAGCTTCTCCCAGAGGACGCAGTGCGGACATGAAGCTATGACATCCAGTTAGTTATATGGGCTCCTCATTCCAGTAGACTAGTAGCCAAAGAAAGGATCACTATCAAGGTGGGAGTTATTGACCTTGATTATAATAAATAAAGTTCTAGGATTGATACTACATAATAGGGACGAAAGGAGAAAACTAGTGAGTTTCTCCGAGTATTTCTGTGCCCTTTATCATATTAAATAAAAAATCTCAGTAACTATGGCCACAGGTGTTAGTAATAAAAATAGACAAAGCTCCATCTCTAAGGGATAAAGATCTGGGTCATTGACCAGGCAAGCAACTTAGACCTGCTTAAACACTGTCTAAGCATGAATGAATTTTAGAATGGGTTAGAGAGGAATGTGATGATAAACATCGATCACAGCTTCGGCTCCAGTTGCAAAATGATTGGAGCTTGTTGAAATAGCCCTGCTATTTTACACATTTCATTGGACTGCAACAACTTTGCTGGTAACCTCATGAGATTTTTACCATAATCTATGGCAAGCATCACATTTAATGGTTAAACTCTAGAAAAATCCCCTTTAAACTCAATTTCAAGACAAGGATCCCTGATTTTAAGACAGCTAGTTAATATTCTGAAGAGATAATAGCAATACATTAAGTCAAGAAAAATATTGATAGGAATAAGAATTGGAAAGGAAAAGATAAAATTGTCCTTTATTGTACAGGTTATGATTGTCAATATAGAAAATCCAAGAAAATTTGTGAATAAAGAACTGATAAAAAGATTGCCTAAGTTGTGAAATACAAGATCCACATTCTGAAGTAAATAACATTCCTTTATACCCATGATATTGGATTAGGAAATAAAATTTAAAGAAGATTTCATTCACAATGAGTTATATAAAGATATATTATATGGAGGAAATTACAAAAACACTATTGGGAAATTTAAAATACATGAATAAACAGACAGATTATGTTCAAGGATGGAAAGAACTCCTAATTAGTCTATGAATCAATGTAATTCCAACAAAAATGTTAACAAAATTGTTCATGAAATTTGATAAGTTGATTCTAAACTTTATATGGAAGAGCACAAAACCAAGAATAACAGACAATTTTGAAAAAAAAGATAGGAAAGCTAACCCTACTGAGTAGCAAGGCTTCTTATAAACCTACTAGAGGCCCAGCATGTGAAATCACGCGAGACTCAGACCCGCCACGCCATTGTGGGACCCCAGGCCCGCCGCGCCGCAAGACCGCCGCGAGACCCATCAATGCACCTCCTGGTGACCAGTCATTTGGTCGTTCTGGCATTCTGGCGTTATGGCCACAAGCCTTATAATATAGATAGTAGTTAAGGCTGTGTGGTAAGGGAATCAGCAAATTGTTTAATGGAATAGAGGATTCAGAAATGGACCCATGCCTATATGCAATCCTGATACCTAGGAGTGGTGGAACTGCAAATATCTTAGACAATATATGGATGAATGAGTCAATGAATATACTGGGACAACTGATTATCTATGTGAGAAAAATAATAAACCTGGATGCCTATACCACATCATCCACAAAAAACAAAACTTGAAATATTTAGAAGAAAATACAGAATTTTTATAACCTTTAGCTAGGAAAAGTTTTATGTAACCCCCAATCCCAGCACACACATACACAAAGAAATCATTAAAAAAAAAGTAGTACAGTGTTTCTTTCAAGATAGGCTTATTATTATAATGATTACTATAATTACATGCATCTGCACATCATCTGTCCACTTCATTGTAAATAAATTAGGATAATCAAGAGTAGGTTGAAGAGTTTTTAGGACAGCAGTTGAGGACAAAATGTTAAGAGAAAAATGGTATACTTTATGTAAGAGTTGGAATTAATTCTTTATGGCCCAGAAAGCAAGTCATAGGGGAGACAAATTATAAGTCAATGTAAGGTATATTTCTCACCAATGATCAGAAGTGTCTCACAGCACAGACATCTCAGTAATTAATGTTTTATTCTGAACTTAAATTAATTGTTCTCTTCAGAGAACCCAGCCACCTAAATTACTTCACATTTTTTCCCTTTCGAAAGTATTTGCCAAGTGAGTGTGAATAGAAAGGAGAAAAAACTTCCTTTTTGGTAGCAAATAAAACTGCTTGAGCTTTAGAGTGTGAAATGAGTAGGCCCCTGAGGAAGTTATTGTTAGTGTCAGATCCCATGACAAGGCACTGACTTCTGTAAGGATTATCAGTCTCACAAATTTAAATTGATTGAAGTAATAAAAAACCTGGTAAAGATGTAAATCTAAAGTAGAGAAAGGCCTAAGATTTCTTAATATAGCTACCCCTGTGGAAATGTGTATTAACAAAAAGAGAAAGCTTGCTACCCCATAAAGCTTATAAAACACCATATTTTTAATGTGACTTCATATTTTCAGCTTGATTTACTTATTAGTCCTATTTAATTTTTCATATATTTTTATTTCATATTTTTTAGGACTTAGTTCACTCATAATTGCCATTGTTGCCTGATGAGTCATGTACCTGATTTGTTCCTTATAAAATCTTAAGTCAGTTGCTACAACAATGCTATGTCGCCACATTTTCAAAGCCACACATTCAACCTATCCCCTGGATTTCAGATTTTTGTGCTAGCACGTCAAATTATACTAGAATCTGGATTCTAAGGGTGGCTCTTCTAGCAAATAGTGATTATAATTCATAAAAGTGTAGAAATTTACTTTACAGCTTAGTCTATGACTGGGAAAGAGCAAATATTAAATAACCAATAGGTTTCTAATAGTAGGATGATAGTGTAGACATACACCATGTTAACTGCAATAGCAGGTAATAAGGCCTTTTAAAAAAATCCTCACCTGAGGACATGTTCTCTAATTTTAGAGAGAGAAAAAAGGAGAGAGAGAGAGAGAGAGAGAGAGAGAGATGAGAGGGAGAGACATTGATCAGTTGCCTCTTGTATGCATCCTGACCAGGGATTGAACTCACAACCTAGGTATGTGCCCTGACCAGGAATCGAACTTGCTACCTTTTGGTGTAGAGATGACACTCCAACCAACTGAGCCAGAGCTACCTGGCCAGAGCAATAAGGGCATTTTTAAAAACTAAAGCAAGACCATAAGGGGCCTGGAGCAACAACCCAAGTAGGAAAGTTCGCCTAATAACTTGTCGGTTCAAGTAAAGTTTATTTGTGGACAACCATGAGTATCCACGTACAGTCAATTCTCTGTCTTTCGCTGTGGTTGGGAACGGTTAATTGAATCAAATATTCAACTACAATATTAGAAAATACATGTCCAAAAATGAACTTGCAGCAAGCCTACAGCTAGTTCTGCTCTCAGTATCCAGGGGTGCTTGGAAATTTGACTTCCATTTCAGCTGGTGCTGAAGTTACTGCCCAGAAATATGCCAGAGTTGTTCTGCATCCCATAGTGAGCCTGGTGAGGAGGCTGTCTTATAGGAAATCCAGAAAGTTGGGAGAGCCTGGAAAAGGGGCTTGATTTGGGGGCAAAATTTAAGGAGGAGCTCATGCTCAGCCACGGGCTCTGCATGTGCAGGCCCCTGAAAGTGGGGGCCTCCTTAAATGTTATGCCCTGGGGCCCCTCACTCCTCTTACCCTATTCTTAGCCCTGGGCAAGAGGACACAAACAAAGAGGCAAAAAATGTAACTGTGAGCCCAGGACATCCTCAGGCCAAACTGACCTTTCTCTAACACTGAAGTCCCTGTGGAAGACTTGGGGGTCTGGGAGGCCTGCACCTCTGTCTAGGTCCTAGACTCTAGGAGCATGTTGCACTGTCTGATTTCTGTGGTTACCTTCCTACTGGTAAATTTTTGTGTCCTTTGCAATTAAATAAGTTTTCCATCTTTTAACGGTGTCTCCTGGCACTTTTCCATCAATTACCTCATTGTCCTCCTACATTATCACCTGTGCAACACTTAACACTAAAATAAGAATCAAAATCGAAAATCAAGGTCAGCAATGAACAGCAGCGATTATCCTGCAGGTGTAAGGAGTTAGCAGACAATAGCAGACCTATGGGAAGAAGACTAGGTCAACTAGGTAATTCTCTACATTCACTTAAAAATTCTGTTTATTAACAAGTTGACAGTTTCTTGAAGTTTTATTCCTCTTACATGCTAAAAAACACACAACCTGTTTCTAGCTCCAAATAAAAATAAGTAATTCAAATACCAACAAAGAAACAGTATTGTTCCCTTGTAAAAGGTGGTGGGTCTTCTGCCTAACTGAGCTGAATGCCCATGGGGCCTCTAGCGGTCTAATTATCTATTGCTGCATAAATACCTACCCTAAAATTATGTGGCCCAGAACAACAAGCATCTTTTGAATTCTGCCCACGAGTATCAAATAGGGTCATTCAATGGTATTCAGCTAATAGCTGGGCTGGTCTGAAGGATACAAGATGGTTTCATTCACAGCCTGGAAAGCTGGGCTCAACTGGGCTCCTCTTATCCTCTACATACTCTCAGGGTCTCTCCATGTGGTCTCCCATTAGGGGAGTCAGACTTCTTACATGGCAATCCAGGGCTCCAAATGCAAGTTTTCTAAGAGCCAGGAAGCGGAAGGTACCAATCTCTTAAGGCCAGGACTGGAAACTGGCCCAACACCACTTCCACACATCTGCTCTCTTTTGTCAACACAGCCATAGAGCCCATTGCTGAACATTGTTATTTATATTATTATGAATTATTATAAATAACAATATTATGTGAGTATTTGCGCACATATCATTGCAATTACAATTACTTCCTTTGGATGGATTGCTAGGAATAAAATTACTAGGTCATCAAGTTAAATATTTCAAAGGCCCTTCCTATAAACTACCATATTTTTTTCCATCAAGTTCATAGCAACTTATCATTCCACCTGAAAATACAAAATTTTCATCTTGTCATATGCCCATCATGAAATGACTGTTATTTTTTAAATCTTTATTGTTGAAAGTATTACATATGTCCCCTTCTATCCCCCATTGACCTCGTCCAACCCATCCCCACCCTAGACCTTCACCACCCTGTTGTCTGTGTCCATGGGTTATGCATATACTGGTATGCATACAAGGTCTTTGGTTGATTATCTCCCACCCACCCTCCTCTGGCAATGACTGTTATTTTTAAATCAGAAAATAGAGGAATATGTCTTTTTGAATCAAGGAAGTTGGTGGCTTCTCAACCAAATTACTCTTGAGTAAATCAAGAAGTACTAGTAAATATTGGGATAACACTGAGTGCAATAAACAAAGGATTGATGTTGCAAGCAGGTTCTTAAGTGATCTTTTGTAATCGACTCTTCAGATGGTGAATCAGTCAGGGTCCCAGCAGGAAATAGACTGTGCTCTACAATGGGGAGTTGAGGGGTATTTACTAAGTGGCTGTTTACAAAAGAACAGAGCAGAGTCAAGACTTGGAGGAGGACAGCAGGACAGCATGAAGGGGAAGGGAACAAGACAATCACTGGAGACAGTAAAGGAAGCCTAACAGTAGATGCAGCCCAACAGGTGGGAACTAGAAGAAGGGCAGCCTGACTTCACTCCCCTCCAGCCTTTCCTACCCAGTGCCTTCCATTAAACCAGCACAGCTTCATTCCAGAGGGCAGGGCAATGGAACCTGGTTACTATGCATTGAATGTTTGTGTCCCCCCAAATCCATATGTTAAAGCCCTAACCTTCAGTATGAAGGTATTAAAAGATGAGACCTTTGGGAGGTACTTAGGTTTAGATGAGGTCATGAGGGTGGAACCCCCATGATGAGATTAGTGCCCTTAAAGAGAGGAAGAAACCAGAGTCCTTTCTCTTCAGCATGTGAGGACATAGCAAGAAAGCAGTGTCTGCAAGCCAGCAAGATCCCTTGCCAGAAGCAAAAATGGCTGGCATCTTGATCTTGGGCATCCCAGCCTCCAGAACAGAGAAATAAATGTCTATGGTGGTTTGTTATGGCAGCCTGAGCAGACTAAGACACTAGCAGATACAGTGGTACAGCTTAGCCTCTCAGGTCACAGAGGAGAGTGGAGAAGGGCAGAGAGTGCGTCTACAGGGGCAAACTGAAACCATCCATAGGCAGCTAGTAAGAGACAAGTAGACTTGCAGGATGGCAGCAATCTATGCTGCACAAACCACCACGATAAATAATTCACCTAGTGTTAGTGTTGTCTGTGGAATTCTCAAGCAGCAAGTGGGAATATTATGATGTAATCATTTCCCTTTACTCTAGTAATTTGGAGAGTGAAAATTTTAAAGCTTTTTTCTTCTCAGGAGAACAGAGGATATTTGTGGGTCCAATAATATCTTTGCAAAACAGAAGAAACTAACTATATCTTCAAATTACCCAGGCAGAGGAATGCATTCTAATAAGCAATTGAGTGAAAAACCCTACTGTGATTGAATTTACTTTTCCAGAGGAATGGAGGAACTAGTCATGAATGTTTCATTAAAACTCCTCCTAATCATAAATGTATATCCATGTCTTAACAAGTACATGGTTTTAGCACTGCAACTCTCCAAGCCAGCAAACAATTCTGAGAAATTGTCTTTAATCCCTCACAAGTGACTCAAAACTCCCACTGAGGCTTTATCACACATTATTTAGTAAAACAATGAATCAACAAACCAGGAGACCTGGAAAACCATGGCAACCAGGAACAAGACTGGAGAGGCAGCCAGCGTTTGAAGGACAACACTAGAAGGGATGCACAGTCTTCCTGGGTTCTGAAGCCCACCCTGTTTGACTTGACCTTGCCTTGGCCACTCATCTTTCCTCTGCAGACTCAGTACAGGAACTGGAAGCTAGAATGGTCTTCGCGAGTTCAACTGGTCTAGCCCTCTACGTGCAGGCATATTGTTATCATTTTATACCTGAGGAAAATGAGACCAGAGACTTCAAGTGGTTTGTCCAAGGTCACAGAACTAATAAATAGAAAAAGAAAATATTAGAACTCTAGTCCTGATCTTCCTAGCCCAATGCTTTTGTTGTCTGAAAGGGGACCTAGCCCTGAGCGGGTCTGCCTAGGGCTGGCCGGTAGTGGGTGGGTTCGTGACTTTGTGTAGGAAAAATTTCACAGCAAGAATCCAGGTGACTATGAGGGAATGTTTATTAAAGCTGAGGACAGTAAAACAAGAAAGGGCTTAGTATAAGAGGAGCAACAGGAGAGCCTGGGCTGAGCTGCCCTAGCTCTCTGGGAAGTCAGAAAAAGGGGCCCTTGGGAATAGGTTCAGGGGACTAGCCTGCATCAGGTTGTTGCTGCCTATTGCTCCCCAGATTGCAAGTCTCATGGGCCCCTTAGAATTTAGGATATGCGTGCCTGCGGGGGAAAAGTGGAGGAAGAAGAGGGAAAAGGGAATGATGGGGACTGCTCCCAGGAAGGAGAGCACGTACTGTGTCCTTTGTCTTGAGGCTTTATTTTTTTCTCGCAGGTGGACTCTCAGGAGAGGTCTCAGGGGAGGGTTTTAGCAGAATATTCATCAGTTTTCTAGGTGTGCTCCTCCAAGGCCCTGGTCTCCACGGATTGGTTAGTCATCGCAGCTGGTCCTGGTGTCGCCAACCTGGTTTTGCTGCTTTTCTGGGTCTGGGGCTAAAATACAACTGAGGCCTAGATGTTATTTCTAGGGAGGTGACCTTCTCTATGTGCAGTAAATTGCTCTGCCGGTTTGTTCAGCTACCTTCTCAGTTTCCCTATTCCACTTGTCCTGGCTTACTGGACTGTCTCACTTTCATCACCTTCAATTTTTGCATGGTCTGGTTCTATATATGACTGGGATGAGGGAAAAGGGAACTCAGATTCTCCATACAACTCTGATGGTGATAAACATCCTGTTATGGTCAATTGATAATCGCATACTGAAAGTGAAATTAATCTATAAAATTGCACACACCAATAAAGAAATTTCACATTTCATAGCAAATGTATCCTTCAGAAAATATCATGAAATATAGCAGGTGCTGGTTTCTATCAGCCTAGCCAACACAAAGCCAGTGGATTTTTACTTTTTCCTCATAATTGTTAGAGAATTTGTTCATTTAGTTAATGATAAATATTTTAAGAATGTGAGAGCAGGTATCTACTGAATGATGTTAATTAAGCAGACAAAGATCACAAAAGCATGAAGAAGTACAAGCACAAAAGTCCTATATTTAGAGCTAATAGAAGCAAGACTGATATAAAGCTTACAATCACTTGGTTATCATCATCATCCTTATCATCATCATCATCATTACCATCCAATCTCAGGGTATTCTCACTGGAGACACAGAATTCTCATCTTCTTTCATGGCCTCTCATGAGTACCTCAACACTATCCCTAAATGGCATTTGCAAAGACCATGCCTGCTAGATAAGCCAGGGGTTTTTCATTCATCCTTTTGTGAACATCAAAACACATTTCCCAGGTCTTGTACTGCAAAGCATTTGAGTCAGTGTTCTGGATGGACCCCAGGCACCAGTGTGCTGTAAGAACTCACCGTGTGATTCTGATGAATGGAAACACAGATGTCTGGGCTCTGTCCCAGAACAACTGACTAAGAATCTCTGGGGTTCAAGGCCTGGGAGATGTGTATTGTGAAAAGGATCCCTTAAGTTGATTCTGATGAATACCCAAAAATGAGAAGTACTTTCCTCAACTGACAGGCATAAATCTATCCACACCACCACAGGTATCCTTTGGAGCAACAATCCATGTTAAATGTAAATTCAAATACAGACAGACTCCAGCCATTCCCACAGCTAACCTCGCATTGGCTTCAATCTGGATAAAAGCTAACTTTGCTCCTTAGGACACTGTTGAGTGTATTTAAGTATACCGTGGAGATTGCATGCACAACTCTGATGCATTTCTTATTATTTTTTCATGCATTCACAAATCACCTTTATGAGCCCTAACTTCACACCAAATCATAAAAATGCACATTAAACAAGAACACAAACCAAACAAAAGCCTCAATTTGAAAAAGTGTTTAATTTACTATACGAATCATTGTGTTGCCTCTCTTTTCATATGTTAAAATAAATTTGAATCTATTTACAAAATCTTGTGCTGATTTAAGTAAAACATAAAAAAATAGCACACATCATTAAAAGTTTATAAGTTGAGATAACATCAGAGGCAGACTCCAAAATCCATCTAAGGCAAGAGGCAGCCTGACATTTTTAAGAAACACTTGACCAAAGAACAAGTCACCAACTGACATCTTAAATTTTCAGAGCACAGAATGTCAACACCAAGAGGACTGAGTTGGTAAAAGTTGAGAAGAAATGGGTCCTGAGAAGTAAAGTCTGTTTCACACAAAACAATCTAGTGCAAGATTTTGCACATCACTGAATAGCTGCAGCACGTGGGTATGTTCACATTTTGCTTTGTAGGTTTCCCTCTACAGATTCATTCTCTCTGCTTTGTGCAAGTCCTAACGGTGAGCTATACAAATGCCATAAATTGTAGAGTGCAAATAGCGTCGAATCCTGTGCTCACAAGGAGCCCCCAAGTACTAATCATGCACTTCTCAGTTTTAAACATACAGAAAACACTTCTGTCCTAAAATGATGACAATCGCAGAAACCTCTCAGTAGAACAGATCCCTGATTTCTGCTGCCAGTGAAGGGAGGGGAGACTAGAAGACGAGTCAGACAGTAGCGTAACCAAACCATCATCCTATTAATAGAAAGTCCAAATACAATGGCAGGGCAGCATCATATTTACTCTAACTAAAATTAGATCAAATCCTTCTTGCCCAGCATGTCAGTACAGCGAGCTGCCTATCAAAGAACCAAAATAGATTTGGGGACGTGTTAACGGACCAATACAAAAGCTGTTCTTTATAAGACACTGAGGGGTAAGGGAGGGCAGGGGCTTGTCAAGGGCAGGGGGGAAAAAAGGACACTTATGTAATACCCTTTGTAATACTTTTAGCGAAAAATAAAAAAATAAAAATAAAAAAACAAAAAAAAAACACAAAAGCTGTTCTTTGCTGCAGAAACTTGAAAACAGAACCACTGTTATTCACTATCCCCAGGCGGTGACCCTTGCTTGGAGGAAAGCCCACCCCATTCTCCCTGAGATGCTGTAATTATATGGATGCTCTTCATTAAACACCAAGGTGTTTAAAAGACCATAGAGTCCAGTTAAGTCATTCAGGATGTGTCCAAATTAACCCCCACAGTTCACAAGCGATGGTGATGCCATATTAACTGCAGCTATCTCTCAACAGTCTGATGTCAGATCAAATAATAGATGGGGAATATAATTATAATTCTGTTATAATGAAAAAGTTGACATAAACCTGTAGTTTCTAACTCTCCCATCCCCCCAGCCTTTCTCAACACCCCTAGGAAGCAACAAATGACTGATTTGCATTTCATACCCTCTCCCTTCTTTTGCTCTGCCTCACTGTCTGTCAGCAAAACAATACTGAAAATATGACTGACAAGAAAGAGAGAGGGAAGCACAAAAATTTTATGATCTTTCTGCCATGTGATTATCTGCTGAATACTCAAAGGTTGGTTGGAGAAATGGCCTCTGCCCAGTTTCTTTTGCTATCACATCCCGGAGTCCTGGAGGACGCCCCAAATTCAGCATGCCTAAAACTTCACTTATCAGGGATTATCCAGGAGTACCTCCCCCTTGCCTTACAGCCTCCCTAGACAGTCAAAGTTGCCATCAATCCACCATTAAAACCTTAGGGTTACCCTCAGCTCCACCCTCTGCTGGTATCAAGCTACAACTAGCCCCCTCTTCCTTCAGGATCACTCAGAATTTTCCATTCTTTTCAATTCCATTGTTTGGGCTGAGAGTTAAAGAATTAGCAGGAATTTTCCAAGCAAACATGTTTGGAAGACATCCCAAGAAACAGAACAGTCTGCATCATGACAGACGGTGTGTGAGAGCAAGGTGCTCTAGGAAACTCCTGGTGACTGATACTGTTTCATCTGGAGTGACAAGAAAAGAGGTGAGAAAGGCTCAAATGAGGACTTTGGATTCCCCAATGAGAAGCTTGAACTATTTCCAGTAGGCCAGTATTTTGTAGACTTCAGGAATTTGACTAATGCCTTATCCACACTCCATTTATATTGTTACTAGAGGCCTGGTGCACAAATTTGTGCACAGGTGGGGTCACTGGCCTGCCCTGATCAGGGCTGGACCAGGCTGGCTGGGAGGAGGAGCCGCAGGAGATTGGCTGCCAGCCCTGCCCCCGATCAGAGTAGAGGGAGATTGGGGGCAGGGCTGGCCAGGGGGAGGGGCCACAGGAGGTTGACTGTCCCCGTCCCCAATCAGGCTGGTTGGCTGGGCCACAGTGCATGTCATAGC
>NW_005871326.1:1377360-1402543 GCF_000147115.1 Myotis lucifugus | reverse complement strand
GGGCCCCCTTGGGGGTTCCCTGGGATGGGGCCTAACCCGGAAGTGGGACATCCTTCTCAAAATCGGGGACCGCTGGCTCCTCACTGCTCACCTGCCTGCCTGATTGCCCCTAACTGCCCCCCCCCCCCGCCCCACCGGCCTGGTCACTCCCAACTACCCCCCCTGCCAGCCTGGTCGCTCCCAACTGCCCTCCCCCCCTGCTGGCCTGGTCACCCCATGCAGCCTGTTGTTCAGTTGTTTGGTCATCCCTCACTAACCCCACTGCTGGCCTGGTCACCCCACGCAGCCTGCTGTTTGGTTGTCACTGTTACTGTGATGGCATCCCAGACAATTTGCATATTCCTCTATTATTAGTATAGATAGATTATTTGCTTTTGTTTTTCTATAAATAGATTTTTTTTGTATCAATTGGTTTACTTAACATTGAAATTTTCTTTCAGTTTTTAAACATTTTCTTATGGAAATTTTCAAATGTATACAAAAGTAGTGACATAAACCTACATGTACCCAACACAACAAATATCAACCCATATCTAATCTGTTTTCTCTATAATCCCCTTACCATACCATCTCCCCCAGCACACACACAGCTGAATTATCTCATCTGCGATAAGCAGATCACAAATACTGTCATATATATATGTATATGATAAGGATTTTTTAAACATAACTACAATACCATCCACTCCCAAACTACAATCACACCCAAAATAGTTAATAATAACTCCTAAATATCACCTAATGTCCAGTACATTAAAATTTTATATCACTGCTCTGGCTGGTGTTGCTCAGTTATTTGAGCATTGTCCAGTACACTGAGAGGTCGCTGGTTTGATTTCCGGTCAGGACACATGCCCAGGTTGTGGGCTTGATTCACAGTAAGGGGCATGCAGGAGGCAGCTGATCATGTTTCTCCCTCATTGATGTTTCCCTCTCTCCCTCTTTCTCTAAAATCAATACAAACACTTTTTTAAAAAAGAATACAGACAATAATGTGGTGAAGGCCTCCACGGGGTGGGAAGTAGAGGGAGTTAATTCGAGGGGGGGAGGAACATCTGTAATACAGCAATAAAGATTAATTTTTTTAAAAGGATACATGTTCCTACCCATCTATTACATTTCTATTACCCTCTGTTGATGTACTTTAAAAACATTTTTATATCACTGACATATATGAAAAACTGAAATTACTTGCCATAAATTTTTAAAGGAAAATAATGTTATAAAAATTTTGGCATGATTTGCTTGCTTTTGGAACACTTAGCTTGAGGCCTGTTTTTATTAAAAATGGAGATTAGAAAGTGTTAGATATACTAGTGTTATACTTACTCATTGTCAAAAGCAAAAGGATTAAAAAAGAATTTTCAAAGGAATAAATTTCTATGTAATTTAATATTATTTAATGCCATGCCTATGAACTACCTAAAACATCTTGCATTTCACTGGGGACATTTGTCCCACACTTTGGAGATCTGCCACAGGGAATAGGGAGCCATCTAAGAATTCTGGACTTGATAGAATTCACTATCTGGGGAAATTGTTCTAGCAGCAGCAAGAACCGAAGGGAGCTACAAAGGAGGCAAGGATAGCCTCTTACTGGGTCCCTTCACTTATTCATTCATTCCATCACCTCTTGAGAGTTTGTTTGGTTCTACTAGAGCAGTGGTCGGCAAACCGCGGCTCGCAAGCCACATGCGGCTCTTTGGCTCCTTGAGTGTGGCTCTTCCACAAAATACCACGTGCGGGCGCGCACATACAGTGTAATTGAAACTTCGTGGCCCATGCGCAGAAGTCGGTTTTTGGCCTGGGCGAGTCTATTTTGAAGAAGTGGCGTTAGAAGAAGTGGGGGGTGTTGGTCGGGCAACGGGAGGCGCGGCGCAGGCGGGCGGCGGGATATGCAGCACAGGGGAGGTACATTGTTTTGAGGTACGTTCGCTGAGGTCGACCCCTTCCAACTCTCCCATCCACACTTGTCTATCTGAAACAAGTATACAAGACGAGTGTGGATGGGAGAGTTGGAAGGGGTCGACCTCAGCGAACATACCTCAATCAGATTGAGGACGTTTTTAGCAAAGGCCAGCTTAGGAGTACCCTAATTAAGTTAATAACAATGTACCGACCTATATAGTTTAAGTTTAAAAAATTTGGCTCTCAAAAGAAATTTCAATCGTTGTACTGTTGATATTTGGCTCTGTTGACTAATGAGTTTGCCGACCACTGTACTAGAGGAATTCTCCTAGTGCTCGAGAAGAGGAACACACATACTCACATGCCCTTGAACAAAGGGTAGACCTCCTTGTGGACAAAAGGGGCCACCTGCTCACCTGACAAGCTCAGGGAAGGCCTGCATGGTAGTCTTGCAAACTCAAAGACCTAAAGTAACCACAAAGGATGGTCTGAAATTAAAACTTTAACTAAAAGCAGTTATGGTGGGGAGTCATGCCCTAGGCCGGTATCTTCCCTGACAAGATCAATCTTTACCTTAACTGAGTCTTTGTCTTTTTGCATGGAGGATAACATTAATCATTGAAATTCAGGGTAACTTGTAACTTCCCTTTTTTCCAGATCCCTCAGGGCACAACCAAAAGCCCTGGTCACCAGGACCCACACCACACATTCCTTCATTGTTATTGTAATTATGTTCATTGTTGACTGCTAACTAGCTTGTACCCACCTAAGTAAAAGAAGTATGTGTCTATCATTTTACTTTTTATCCAGTCCCAGAGGTTTCCCTGCTTTGCTTTCTTCCATCTCTCTAACCTATCACCAATGGATTTCTTGTAACCCATTACTCTCCTCTTGATTTTAATGTATAAAGCAAGGTGAAAACCTGCCATTCTCTGGAGCATTATCCCAAAGCATTGAGATTCTGCTTCCTGGCAATTGTCAACAATTTGGCTCAAATAAACTCACAAAACTTCTTTACAGGTTTGAATGTTCTTACAGTAACATCCTCTTTTGGGGAAGGTTTTCTTTTACTGATCTCACAGCTTCAGGAGAAGTGCCCATGGATGTGAAAGGAAGAAAGGGACACCATCTAGCCAAGCAGATCAGCTGAATCAAACCTGGCAATCAATGAGGTGACTGATTTCACAGCCAGATGGCACTCACACCCCACCCCATCATTTCTTGAGCCTTCACTGTCACCCAAGCTAACACCCGCCTCTCCAAAGCCAATCTTCCCCAGAAGGGACTTCAGTGCCAGGTCCCTGATCCTGCTTCCACATGAGTGCTCTCTCTCTTGTGATTAAATCACCAAGCCTTCAAGAAATGCCAAAATATGACATTTTTCCAGAATATATCTCATCCCTACCCCATATACATACACTCAAATCACTCCTGTGGCTCCCCTCTCACACAGAGAAAAGCTCACATCTTGTACGACTCAAGGAGCTCTAGGATTGGGCTCTCACTGATCTTCTCCAACTCATTCCCTAATACTTGTCAATAGCCCTCTGCTAGTTCAGGTTTTCTCACCTAGTCACCATCACCCAAACATGCCCAGGCACCAAATCATGTATGTCTGCCTAACATAGTTTAATACTACCGTGTCCTGATTACTTCACTCATTTTTCCCACCTTCCTAAGTAAAAGCAAAAAAAAATCAAAAATCATATCTCCAGAGTCCTTAATATTAGGCTATGGGAGTGCTACTTAGCAGCTAAGTATGACTCTCTGGTGCAGAGATTGTGGGAGCTCTCTAAATCCTTTAGTAAATTCCTTTTTGACTGGCTAGCTGGAGTTCATGCTATTGTGTGCAACCCAAAGCTCTGACTAAAGCCCTGCCCGTTCCTTAACTTGGCTCATTTCCTCTGCCGGGAATGACCCCTTCAGTCTCCGTGAAGCCAGATCGGACCCCTCCACCAAGTTCTACCTTGTCCAAGGTTTCTTCCCTAAGTTTCCTGCAGCACTCTTTCCAAATTCCTGCAGCTCGTTGTTTTTCTCACTCATTGGAAATGTGGTACACGCTTTTCTTTTGATAGTTACCATTTTTTGCCACATCCCATTTCTATATCTCGAATATGAGTTCCATTGTTTATACTGATTAACTACTGACTCAGTAGTTCATGAGTTCATTGTATGGGCAAAATACTGTGCTTAATGCCAGTGACATCAAGATGACTAAGCTAAAAATCTCTGTCCTCTGTAACTCACAGGCCAATGAGAGAAATGAAATGAATAAACAAAGGGATAGAAAGCCAGAAAAGAGGTTCTATGAATTCAGGTGGAGGAAGAACTTGATCTCCCTGGGTAGGTTCTGGGAGGGTGGAGAGGACAGAAATGAGGCTTTAAGAGCAAGTGGGAATTCACTAGGCAGGCACAAAGAAGAAGGAGAATGGCTCCTACTTCTTAGACCCTGAGGATCCCCCAAACTCAGCTGTTCCCTCAGCATTCTATGTGCTCAAATTATTGTCCATTTGGGGGACAGCAATACGCATGTCTAAGAGTTTCAACAAAAAACTCTTGATCAAAAACCCATACATGAAAATGAAGGAATGGGGAAAAAAATAAAGTCAATTTTTTTCCCAAACAAATGCATCTTCACTGAACTCTTGTTATGTGGAAATATAATTTAATGTTGTTCCTGCCTTCAAGGTCTGGTGCTTGTTTAAAATGCAGTCTAGCTGAGGAGTTCTATCTATAGAAGCAAGGAGAGTTAAGCAACAATAGGAGATTTGACAGTTCAGCCTAATAATAGGAAAAAAAGACTCAAGTAGCACATGACCAGGTGCCAAAATTAATGCAACCATGAGAATTCTTTCGAAAAGTGATCACTTTACATTGTGTGGGTCAGGGAAAACTTCATAAAGATAGAGGTGTGTATAGGTGAGAAGTGAAAAGCAGAAAAATACAGGACAAGTTCAGGGATTTGTAAATAAATCTATTTGGCTGGAATAGAGAATGTGAGGGGTAGAATAGCATAAATGAAAGAACTAGAAAAGTAAGTACGGGTGTTGGTTCACAAATGGGAAATCTTCCTTGGTGAAACCTAAAACTGGCCCCCAAACACAAAGGACAAGAAGAGACTGAAGGAAGGGGCAGGCCATCCAGATTGGTAGGTGGCAGGTTTAATAAACGAGGGAATTTACTTTGAGGCTTGTCTTGTGTGGCCACAAGGTGAGTAGATCTGCACATCCACCCGCCAAATCTTAAAAGTTTACATAGAAAGCTTAACAGAGTGCAGTCACGTACTCAATCCAGACGGTCTCCATAACACCTTACTCTCGCAAGGCTGTTCTTGAAAATGGCTCTGGCTGTGGGACCAGTGGCCAGAATGTGCCTTTCAAGGGCAGGGAAGGGGTGAGGAGCCTCTGGTTGCTCCATTGCCCAGGTGTAGCTCACAGATCTACCTGCAGGAACATCCTCTCATGACCTCCTCCTATAAGAGGTCACTTTTGAGGATGCAGTGTGTACACACACACACACACACACACACACACACACAGGACAATAACTACTTGTTGCACACCTATTACTCAAAATTATACAGGTACCCATAAGTTATCTAAATTAATTCTTCAATAAGGACACAGGGGCTTAAGGAGTTTCATTTGTTCAAGGTCAGTCTAGGAATATCCAGATGTAAAAGGCAACTGTGGCTTCTGACCTCTAGGACTGACAGTCTAGCATCCTCAGAGCTCTTAAGCAGATGAGCTGAATTCATAACCTGCACACCCAAGGGTATGTCCTGAACCCAAACCCAAAGACCTGAATTGAAGCCAGGCACCTGTATTTTTTAAATATTTCACAAGAGATACTGAAAATGCACAGCCAACACTTGATAGATACTCAATCATCTAAAACATGTCCCAAAATATAATACCTAAGATCTAAATGAAAGCCACACATGCACACTTTATTCTACTCTCTTATAAGCAATCCAGACAAGTTATCTATACTAATAAAAGCTTAGGTGGTCCTCGTACCCTTGCGCGACACCCTCACATCATCACAAGATGGCCACCACAAGATGGCCAGCAGAAGAGGACAGTTGGGGGTGACCAGGCTAGCAGGGGAGGGCAGTTGGGGGGGACTAGGCCTGCAGGGGATATCCAACAGTCGGACATCCCCCGAGGGGTCCCTGATTGGAGAGGGTGCAGGCCAGGCTGAGGGACACCCCAACCTCCCCGTGCACAAATTTCGTGCACTGGGCCTCTAGACTAACACTAATGCTAATGATAATAATATTAATAGTTACTTTTTTAAAGCACCTACTCTGCCCTTAAGCACTGTGCTAAATATTTTTACAAATATTATCTGACTTAATTCTCACAAAATCCAAAAAGGAAAAAACTTTTAATATTTCTATTTCCAAAGTCATAAAACTAGATGGAAGAGCTGGAACTCATACCCAAGAGTGCAGTGATGCAAAATAAATGCTCTTTTTAGCCACTTCACTACATTTTCTCCCAAAAGTAATGATATTCATTTGTTCACTAAATATCTGTCTGATCAAGTGCCATCTGAATGCCAAGAACTGTGTTCTCCATCACGTACAGAATAAATCAATACTCATGCACTCCAAAGTAACAGAATATTTACTCAAGCTCCAATGGATAAAATTTGTCAGGAACTATAGCAAATATGCTGAAAATAGAAGGAACAACAAGCTTTGTTACCCAGCAACTTAATTAGGTAAAGATTTTGCTATCAGAAAATAAGGTTTTTCTGAAGGGAGGAAAAAAGTACAATCTTCTAGTTATAAAAGCACATAAATGAGGCTTTGAGGAAATGAACTTTGACTTTGGTTCCCACAGGTCTAGGCTCTCAAAAGCTGAGTCATTCATGTCCAGGAGCTGAAAGTTAACCATTAAATCACCCTATTATGAATCCCAACAGAGAAACCCTATACACATTATTTAAGACGACCTGAGCATCATTTAGTTTTGATAGTTATCAATAGGCTGCTACAGAATATCCAAATGCCTGAAAGCATGAGTGTTTTCAAAAGAGCAAGTCATGTGTCCCTTTCTTAACTGTACATCGTAAGCCTGTGATTATTTCAATCTTTTGAGGGCCACAAGTGACCCCGAGTAGCTAAAGAACCTTATAAAGACTTTCATTAAAAAGAAACATGTCTTTAGATTAAGAATCTCTCATTTAAGCAATTATTTCCTTTATTCTTTATCCATTTAATTTTAAAAGTTGTCTTATTTCAAATACTGGGGGTGATAAACAAGAGATAAATAAATCTTATTTATTATTAGGTTTTAAAAAAGAAAATATATAACAAACCATATTATCAATGACTAGCTGCACAGTTATAGCTAACCCATTGGAACACAGGGCTGAGCAGGAGACCCAGGGAAGTTTGAACCCCTAGGTGATGGAAGGTAATCCAAGAAGGTGAGCAGTTGCAGTCTAGAAGTTCTGGCCAATAGGCAGTGGGAATCAGGCAAAGGGCTCAGTTAGTTGGCAGATCTCTAGTCTATGAGAACACGTGTGTCAAGGTGTAAAGCAAAGCATCAGTCTCTAGAGTCTGAGGCAGAAAACCAAAATAGGGATCGAGGTAATGGGGTCTTAGAGACCCAAATCCACTCAAGGGGTTTGGGTCCACTGGGATGCAGAAGGACTCAAATGGAAACAGGCAAGGTCCCATACTTGGAAGGGGCACAAGATCAGAATAATGCTCACAGGGCACTGAACCTGGGATCCACTGGCCTACTGCTTCTCAGTTCCAACCAGTCCCCAGTCTCTTAAAGATAGAGAACTGCTGCCAGGGACCATGGTGAAAGGTGAATCTACAGGTGAGGTAAAATGGTTAAATCCAGCTGTGAGGATTATAAGGGGATTATAAATCTACAGAGACTAGGGGCCAAAATGAGCATTAAAGGTAGTAAACATATTTCACAAGATATCTGCTATTGTCTTGAAATTCTGGGATGTGATTCTACAAAACTAAAAGAATGGAAAATTAGAATTAAAAAATTAGGTAATTACTTAGAAATTTTTGTCTACTGAATGTCAGTCATCTTGATATTTAAAAATTACTAGTATATAAAGGAGATACTAGGCATACCAAGTTATTTTTGTGCCCCTATTGGATGTTGGCAATAATAATGATCTATTTTCTGGTTACAGCAAATTCTATATTCTGTAGTATTTCTCTTATTTCTTTCACTATAACAGGAATGCTGGGCTCTATGTTGTTTATTCTGAGAGTGTGAAAAAGGATAGAAAAATAACCAAGCAAAAAATGATAACTAACATGGCTGATAGCGTGTCATTACAAAGAAAAATCACAAAACATTTGTGTGTTTTCCCTACATTTTCATATATTCCTTCTATATATGGGTTCACAGCAGTTAAATGGAGAATTTTTAAATTTCTCCTCTTTAAGAGCATTCTGAAACAGAGCAGAGAAATATCGGAAACAAGCATGGTTTACCTACAACGGAGTGAATCTAATGATACTCAAATCTCAGCTGGAATGAGGCATCACTACAACCACACTTGCATTTTCAAGGCTCTTGATAGAGGTCTGCATTGCGTCTTGTAGAAATCTCAGTAATAATAAAGGGTGAGATTCTAGGACCCATAGAGTCAATATTAAAGGAATATTGAACACTTTTTCTGAAAAGGACAACAGCAACATCAGTATCAATATGCCAATGATTTGTTATACCTAGAGAAATATTAGATATTAGAGCAAGCATTGACAGCTTAGAATGATGTATGGGTAAAAGTCCACAAATACTGTTATCAGGTACCATGCCAGGCACAAATGACTCAAAACTACAGACATCTGTGCTTCACCACAGGAAGAGACACATTCCTCTCCTTACGTCCCTTTATTATGCTTATCTCTTTTTAACCCATGGATGCAGAACATACAGACTCCTCAAAAGGAAAAGCTCCCTCTGGAAGCAAGTCTTCCTCGGTGTCACTAGAAAGATAGCCTCTCATATATCCAGATAAAATCTTGAGCCACGTGGGGCTCAAGAGGGGGTCAATCTCTTCCTGTCTCTCCACTGCCCTTCCTAATTCCTTCCTAAAAAGGGTTGAGATTCCAGATTCTAATACACACACACACACATACAGCCTGATTCTCAAGGTGATCTTGTTCAATCTCGCATCTTCTTTCTATAAAGAGCCTTCAGACACAGTGTCCATGGAGGTAAAATTCAGACTTAGAGGAGAGGGAAAGGTCCCGCTGAGGATCCTGAGGCTAACTTGGCCAGAGCTGCCCATTCGTTGCGGGTTAAGGGCACTGCTAAAAATGAAGCAGCAGCCCTAACTGGTTTGGCTCAGTGGATAGAGCGTCGGCCTGAGGACTGAAGGGTCCCAGGTTCGATTCTGGTCAAGGGCATATACCTTGGTTGCGGGCACATCCCCAGTTGGGTTTGTGCAGAAGGCAGCTGATAGATGTTTCTCTCTCATCGATGTTTCTAACTCTCTATCCCTCTCCCTTCCTCTCTGTAAGAAATCAATAAAATATATTTTAAAAAAATAAAAATGAAGCAGCAGTTTATCTTCTTCCACAACTTAGGGAGGAGGTAGAGGAGCTGCACCACGTGAGGATCTGAATTTTAATTTTGACTTCTTGTTACTCTTGGTGGAGAGTATGGGTTTGTGAAACAGGCAGCTCTGGATTCAAACTCTAGCCCTGCCACCTGGTAGCTGTGCCCTTGGGCAAGGTAACCCCTTTGGGGCCTCAATTTGCTCATCTTTCACATAGTGATCATAATGTCCACTTCACAGAGAGGTTGTGAGTTTTCATGAAATCATACATGCTATTGCCTCATAGTGTGTAAAAATAATATACTATATGCTATACCATCATGCTATACAAGTGGTATATGAGTGGCAGCAGCATTATTCAGAATTCACAGCCTGAATCCTTTGTGCACTATAATAAGTTAAGGCTCCGGTGTTTAAACCTCATAAACATTCATCTTTACCCAGTCCTCAGAGATTGCTCTGCACATACTTCAGCCTTACATTTGTTACAATCCTGCCATGGCTGTACATAGTACATATGTGGCTATAATGTCCTATTAAAGCCACAAGATAACTAACTCCTCCTTAAGTTGTAGCCTATGCTGAGATTCCCATTCCTGGTTTTCTTCCCTAGTAAGCTTTCATGTGCCAGATGTGACATGTGCTAGGAGTTTTAAATGCATGAGCTTTATGTGGAGTCTAAGACTTTAAGGAATATAGAACTCCATAAACAAGTATGTTAAACACTCAGCCTCCATTTTTCATCCCTTATCAAGTAACCAAACCTGAGCTGGGAAAGGCCTCAAGTCCAAAGTCATAGAGTATATCCCATCTCTCCTTTCTGTTTCCTTTCTGGGAGACAGACCTAAGGCACCCCTGGGGGGGGAGGGGGCTGCTGTGAAATTCTACACTCCCAGCAAATACAATCAGAATGTAACAGAAGTCAAGAGGAGCAAGAAGGCCATTGAAGACAGCTTTAGTAAAGACCATGCAAGAGCCTGAGAGTGAAATCAACCACATATGGTGTGGCCTTAGGTTCCTAATAAGCATAATTGTGTCATCTCCTCTGAAACAGGTGAGCCAGTATTAAGAGATGGAGACAGAGAGAGACAGAGGCAGAGAGAGACATCTTTAATCAGATCATCTGCTTCAACTAGAATTCAGTCGTATCCCCATCAAAATAATCTCCCTAAGGGAAGAGGAGAAGATGTCCTCATCGGAAAATCCGTTTGAGTCATTCTGCACTCCTCCCTAGCATGAAGGTCCCACCAATTCCAAACCTCGAGTTCCATTTCATGCTTCATAAAACTAATGGGGTTCCTTCCACATGGCTGAATTCCCATGGTGCCAGACTATTGGGCCAAGTGTCTCAGGTAGCAGATTACAGCGGCCCACTTGCTCCCATTCAGCCCCAAACACAACAGGGGCCCCCACAGGTGCCCGAGGGAAGCTCCACTTGTCCTTTGGAGATTCCAGCCCAAGTCACAGGAGAGTTGTCATTGCATTCTATCCCAAGGTACAAAATCACTAAGAGTGAAGTGGTTTTTTTGTCCCTGAGAGTCTTTAGTGGGTTTTTCTCTGAAATTCACTTGTACACACAACTCACAGATTCGATCCACTACAAATACACATGAGATCACATGCTCAGATTTTAGTAGTCAAGAGTTCATCCTGACTTAATATAGCTGAAGGAAACAATACTTGGAAAATCTGAAGCAAACAGATGAGTTATAACAATGGTTTATACCCCATGCTTTCAGAGCCCAGAAATGCATCAGAGTGGATGCACTGTGTCTGTGGGGCTGCAGAAAACGGGTGGGAGCACACACTACAGGCCCAGCCCAGATCCTGCAGGTGTCCAGGGACTCAGTCCACGGAGAGAAGATATGGATATTCAGCTCGTGCTGAGAAACAGAGGACCCCAGTGTTCTGAGTAGTCAGTGCTACTCAGCGTGTGCTCTCCAGACGGATACTGGCCCTGGACTGTTAACAGTCTGTGGCAAGATAAATACAGAAAATGAGAGGAAGCACGGAAAAAACTCTACAGCAAGTTGACATTGCTGTGATATTGCAGGGCATGATTCTTTTTTCTATCAGCTCATTTGTATTGATTTTGCAAGAGTTTTGATCTATAATGAGTGGAACATTTTAAAAGAGAAGCTGGTTCTTTACTGCAGATAGTTTGAGAAGCCTTACCCTAGACCCATAGTCTACAAACTGCGGCTCGAGAGCCACATGTGGCTCTTTGGCCCCTTGAGTGTGGCTCTTCCTAAGCCTTAGGAGTACCCTAATTAAGTTAATAACAATGTACCTACCTATATAGTTTAAGTTTAAAAAAATTGGCTCTCAAAAGAAATTTCAATCGTTGTACTGTTGATATTTGGCTCTGTTGACTAATGAGCTTGCCGACCACTGCCCTAGACCCGTGCTCACAGTGTTGGCTGTTCACAGGACACTCCTGGGGAGCGTTAGATGCCTGGGTCTCCACCCTAGAGAATCTGTTTTAATTAGAATGGAACGCAGCCTTGGCTTTGGAGTACTTTTTTAAAACTCCCAGGAGTTTCCAATATGCAGCAAAGTATTTGAGAACTACTTTCTTCATGCGGATAAGTGACTAGGGGATGCACTTAAGAGTTTAGTGAACTCCCAAAAGTAATTATTTATTTGGTGCTACTTTGAAAATTTGAAAAAGGTTTTTAAGTTACAACTCAATGTTTTATTAAAATCAGGGGTAAATTGACTGACTGCTATGATCTGCAGTCATGTTATGTATAATTTTTAATGTAAAAAATTTGTATTGCAATATAACATGCATACAGGAAAGGACACAGACCTTAAGTTCAATGCTTGATATTTTCATTAACTAAACACATCCACAAAGCCAGCATTCAGATCAAGAAACAGAGAATGCACAACATTTTTGGCCCTCATGTTATGACATCTAGAATAGCTTCCCACTGGGAGAAAATGAGATAATGTACTCCACCACTATGAATAAGGCATTTGTTTTGTTTGATAGTAGATCCAGTTTATGTAGGAAGATTTCAAAGAATATAAATAAGAAGTAGCCCTGACCAGTTTGGCTCAGTGGATAGAGCGTCGGCCTGTGGACTGAAGGGTCCCAGGTTCGATTCTGGCCAAGGGCATGTACCTCGGTTGTGGGCACATCCCCAATAGGGGCTGTGCAGGAGGCAGCTGATCGATGTTTCTCTCTCATCGATGTTTCTAACTCTCTATCCCTCTCCCTTCCTCTCTGTAAAAAATCAATAAAATATATTTTTAAAAAAAAGAAGTAGTATGATTTTTCCTGGGAAAGATGGCAGATTTAATACACACATATTTATTTGCTCATTCAGAAAATTCCACTAAATTGACAATTAGTGAATTTTTTAGAGGCATAAATTCGCAAGAATCAGAAAGAAGACAGTAACAGTTTAGAAGCTGGAAAGTGGTAAAAGACTTCTCAGGCCTAAGGAAACAGGAACCTAAACTAAGGGTAAAGACAATGGATGTTTGTCCAATTTACAACACAGAATTTTCCAAAGTTACCAGCTACCACTGTAAGGGAGGACAGGGAGCCTAAAATCAGTGGTCTTGGTTTAGTCTGCTGAAGAAGGCTAAAGGCTTCTTAATCTCCACCCTCACTCTGTATAGCATTTGACTATGCCTCCCTTCACTCTGGCAAAGGCCAGTGCGTTATTCTCTGGAGCGACCCCAACAAGAGTCTACACTCTACAGGGACACTGGGTATGGTTGAATGTTGGGGTACTACACCAAATTAAGTGAATCTATGCACACTGCTCACTGAGGTGCCAACGCTTCTTTCCTACTGGGTTCCCGGAATGCTAGCAGCTAGTCAGGAGATTAGACAGGCTTTCTATGATCCACGTGACCTGATGTTAAGAAAATGATATTGAAGGTTCCCAAGGAAACAGCCCAGCTGTTTGACAAGCCTTTCTTGGGAGACAATTTGTCTCTCTTCCATTTCTAAACATCTCATGCAGGATCTGGGGCTTTTTTCTGGACTACCTTTTCAAGACCTTGAGATGAACAGTTTGGAAGGTCGAGATAGTGTCTCCCTCTAGAACAGAAGGCAGGTTTTTCTGCTAATGTCTGGAGCAAAGGTTGGGTAGTTTGTTGTAGGCCATCCTATAAAATAAAAGAGTAATATGCTAAGTGTCCGACTGGTCGGTCGACTATTTGGTCGGTCACTCAACCAGTCGCTATGACACTCACTGACCACCAGGGGGCAGATTCTCTGACCAGTAGGTTAGCTTGTTGCTGGGGTCCAGCAGGTCAGGACTGGGTGAGAGGGCCAGACATGCCCTGGAGCCCTCTCACAGTCCCTACCCGCCCGGCCAGCCCCCATCGGCCCCAGGCCAAAGGACCCCACCTGTGCACAAATTCATGCACCAGGCCTCTAGTTATAATAATTAGGACTCCCTAAGCTCAGGATTCCTCAGCTGTGACTCAAAACTACTACATAGTGAGGATGTCCCTGGGGTAGCTGAGGAGCAAGGGGGGCCATAAGTATGAAGCTAATGTTATTTGCTTAACTGTGAGTAATAAAGTCCTCTGTATCTGACGCTGGAATCTCATGTCTTCTACTAGGATCCATGAACTGTAGAGGGCTTACTTGAAAATGGGGTAAGACCCTTCATATTTCTTGACCTCCTCTACCATTTTCACCATTTCTGAGTAGTTTTAGAGCCCTATACTAGTCTAGAATATAAACAGATAAACAAAAATCACCCATCAACCAAGAATACTGGCTAACAATATTTAAATTTCAAAAAGTAACTGGGAAGAAATAGCCCCTTCAAAATAATGAAACTTAAAAAAAATATTAGTAATCCTCAGGGATTAAAAGAAGCTATCCTAGCCATAAAACAAAAATAAAATGTCATAATTTTAAAGGAATATTCAGAAAACAAGATAGCTACTACGACCTTAAATGAAACTTTAAGTGAAAAACTTAATAGAAGAGTTTGAAAATAAAGTTAAGAAAATATCTTGCCAAGTAGAACACACAAACAAAGAGATGAAAAATAGGAAAGAAAAAGTTAGAATCTGGTAATTTGTTACAACATAAGCCATTTAAGCCAGACATCCCACCTCTCAACTCCCTGCTATAAAAGGAGATAAATTCCTTATCGCTTAAGCCAATATAAGTTGAGCATTCTTCACTTGCAGACAAATGCATCCTGGAGAGACCTTGGGAACCAGGGTGCCTTGGAAAAAGATAAACTAGACTGTGGTCAGCAGCAGGAGATAAAAATAGAATCAGTGCCTTTATGAAATAAAGTCATTTCCCCAAACTTGCTCATTTGCCATAATTTTAATGCAAATATTGGAGATTTCAGCAACTATGCTATGTCCTTTTAGCAAATAACTGTATATCTCACACTGCTTCCAACTTCTGATTTTCTGTTATTTGTGTATGAATGTCATCTACAGAGTATGCCCATTCTGTGAGGTTTTTTTTAGGAGGTATGAAAGGTTGCAATGTTTAACAAACTATACCTGGAGATTGCACATCAGTGTAACTTGCTACCTTAAACATAAGCACATAGTGACACTCAAAATATTGTTAATGATCCACAGAAACCTTTTCTATTGCCTTAAAAGTCAATTCCATCAGAGCCAGTGAACAGAATGCGCTGTTTTCCTTGACTACATGTAAGCTAAGATCTTTCCAGAAACCTTGACTTGAAACCTTTGAAGGCATTTGTATCACCTTTGAGATGTTAAAGGGAAAATCGCAGGCCAAAATGGTATCACTCATGCTAAAGGCCCATGATACCATGATACCAAACCTAGATTTAATAACTGCAGTTTCGCCCTCTCCCGGAAATGTAATCTTAATCAGTCTGGAATTTTCTGGTCAAGCACCAGTAATCTGTCACATGGTCCTTCTCCATCCTCCATAGAAAGAAGAGGTACTATAAATGATAAAAACCCTTGCCATTCCCTCCAAAAGATGTTCTGGTCTAAAAATAATCCTTTATTTTCTTTTGATAGTCGCTCCTTTGTCCTATCTTCTTACTATAAAAACCTTCTGTATTGTACAATCCCTCAGAGCACCTTTCTAGTTGCTAGGTAGGATGTTGTTTAACTCATGAATAGCTGAATAAAACCAGTTAAAACTTCAAATTTACTCAGTTGAATCTTGTTTCTTTAACAGAGAGAAAAGGGAAGCACATCCTTAGAAGGCAGTTCATTCAGGAAAAGTTGATTCTTCACTTTGCTTACTTTATAGATAACAACATGACACTTTTTTCCACTAAAAACTTTAAAGTCACTATTATTATGCAGCTGAAAACCACAAGGATTTTTGGAAACTCAGCTCCTCAGAAAAATTAGGATCCAGAATGACAACATGTCATAAAACACCTGTGCAGATGAACAATCTGGAGACATCTGGATACATTACAGGGTATATTTGAAGGTTAATTCTGCATGGGCCACCTTAAAATTGAAACATGATTCCATCGTCCTTTCTCTGCCAACAAAGACAGCACGGATGATGTAGATCTCACCTAAAAGATGACTTCATTGACTTGAGAACAAGTGAAAGGAGTGGCATTAATTCAACTTGAAGAATTTATGAGAATTCTGGTGTTTCTTGATACAAATTCACCCTCTTCCTGCAAAATAAGTTATGGGATCTCTAACTTTATTTGCTACCTCTTTCCTTGTAAATTAGAGTTTTTAGAAGGTGTTAAAATTTTAATCAAGTTGAAGTCAACTGGATGTCAAAGATGAGCTGCATATTCCCATGCCTAAGACCACTCCAAAATTTCAGTTTCTTATGCAGGCCAAACTGCAAGAGTGTTCTTACTAAAATTCACTTTTGAATAAAACTGAGTTTATGTTTATTTTAGTTAAAAAATTTTGAAATATTTCAATTTTTTCAGGCATTGCCATCAAATTTTGATCCCATCATAAAATAAAATAAACAGATACAATTTGTTGGAATTATCAATTCTATAGCCTCTTCCTGTGAAGTAATAAATTTCTAGCGTAATAAAATAAGCAGCTTAAAAATGTTTGGCATATATGTGCATGGGGGGTATAATTTATAGTTTTATTTAGATTTCAAAGATTTCTGGGTCTCCCAAAATGTTAAAAACCAGCCGAAACCGGTTTGGCTCAGTGGATAGAGCGTCGGCCTGCGGACTGAAGGGTCCCGGGTTCGATTCCGGTCAAGGGCATGTACCTGGGTTGCGGGCACGTCCCCAGTGGGGGATGTGCGGGAGGCAGCTGATCGATGTTTCTCTCTCATCGATGTTTCTAACTATCTCTCTCCCTTCCTCTCTGTGGAAAATCAATAAAAATATATTTAAAAAAAAAAAAAACCATTGTTCTGTACTATGGAACAGTCCTCTAAGATACTATGTAATTACCATGTTAAGTCATAGGTCATTTCAAACATGAATTTAATCAATGTCACCTTGAACACTAGCAGTTCAATTTTCAAATGTGAACTGATCCAAGTCCTAAAAACTAGGCCAGGAAGTTCCTATAAAATTGAAATTATCTTTTCAAGTTCAATGTATTAAAATCCTACTTAGGAGATGTGACAACTAAGTGTAATGCAGAATCCCAGACTGGATCCAGGAACAGAATGAGAACTTTAATGGGAAAACAAGGGAAATATAAATAAAGCCTAGATGCTAATTAGTGGTAATGTGTCAGTATTAGTTCCTCAGTTCTGACAAATACACATTGGAAATGTAGTGATAAAAATGGGGGAAATGGGGGAGGGTGTTCAGGAACTCTATTATCTTTGCAGCTTTTCTGTAAGTCTAAAAATACTCCCCACAAAGTGTTTGATTTTTTAAAAAGTCTACTCAATTTTTAACAAGGTTTAATCATGCAACAACTATTTATAGAGTGTATAGGCACTGTTCTGTGTGCTGGGTACAGGGTGTTGAAGAAAATAGACCCATTCCTTCCTTTAGGAAGCTAAGAGACGAATGAGCAGGAAAGACACAAAAAGCAACCTAAATAGTAATTGCAGTTCGTAGTAAGTGCTACCCAAAAAAGAGCAACATAAATAGCAACTGCAATTTGTAGTAAGTGCTACAAAAAACGTGCATGAGATATGAGGGGTGTAAAGCTAAAAAAGTCTCTCTGAGGCAGTGGCATTTAAAATAAGACCTGAGAGATGGCCAGGCGCCAGCCAGGTAACACCAGGGAGAGAGGGGAGCTTGTTCACCAGCTCAGAGAAAGAAAAGGGGCCTGGAGCACATGCCAGTATGAGCAAAGCATAATGAGGGCGTGGAGAGCGGGGCCACCTGAAGAACCCGGCCATGTTAGACCCTGTAGAGACACAGGAAGTCACTAAGGTCTTTGACCAAGAGGAATGGCATGATTCAATTAATGCTTTTAAAAGATCACAAAGGCTGCTCTGTGGATGAGGACTAGAAAGGGGCAAGATAAGAAGCTCCCGCTTCAAGTGCTCACAATTGCTATAAAAATGAAGGATAAATTAGAAGTTCTCACCCTGGCCAGGCCTGGTAGGTCATTGGTAAAGTGTCATTCCCATACCCCAAGGTTGTGTGTTGGTCTCTGGTCAGGGCACGTAAAAGAAGCAACCAATGAATGCATGAATGGGTGGAACAGCAAGTAAGTCTCTCTCTCTCTCTCTCTCTCTCTCTCTCTCTCTCTCTCTCAGAAAAAAAATCAATAAATTTTTTAAAAAGAAATTAAAAGTTCTCAACTTCTAATATTCATTCTCAAAAGTCCCTAAGAAGTAGGTGTGTACACGGATTCCTTAGAACTGCCACCGTAACGCAGGAGGGAAGATGGTGCTCCATGCGGCACCCAACTCATTCAATCTGGATCTTTCCTCTGAAATGCCTGTGATTTAACGTGGGAATGAACACAAACACGAGAGACACCAAATCACATGACCTGGGGCTTAGCAAGATGTCAGCAGCAGAACTCTGCAGGCTCTCACACCCTAAGGAATCTTAGCTTTCTCAAGGGATAAAGAATTCTTCGTGTGCCTGGTTTTCAGGACCATCAAATCGTTATTGACACCTCACTATTGCCATCTTGGCCTTAGTCCAGGACAAAATATATAAAATGCAAGACTACAGAATAGTGTAATGTCCATCCCTGTTTCAAATATACAATGTTGTGTTGCCCTATCTGACCTAGAAAAGGAAATATTTCTTCCAAACGTGAGGTAACCAATAGCACTTCAATGAAACTTAGTAAGCAGACTGCAGTACTGGCTGGGTAATTTTTAAACAGAACTCCCTAGAGACGTATACCCTAAACAGGCCCTTGGATTTTCTCAGTTTGCAGGAATGCAGTGTCTGTAACTTCACTGCATTTTTCTTAGGTACAATCTAAGGGCTATCAGGACCAGAGGAAAGAAAAGATCAATCTTGAAGGAAGCCTACAATTTGATATGAAAAACTTTCTATGCAAATCTCTGTGAACCAAATAGCTAATTAGGTAACTATCTTGTCCAGGCCATCATTTTTTCTCTCCCTTAATGTCCTCTTCCCCCACAGTCAGTACGGTTACAGGAGAGAGCCTCTGGCAACAGTCAATAGGATCAAGAGTGTGCACTTGACACAGATTGGGTCAGGTCCCTTTCCCCAGGAATCTGGACTTACTTCTAAGTCCAGACTCTTGCTCAATCTGTCTGCTCTCTTGAGTAAAGGACGTATAAGCACTGGAACTGCTGGCAGAGGCTATTTTCAAACATTTGGACAAGAAAAGAGAGAAAACCAGCCTGTAGCAAGAGAGAAGAATGGAGAACGTGTGCCATAAAAATAGATGAGAGGCAGAGAAAAGGGCTTCCCATTTTCACCACAGCCCCCTAGAAACTTATGCAAGCTTACCCTCCTTTTTATTATTGTCACCCTAGGATATGTTTTTATTGATTTTAGAGAGAGAGGAAGGAAGAGAGAGAGAGAGAGAGAGAGAGAGAGAGAGAGAGAGAGAGAAACAGATATCTATCATTTGCCTCCAATATACACCCCAACTAGAGATCAAACCCACAACTTAGGTACATGCCCTCACTGGGAACCAAACCCACAACTTTTGGTGTATGGAACAACACTCCTACCAACTGAGCCACCCAGCCAGGATTATCTTACTTTATTTTTCTTTATCCCTGCCCTTAAAATCTATGGGAGACCCCAGCATCCTTCCAGTGGCTTCCATTTTTGCTTACACAAGTTCAAGTGCAATCCTGTGACTAGAAAATAAAGAAGCCCTCACTAACACTCCAGGTCTCTCCATTTCATTTAGTCTCAAATAAATGAGAACCAGCTTGCGCAAATTTTTTAAACCAAGGTCTCTGAAAGGAAAATCTAATTCCAACCTCTCATAGCAGATAAGTTAAAAAACATGAAAATGCTTGTCCTAAAATGTTAAGTGGAAAAGAAGCAGGGCACAAAATTGTATACATATCAGAATTATGACTACACTATAGTTCACTTCCTCTCCACTTGTTTGTCAAGGAGTGAAGCTATATGTGCATTAGGAAGATTGGAAGGAAATTAACCAAAATAACATTAGCTGTGTTAGAGTCACAAAATATTTCTCTTTTTATCTATATTACTCTGTATCTGTTAGTTAAATACTTTATAATATAAAAAAAATTATAACTGTTGCCCTGGCCAGTGTGGCTAAGTTGGCTGGGTGTCGTCGCCCCTGCACCTAAAGGTTGCCAGTGTGATTCCCAGTCAGGGCACATGCCCAGGTTGGGAGGCGATCAATGTCTCGCTCTCACATCGATATTTCTCTCTCCCTCTCTTTCTCCTTTCCTCTCTCTCTAAAAATCAATTTAAAATCTTTAAAGAATTATAACTATTACACTTAAGACTGAAAAAATATATAAATGTGTTTATGACATAAGGATATATTTTTTAACGTAGTACATAAAATATCCTATTTATATTTATATGAATAACTAAACAGGGAACTTCCCCTTTAAGACTCCACATATAAAAGGAACAATACAATTTCTAACAGAAGGATCCCAAATTAATCTTCAGCCTTCACTTCCTCTCCACTTGTTTTTCCTCCCAATCCTATCTAACCCTAACCACCCCATCCCATGCTACCCATCTTCAGTTGGGATTCTACCCTTCTTCTCTTCCATTCCCTCCCACCTCATTTTCCCACATCCCTCACCCCTGCACTCCCCTCTACATCTCCAGGCATACAGACCCATCTCACATCCATAGGCCTTAGATTTCTCTTCTTTTTTATGGACCAGTGGAAATAACCTCATCACAAATGGCCTCTAGACAATTGTAAACTATCCCTATGGACAATCCAGGAAAGACTGCCCCTTTCAGTTACAGCACTAGGCTAGCCAGAAATGAGTAAGGACTGGAAGGCAATATCCAAAAATAAAAGCCATTTTGAACTTGAGTAATTAGTAAATTATCTTTCAAGTTATTGTAACACAATTTTCAACAATTCACAGAACAACATTGGATATGGGAAAAAAAGGGAGCAAGGCTCTTAGATATTATGAAACCAATTCTACTAGTTTCCTGCATAATCATAACAGCTTCCATATTAAACTGGGCATTGTGCCAGACATTCTATATACATTATCTTACATAATCCTCCCAATGATCTGTGAAACAACTATTATTATTCCCATTTTCCAGGAACAAAATTATTGATTTGAGAGATCAACTTGCATAAATTTAAAAGGCTAGCAAGTATCACAGCAGAGTCTGGTGGACTTTGCATTAGACCTCATGGCCTCAAACAAGTCTGAAGAAAGTATATCTGAACTTAATGTTAAACCCACCTGTTAGCTAGTAGTAGACGTAGTATTTTATAATATAAATACCCAGTTATATGTAAATTTACATTTTAAATGAAAAATACACATAAAAATTAACATTGTAGAAACTACCACATTTTCCAACATCAATAGCATGTACAATGCTATGTAGGATCAACATAGCTCTTATATGTCATAGTTAAAAACTTCGTTACAAAAATTTCTCAATACTACATACTAATGGTAATTATACTGTTTACAAAATGCTACCTATATATACAAAGAAACATAAAGCTTATTATCAGGGTATAAACAGAATATGAACTGGGAGACATGTTTGGTGTATTCATTTCATCAGTAAGAGACAATTTTATAACTTACTCCAGTTAGAATGCTTAAAGCTTATATAAATATTGTTACCATGAAGACCAATAATAACCACTTCTGGGGGGCTTACATTTTATTTCTTATAATTATAGTAACTTTATACTACTCTGTATTTTTTAAAATATATTTTTATTGATTTCAGGGAGGAAGGGAGAGGGAGAGAGAGAGATAGAAACATCAATGATGAAAGAGAATCATTGATCTACTGCCTCCTGCAGGCTCCCTACTGGGGATCAAGCCCACAACCTGGGCATGTGCCCTTAACCAGAATCGAACCCAGGACCCTTCAGTCCACAGGTCGATGCTCTATCCACTGAGCAAAATCAGCTAGGGCACTACTCTGTATTTTTAAAAGTTGACTTTCCCCTCATTCAAGTACAGAAAACATTATGAAGGAAACTAGAGGCCTGGCGCATGGAATTCATGCACAGGTACGGTCCCTAGGCCTGGCCTGCAATCAGAGCCATCTTCCACAGCTGCCCACAGCCAGCCCCACCCCCTGCCGCCCATTCACCCATTCACCATCGGGTGATCAGTGCCTGACAGCCCCGGCCCCGGGGAAAGGACCTAGAGATCAGCTGTTCCCACCCGCTTGCGGGCCCTGCCCCTGCAGTGGGTGGCCATCAGGTGATCTGAGCCTGCCGGCCAGGGAAAGAGACTGAGAGGTGGTCAGTGTGCCTCATAGTGACTGGTCCAGCGGTCGTTCTGTTTGTTCTGCCATTAAGGTCAATTTGCATATTACCTTTTATTATATAGGATAGGAAAGACACAAATGCAGAAGTTACTACCATAAAGGTAAAGTGATCATAAAATACCATTTGATGCAATCTCATTCTTTGAATAGGCACATCTATTTGATTCATTCATAGCTAGCAAACTTTTTTATTTTCCTCCGATCTCTACCCTCCTGTACTCTTTTTTTTCTGTGTGAAAATAATTAGCTCTCCAATTTCTTCAGAGGCAACTGTAATCCTTCATTCACTAGTACAATAAACTTTATTGAACACTCAGAATGTACTAGTCACTTCCCCTAAGAGGAAAATCAATGAGTAAAGATAAGTCCTTGCCCTCCCCAGCTCTGTGGGTGAGGTAGCCTGGTGCAAACAGCCCAAAATAGTGTGCTAAATGCTGGAGCAGAGGTGAGGACACAGTATTGCAGAAGCAGGCAGAGAGGATTAGCCCAGCCTGGGGCAATTGGGAAGCTTTACAGAGGCCAGCGCATTTAAATTCAACCTTTAAAGATAAATAGGAGCTTTCCAGAGTGTGATGAAGGAAACAGGAGAGGAAGTCATTGGGGGTCATAATACATTGGGGACAATAAGGGTATAAGAACAATGAACTGCTTAATGAGACTATGTCTAGGGTTGGGGGCAGGGGAGGGGAACACATGGGATATGAAATTAAGGAAAAATGGACTAAAAATTCATCAACTTAAGTTTATTAAGGTGCTTAAATATATGAAAGACTATGCATGCATTGTTATTATATAGACCAACAAGAGAAATGTTCAGTATGAAATAAAAAGCATTTGCATGTGTCTATATTGAAAAGGATAGTGTTAACCAAAATGATAACACTGACCACCTCTGGGTGGTGAAGTTATGTGTAATTTTATTTTAATCTCTTTTTGCTTCTCTGCCTTCCAGATTTGCTGCACTAAGCATGCATTACTTTGGAAATTGGAGGGAAGGGAGGCGGGGAATGTGTACCAAAATAAAACAATGTAAGGTGGACTCAGATTGTGGTGTGCTCAAAAGTTTGGACTTCATTCCACAGAAAATGAAAATTTATTTCAGGCAATTGATCAGGAAAATGAGGTGAGCAGATTTGCATTCTAGAGAATTAAATGTTGTTAAGGTGTGCACACTGGATTAGAAGAATTTGAGATGTGATGGATAGAACTAAAGCAGTCACAATAGTGACAGAAAGAACTTATTTTGTGTAGGATAGATATAGTACAGTTAAGGGAATATGGGGTATGGGGAAAGGGTAGAATTTGAGGATAACTCCAGGTTTCTGGGCAATTGGTTGGATATAGATATTAGAAGCTAAGAAACATAACAATAAGGAAAAGGCACATTTAAGAACAGGATGATAAATTTAGTTTTATGTGTGACATACCTGGAGGACATCCAGGTGGGAATTCTAGTAGGTAGCTTGAAATACGGGTCTGGGTTCAGAAAAAGTGGACCTAGAAATACAGACACATGGAAGATGGTAAAGCATGAGACTGAATGAGCTCGCTCGGGGAAAGGAAAGAGTGAGAAGAGACGGCTGAAGCTGGAACCTTGGGAAATGGTAAGTCATAGCAGCAGTTGGTGAACTCAGAGAGCCACAGGAGCCAGAAGTTAGTAGAGTTCTTTTTGGGCATGAGATGGTCAGAGATAGGATCAGTGCAAGGAGAAAAGGTTTTACCATAACTATGCAACTACCAATAGGAAACAACCACAGAACCTGGTCACTTACTGGGGAATAGAAAGAACAGAAGGCTGACATAAAACAGAGAGGCAACTGGCCACCAACTGAGATAAAAGGTAGAGTGCACAGAGGCAACATACTACTAGAGTTTACTGGGTACGATTCTTCCGCACAAGGTGAGATGTTTTGAAGGCTGTCAAAGCTGACCTGCTGCTCTGAGACAGGGACTTTACCCTCTTTTTTACAGACAAGGAAACTGATGTCTACCAGAAGAAGTGTCCCAGGTCTCAGAGCCAGTTGCTGGATGGTTTAAGACTAGAATCAATTTCCTAACCACTATGGCTTAGATTATTACACAACATACCGCCTCTTATACAAACACAAAAAGAAGGCTCACCCCAAATATATCGATAATGGAATACAATAAAACAAAATGGATTTATCCTTTGACTTGAGTTAAGGAAATGACTCCTTACAGTATACAACCCTCTTGTGTTTTTTAACCACTACCCCTTTTCTGTCAGCTAAATTCCACTAGCCTTTGATCCCACAGAGATTTCCAATCTATTGATCCAACCACTTTTCACTCTCCCCAATCACCTTTATTTCCTCTCTTCTTTACTTACCAGCTTTAAATTCTGTGGTCAATCGTTATAATAATATCTTTCTTACATACATTCACAACCCCCTGAAACTCTAGTTAAATCTTTCTCCTCACTTGCTCCATGCCTACACTGTATCCGTGAATAGAGCAACCTAGTGGCTAGTTTCACTTTAAGTTTGTGACCAAAAACTTTAAAGTGGGCTCTTTAAGGCAGCCAGATAAGCTTACTGTACTTCCCCCAGTTTGTACACTCTCCTTATTTAACTATTCACGCCTTCTCTCTCCTCCAAACCCTATCACAACTTCCCAAATGCTCATTCTCAGTAGACGACCTTGCTTTCTATTTGGAGAAAACTAAAGCAACAAGAAGAAAACCTCAACATACTCCCACCATCTCAGCTATCCATCTTCCAGAACCTGCACCCACACACTCTGCCCTATATCCATCTAAAGTAAAGCAATGTCCCTTCCCTTGTGCACTAAATGTGATACCATATCTCTCCAACATCACTAGTTTTCTTTCTCTATTGAATCATTCTCACATGCATGCAAATATGCTG
>NW_005871326.1:1374178-1377260 GCF_000147115.1 Myotis lucifugus | reverse complement strand
CTTCAGAATTTTTTTATCCTTTTTATCCTGTTGTAGTTCCTTTTTAGCAGCTACCACCTTGAAATATACTAGATAATTTGTTTGTTATTTGTCTGTCTGCTCCCACTAGAACTTAAGCTCTAAAAAGGAAAATACTTTTGTCTGTTTTGTTCACTGATGTATTCCTGGCATATAGGAGGTGCTCAATTAACACCTGTTGAAGGAAGGATCTATTTCCCCTAGCAGACCATAAGTAACTCCAGGCTAGACAAGTGCTTTAATCATCTCTGTACCATTTATATGTATCAGAATAAAACATATGTAATTTATATCAGCCTGACTACTAGAATTTGTTCTGGACAAGTACTCATTTCCCTGACTGGCAGGGGTGGCATCAGGATGCACTAACACAAAGCTGATCATTGATGCATATTCTCAGGCGAGTCCCCACCTACTTCTAAAAAGGTAAACAGCATGGGTATCAGGAGAGCATCCCATCTTTAAGGCCTCATACACGAGCAGTCAGAAAACCGGAAAGTCCCCTTGCCTTTACATATTATATATTCCTCACCACAGTGTTTTCATAAATATATCCCCACAGACATCTCCCAAGCTGTTGATCATTCCTGGTAACAGCTAAATCAGTTGACCATATTGTACTGGTTTGCTTCAATGTGTTTGTTTACTAGTTAAAGCCTGAATTAAGGGCTGGATTATTTCATGGTGCTCGGCTGCCTGGCCTTCTTCCAGTTCTCTCCTCTCCTATTCTTTCACGGTGCAAAATGGCAATCTCTTTCTACCTCTGAAAGCACAAGAAACCTAAAAGTCATTTGACTATCATGCAGTTCTCTCTCCTTGTGAGTTTCTCTGCCTTCACTGTTTGAACTCCGTGGCCTGAACTTAGGTTAAGTGCCCGTCCCAAATAACTATGCCAAACGCATCTTTATCCCTTTTAGCTTCGGTTACTGTCTTGGCCAATGTCCATCCCTCTTTTTGTCTTGTTACTGTAGGGCAAATGGAACACTGTGTCCCTATTTCGGCAAGTACGAAAAGGTAATATGAACATGTCTTTATTTAAAATGTCACTTTTCCGGTATCCTTTTTTGTTTGTTCTTTATTAACCAAAGTTCCATTGTTATATAAATCATAACAATATACTACCCTGAGTCTTGTAATTTCACAGATAGCTTCTACATTCTCTAAGAAGCCAAAATCCATGGTTCCTAATTAAAATATTCATGGGTGACACCTACAGAACCTCCACATGGTATCCTAGTGCCTTCACGTAAGTGTCTAGGGTTAACAAAGAAACCCTTTGCCAACAGGGGGGGGGAATGAGTTTTTGAGACTATAGTACAAAGACTTCAAACCGCATTCCACAGCATGTTATTTTCTTTCCAGAAAATTCTAACACTATATAATTACTTTTGTAGGAAAATGAATAATGTAAGCCTCTAATGCTAAAAACAGCTAGACAGAAACCATCCAAATCCGATAGGCCTTTCCTGAAGCCAAATGAAATATTAAAATAGAAAATATCTGTGTAAAGACAGCCCATGGAAGAAAGCTCTCGAATTATTATTCAATAGAGATGGGGCATAGTGGGGGAGAAAGTTACATGGGAAAAAAAGTGTTTTCTGGTTATGGGTCAAGGTTTGTCTGCTTCAGATGCACTGCAATGTTGCTTGTACCCCAAAATGTCACAGAAAAATACAAATCAGAAATGCTTCCAGGAGCTTCCAAGCCTTCTGGTTAAAAATAAGCAAAAACATAAATTAAGCTCCATCCATTGCGACAGAAATGCCTTGAAAGAGAAAAAGTGAAACCCCACTTGCATGGGAATTAAGCCGCAGCTACTCCCCCAAGAGAGAAACAAAAAGCGAGCTCCAATTCGGTCGCTTGGCAGAACTAATCCCAGTACATACAGCCAGTGGGTTTGTGTATTGGGGGAGGGGGCCAGAGTAGAGCGCACCTCATCTCCCTCCCCTCAAAACTGCTCGGGAACCAGGAAAGCACCCGCGCCGCAGGACCTGTTTAGCCAGAAGAGAGTGGGTACCGAACAGAATGGGGCTCAGAGGAAGCCGCGACGTGCGGAGGGCAGCCCGGTCCGGTGGCCCTGTCGCGCCTCCACCCGCCCCCGCCCCGCCCCCGCCCCCGCCCCCGTCGTGTGCCAGGGTCTCTGGATCCCAGTTCCGGGACTCCGGACTCCGAGACCTGAGCAGGTTCTGGCTCTGCCCAGGATAGAAGCCATCTCAAAGGCGTCTTAACCGTAAGATTCCTGATTCGGGCGAAGTCTCCGGAGCTGGACTGAGCAGGCTGACGCTAATGGGCGCCAGAATCGCGAGTCTGGACCCGCCGTCTCTAGTTGGCTCCACCGCCTGAAACTACCCACACGCGTACCAGGCACCCCGCCCGCAGCCCGGCACCCAGTAGGGGCTTTCGGAGAATACAGCTCCAAGGGCTGACTTCCCGCTAAGTAAACAGCCATGTTCATCTCCGCGGGTCGTAAATGAGCCAGGGGTGAAGGGCCGACGACCGTCTAGAGAGCTCACCCGGTCCCCTCCGCGCCTCTGCCCCGAAGGCTGCGACTGTTTGCAAACTCCTAGGAGCGAACGACGGGGCCCCCATGTCTCTTCCATGGTTCAGCACCGAGGACAGCGCACATAAGGTTCACCCCGTGGCTCCTGTGGCAACCTCGGTACAGCAAGGCTGCAGGTGTCCGGACCGCGCTCCCTGCCGCCTCCCACCCCTCCCCGCGCCTCGAGCAGCGCAGCCCCACGGCGTCTTACTTTTCTGGCTGGAGTAACCCGGGTAGTAGCCATAGTAGCCGGTGATTCGCAAGATCCGGTCCTCGATGGTGGCCACCCCATTGGGGGGCCGCCTTGACATCCATAGAGAGCGCCGGGCGGCGGCCCCGGGCTTGGCGGGGCGGCGAGGTCAGCGCGGGGCCCGGGAGCTGGCGCAGGTGCCGCCGCCGCCTCCGGTGCCGAGTTTGCAGCTGGTGCTCTGGCGGCCGGGCTCTGACTGGTTCAGTCCGGTGCAGGAGAGGGTTCCGCATCACAGCGGCCGGCGGCCGCCCGCCCATTCCGGTCGTCCTCCTCCG
>NW_005871326.1:1263796-1373675 GCF_000147115.1 Myotis lucifugus | reverse complement strand
GGGCATGAAAAGAAATGAGGCCCAGCAGGTGGTGCATGGAAGTGATTATCCAGGTATTCCGGACACAAGGACTTTCAGAAGATCAAGACACCACGACGTCTGACGTCCGGCAAGGGTCCCCTCATCCTCCCAACGAAACGTCTCAGGCTCGGGAGACGCAGCTGCCTGCGCATGGCATGTTTATTTTGCCCATTCCAAAGGCCCCGAGGAGAGATTCTCTTCTTTACTGCCGAACAATCAGGGGGAAGCCCTTCTAACTGTGACTATCTGGGCCGCGGAAAGTTTTAGCTGCAGCCTCCACACTTTCCATCCGAGTCTAGAACGTCCTTGAGTCTGTGTGCTCAGAGTGAGCACGCGCCCCTCCTCCCCTCGGCTGTGACTCTGCTTTGGCACGAGACCCACCGGCTAGTCAGAGAGCAGTGGGATGATTTCTGCATTCGTGGTTTGCAGTCACAGCTCCTGAAAAATAATCTTCAGCGATTCATCTCAGAAACTAAAGGTGTGTGAGGGTGTGGGGTGGGGTGGGGTGTCTGCTCATCAGCTTAGAGGTCATTATGTCCACCTTCCATCCAGAGCCCGCTGCAGACATCCCTGCCAGATTTCACATTTCTAAAGGAGGGGGGAGGAATAAAAGCATGTGGTCTTCAGGGTCCCCTCTGAAACCGCCAATGAATCTATCACACCATTCTGCCTTCAAGCATTTTCCATGTTGTGTGTGGGTCCTTCAGAAGGAAGAAATATGCAAACTTTTAAAAAAAGATGAATAGGTGTAAACATGTAAAAATGCAGTATTACATGGGCTGGGAGAGGTCAAGGGGGAGGGGGAATAAATAAGTAAATAAATAAATAAATAAATAAATAAAATGCAGTATTACATTTCACAGTGTGTTAAGGGTTTTCATCCGGACACAAAGCCTAGCACAGATTCCTGAGAGCGGAGTGATTTTGAGACAATTGTGCCTGGGAGAAAGGTCATAATGAAACCAATTTCCTCCCACACCTGCCTTCTGGGCTAGGAAAGATGGAAGGGTCAAAGGAAGTAAAAGGTCAAAATAAAGTTAAAGGAAAAAGCAACTCTATGCAATGGTGGGGAGCTGAGCATTTAGAGCAAAAATGAAAGGATAATGCCTCTACATTTCCACGGCCTGCCCCCGCGCACACACACACACACACACACACCTGAAGCAATTTTCAGCAAACTTCTCTATTATTTTTATTTCTGTGGCAAACCTTATATAAAATGTATGCATTGTACATGGTAAAATGGGTTGATCCCATTAATCGATGTCTTTTTTATTTAGTTTCTGTAAAACAAATTTGCCTATATTACATCTAATATGTGTTTTAATAACATCATAATCAGTAGCATATTAACATATAAATTCAATAAGAAAAAATTAAAAAACAATTTAAGCAAAAGCCTTCTAATGTAACAGGAATATAAATACACAGAGACTTTAAAGACAAGTGGCTTTGTCCTATTAATGTTTATAATTTATCTTACCATAATTAATATATGTAAATTCTAAATTATACTTGTTATATAAGTTCTTGCTTTCTTCCCAAGTTTTGCTTTGTTTACAGAAATTTCCAGAGTAAGTGGAAATGTATTTAACTGGATTTCATTCACACAAACAGCAAATTCAACATATTTTTAAGTAAAGTAAATATTATACCCATGAGAGTCTATGTTTCTAAAAGAAATTATAAAAATTCTCAGACCTACCTAGAAATTAATTTTAAAATGGCAGACCATTTACAAATGTCTCAGTAATCACCTATAATAGGGTGACTAAAACAGTAAATTCAAGCAGATGCTATACTCTAAGACACACTTTTTTTCTTATTTTTCATTGAATTTATTGGGGTGACATCGGTTAATAAAATTAGATAGATTTCAGGTGATACAATTCTACAATACGTCATCTGCATATTGTATTGTGTGTTTACCACCCCAAGTCAAGTCTTCTTCCATCACCATTTATTCCCTTTACCCTCTTTACCTCTCCCCACCCCCATCCCCTTAGGCAATCACCCTATTGTTGTCTGCATGAGTCTTTCTTTTTTTTCTTGCTTAATCCCTTCACCCTTCTCACCCAACCCTCACCCATCTCCCCTCTGACAGCTCTAGGGCACACTTTTTTTTTAATGAAATAGAAATTCTACAATTATATGTTAAAAAGCAAATTTCTGTTAGTGATGAGGACTCTTTGGTACATTTGATAAAAGTGTTTTTAGCCTTTCAAATGTCATTTTAGGTTAAAAATTATAGAAAGTGTTTTGAGGGGAGAATTTTAAAAAATACTTTTATATGTTTGCCTCAGTCTACCAGTTTGACAAGTGCAAATACAAAAATTCCAGTTTACAAAATGTAAATTATTAATATGCCTCAAACCTACCCTGAAAAATAAGGAAAAATGTAATTAAACAAATGAAGAGTGAAGGTAGTTATTTGATTAACAAAATGGTTCCCTATAGTAGCCAGAGTCACATGGCCAATTTCCCTAGTAAATCAAACAGTAAATCAATTTCCTACATAAATCATAACTTGACCTACAAAAATTTGGTTTATATGCAACTTCACAGGAATATTTTTAATACAGTAAGCACTGGGCAGCTGTCTGTGATTTCAAGGGACTTTTGATATCTGGACCATATTTATTTTGATAGTCTGTTCTAGTCAGATTAGATATTTATACTGAGTATACAAAACTGAGCTATTTGTGTTGTAAAAAATGCCAAATCATTTACAAAATAGCTCATGTGACAGTCACAGTATTTGTGTCTGATGCTGAAAAAAACTATACCAAGTAGTAACATTAGAAACTAAACATGATCACTGGGTATAAATTCTATTCCAGGATAGATAGTCTGTCATAGGATACCACATCGCCTTTATACTTTGGAAGGGTTAGTAAAATAAGATCCATGCAATCTAGTCTTCCTTACTTTGATTAGCAGCTAGGAGTCAGAAAATCTGGGGATTGAGTCTTTTCAACCACCTGTTTGGAGTTACCAATGACAGATGCTGAAAGAAGATAATATGACCTTTTTTTTTCCCCTCTGGGAAACTAATATAATGTACCTCCCTCCTTGAGCCAAGAGGAACTTGGCTGTTTGGAGAGCCAAGAATTTTTAAGCTTTAATACCAAAGGGCCAGGTTTTGCTTTGTACAATCATCAACACTATTTATAAAGAGTTGACCCCACGTAGTTTGCACAGTTGGTGTTTAAAAGCATCTGGCACCTAGCCAACAAGGTGATAAGCACTGACATCTTGGAAGAAAAAAAAGTCTTCATATTCCACGTTCAGGAAAGCCATTCTGAGTATTCAACCGCCAAGTAACCAGCTGCCCACATGGAATGCTGACACTGCTTTTTGATCCCTACCTTAGGCAATGGTAGGTGTTGTTGTTAATTTACCTTTCAGCTCATGGTAGGACTGAAAGGGGCTGGGAGCTCAGCACTCCGTATCTAAGAAGTCAGACTTCATTTGAGTACTGTTTCTGAGGCCCAACTCTGGAAATGCATTGAACTTCTTTGGAGAAAGTCTTGATTTCAAAGAATACACTCAAATTCTAGAAATTATGTATAACCTCAACCTCTCTCTCTCTCTCTCTCTCTCTCTCTCTGTCTCTCTCTCTCTTGCCGACCTCCCTCTGTAACTCCCTTCTTCTCTTTTCTTCTCCTCCTCCCTCTCCTTCAGTCATATAACACAGTGATTTATATCATAAACTTTAGAGCCACTCTGCCTGGGGTCAAATCTCACCATTTTCTAGGGGTATGACCTTGGATAAGTCTCCTGAACTTTCTATGACTCAGTTTTCTCATTTGTAAAATAGGAATATTGTAGCTATTGTACCTACCTCATGGAACTATTGTGAAGATTAAATGAGTTTATATTCATAAAGAGCTTATAACCCTGGTTGGCACATAATAAGCTTCATAAAAGCTAGCTATCATTATTGTTTTGATTTATGCATGCACAGAACTCTCTGAGCTTCAGTTTTCTCCTCTGTAGAATGGGCTCATACTCTCTTCATAATAGTGTTGTCGTGGTGGTTAAGTGAGATAATATATGAAAATACCTTACCAAGGTCTGGCACATAGTAGGTACACAACAAAAATTCATTTTCTTCTCCCACTCCACCCCTGCCCTGACCATTATTTATTACTAAAGTTAATTCTCACTTTAACACTTCATTCACATTACTAGGAATTTCTTTGTGGCAATCACTTTAGAAAGTCTCCTTTAATCCTTTCAACCATGGCAATAATCACTTGAGGCAGATCTTGGAGCCACATTGTCAGGCCAAGGAGACAGGTGAGCTGCACAATTTAAGGGTTTTGTGGAAAGAGAAGCTGCTGAGGGTCAGCAGTTCTTCTTCTCTTTGAGAAGACCTGAGAGCATAGAGAGTTTGCTTCAAACTGAGAATGGGACAAAGGCTGGTGGTCCCCAGGCATGGGAAGGGCTTGGGTCCTGCTAGATGACAGTGTCCCAGAGAAGTGGAGTGGCCTCAGAGGGATCACAGTGTGGTGTCCTGAGGGAGACTGAGCCATTACCCCTGGGCTTCCCAACCTCAGCAGAGATTCTGGTGCCCCCATGCTTGGCCCACAGGCAGCAGAGCCACCAGCCCAGAGGGATGGAATGTGAGCCTGACTAGTGTACATCTGAACAGTGACCAGGGGGCTCAAGACCAGAATGTCTCCATGATGCTTGAGTTTAGCTGAAGATCCTGACTGCATAACCCTGCAGCAGAGGGTCCCGGAAACACTGAGATTGAATGTCCCACTATTCCTATGAGGGACAGGGGCTCAGAGTAAGATTCATAGCATAGAAAGCTAATAAAGATTTTATAACCTTTTTGAGCAGCCCTGTTTGTTGGTGATTATACATTCAAACCAGCTGTATATTCATTTTACAAATAAGACTATAATTTAAACATCTAAAAACGCCATGCACTCACAACCTCAAACCTACTGCATATTGTTATCATACAAGGCTTCTGTAACGTTACCTGTTAAAAATGCCAACCTGTAAATCTCAGAGGGAAGGTGGGGGTGGATGAGTGGGTGGGAAGAGATCAACTAAAATTTGTATGCATATATGCATAACCCGTGGTCGGCAAACCGCGGCTCTCGAGCCACATGCCCCTCTTTGGCCCCTTGAGTGTGGCTCTTCCACAAAATACCACATGTGGGCGCGCACGTACAGTGTGAGTGAAACTTCGTGGCCCATGCACAGAAGTCTGTATTTTGTGGAAGAGCCGGTATTTTGTGGAAGAGCCACACTCAAGGGGCCAAAGAGCCGCATGTGGCTCGCGAGCCGAGGTTTGCCGAGCCACAGTTTGCCGACCACTGGATAACCCATGGACATAGGAGGTAAAGGCCTGGGGTGGGCTGTGGAGTGGAGAAAAAGGGGTCAATAGGGGGAGAAAGGGGACATATGTAATACTTTCAACAATAAAGATTTTTAAAAATGCCAACCTGCTGTGGTGGTCATATGCATTTACGTTTCTCCCGCAGTTCAGGCAGACCACGGGATTGCACCTCCTGCCCCCTTGTGGTTATGGGAGGGCCATGTGACTGATTCTAGTTCTGAACAAAACAATTATCTTATCCCGGCCAGAGCTGATACATGACACTAGGAATTCTCTTTCTGACAGGACGACCATCAACATTCAAGATGACCTTGACACATAAAAAATAAAGTTACTAAAAAATTAAAATCAAAAGGAGTTTGAATTTCTTTCATAACACTACATTTAGTTTTCAAATCTTATTCTCTTTATCCTTTGTTTTCAAGGCTGTATTATGCATGTTTAAGTATCAGCAGTTCCTGAAGCAATCTATCAATAAACAACACTGAAAACAAAATAAATTGTTGGAAAGAAACATGATAGGTGGTATGAAAAATCAGAAAGGACGGAAAATTTAAAACTCATCAATAAGACAGAGAGCCTTGAATAGATGTTCAATACATTTACATCTTGAATAACTACTGCCAAAAGCAATCTCAAGAATGACTTTGCCTTTAGCTTCAAGAACTATTAATTTGCAAGAAATATGTTCATGTGGTTTTATTTCACCATTATTTTCAGTGTCAGTGATACCCTTTAATAAAACTTGCTCTTCAAATAACTTGAGAAAATGCAGACCATCAGTACTGAAGTGGATATTTGTCTTCCCTTTTTTTTCGACTCCCCAGCTGATTTAGAAGAGGCTCCTAACTTACCAGAAAGAGTCCATCTTTCAAGAGAGAAGGTAAAAGGTTGCATCAAGACCTTTTATGCTCCAATTCACTTCCTCCAGTTTCACCTCTGCAGTGACCAACTCTGTGTGGGTTCCCATGGACTTCCACACACCCAGCCAGGCAGCGCCTCACATCCTGCCGATGCCATGCGCCTCCAGCCTCCTGCCCCAGGGCTTCCCTGTTGTTGCTGAGACATGAAAGTGCACCTGCTTGGATGGAGCATGCGCAACCTGAACGCGCAAGAGACAGAAGTAATGCGGGCAAACGTGTGATCCTGGGAGAAAGGAGCTGAACAGACTCCCCTGAAAAGTTGTCGCTTATGCAGCCTGACCCCCACAAGACAGAGCAATTGGCCAGATCAGTCAGTCGTGTAAGGATGGTCAACTCAGTAACATGCCTTTGTATTGTTAGGGGAAAGGTTGTTAAGATATTCAAAATTCAAAAAGTGACTGTTAGAGGAATAGGATTATGAGTAATCTTTCCTTTTCCAAACTTCCTGAGATATGGTTTTATTAACCTCAAGATGAATACACACACACTCCAAACCCTGAAACCTCTTCTAGCCCTTTATTCTCCAGTGCAGCTAGGTCTGTGTGTGCAATGTGCTGGAGAGTGCCACCTGCCTGCACATTAATCTCTTCTGTGATTACAATTATCTCCTTTCCCGGGAATGTGATGAAGTCTGACTAAAGGTCTCGAATTCTTCTGGCTCTCCATGTTCTTATAAATTAGGACTCCATGACAACGAATACATAAACATTTTGTAACATCTCATAATAGTCCTGAAATCTTCAAATTCTTAAGCTAATAAAGTACTCCAAGTGCACAGTTATCTGGGCCTAAGTAACACTTGGTTCTATGCAGTGGAACTAAGTGATAAGACCATTCATGCTTGGATAGTTGTTACAAGGCTGTTAGAGAAGGTGACGGCTGGTTGACCTGAGCACTGGACCTGGGCAATCAAAGGCTCTCCACCCTCTCCCCTGTCTTTGGAATGTAGGGTCTGCCCACCATTCCCACGGCTGGAGCCATTTTTAAGAATACAGCCTTGGGAGAGGAATGTGTTGCTGAGACCATCTGAATGATATATATGATTGAACCCAGTTATGACCTCCATATAAACTTTAAAGATTCTGGTTGGGCAGGTGCAAAGATCTACTGGTCCTGTGGTCACCCAAATCAAGCCTTGATTATTGAACCTGCCACCTACCAATGTGGAGTCCCCTGCCTCTTTCTTCAGTTTCTTCTTGCCTTCTATGTAAAGCAGGGAGGGGGTGAGAAGTTTGCAAATTAACAAATGCTTCTTCATCTGGCTACTGCAGCTCATCCTTCAGCTAATTCTAAAGGGATTTCTCCTCTGGGTAGTCTTCTCTGAGCACCGCCCCTTCCTAGAGGGTCAGGTATTTACCCCACCAGAGTTCTTCCCACACTGTGTGGTCTTTTCCACACTGAATACTTAGATCCTTCACTGGCAGGGACTGGCACACACCCAACTATCAAAACATGGTAAGGGCTGAAAGAATCATTGTAATAAGTAAAACCTTTCATCAGGAACTAGGATCATTTTTATTTTCAAGAAGGTGTGAGGCACAAACACTCACTCAGGCAGGATAGGTTGGCTTGTCTCTAGAACAGAAAGTTAACAACTTACCCAGTGCAAACTGGGAAATTGAGGCTAGAGAGCCTATGTCAATGGTTCAAAGGTTCATGGGTAAGTTGGTTACATTCTCAGTACATCATCCTTTCCCTGACAACTTCTATGTGGCTTTCTGAAATCAGATCAAATCTATCTGATGTCTCCATCCCTTCGCCCACCCTTCCTAATCAGATCATGCACTTTTCTTCTCCCTCTTCTTTCTTTTTCCTTAGCTGAACCCTGAGTTCAGCAGACAGAAAGGACACCCAGAAAGGGTTCTGTTAAATTAAATTGAAACCCAAGAAGAAGTCTGTTTTCTAGAGATTATGTGACTTATATTTCTGGTATAATTGGGACCTGGCTACTTATCCAATTTGGTATCCAGTTGAATTGAAACATTACCCTTCATCTTTTGGGTAGTAGGGGGTGAGACAAAATAAACAAATGATGTATATTCTCTTTAGCTGTGAGTAAATGAATAGAATTATATATTTTCTTATAATGGGCCTTATATTTTTAAAATTTACTGCTATAAGTATCATGGGCTCATTTTAACAAATCTTTTGGGAATCATAATTAATTAGGAGGTTTGAATCTCCTCCTTTATGTGTAATCTCCTACTATAATGTTCAGGAGAGTTGTTTAGCTGTTTATTGATTTAGGTTTTAAAGAAATATCAACTGGGCATATAGAAGGTAGTGAGTGCATGTTACTCTTTTTCCTTTTTCTTTTACTCCCTTTCTCATTCATTCTTCTCTGCTCTGCAGTTCACTAGCACCTGCATTCCACTGCAGTAACATCAAAATACTCGTCTACTATCTGGATTTTACTGCATGTCAAACACTTCCAAATCTTAGTGGCTTAAAATAAGCAACCATTTATTATTTTTCATGACCTACTAGTCAGCTGGGTGGTTCTACTGGTCTATCCAGGCTTGACTGATCATGCATCTGTGGTCAGCAGATGAGTCCACTGGGTACTGAATAGTCTACGATGGTTTCTTTCATATCTCTAGTGCATGGAGACAGAGATGACTGGATCACATATCTCATCATCCAGCAGGCTGGCCCAGGCTTTTTCAAAACAGCAGTAAAGTCCCAAGAGTGAGAATCAAGATTGCAAGTCCTCTTGAGGCCCAGACTCAGAACTAGTCCTATATTGCTTCTGCAATATTTTCTTGACCAAATCAAGTTGCAAGGCTAGCCCAGATTCAAGGGGGTGAAAATAGATTTTGCCTCTTGATGGGATTGTGCAAAAAACACTGTTGCCATTTTTTAAATTTCTCTCACATCCACCAATGTAAGTCAATGCTAATGTTGCTACACAGATTTATCAGATACTAGATGAGAACTTCCTTTCTGCAGAATCTATCCTTTAATAGAATTCCCTGAATCCAGATCAGCAATGCAATCTTCCAATATTAGGTTAACAGAGGTAGTGGTAGAAGTAACTTCATTAAGCAAAATCTGGCATTAAAAGGTTACCCGCAATGATGAGATTTTGTCTGAATAGAAGCTGCAGCATAACATACAATTCCAAACCTTCTGACTTCAAAATGGGAGCAAGAAGTCAGACACCCACACAAGCTGGGTCTGCATAACACTGGTACAGTGAGACACAGAACAAGGAAATGCAGTGAGATTGACTTAGCAGGGCTGTTCTCACAACCAAGACAAAAAGTGGAGACCTGGAAAGTTAAGGCGTTCACTGTGCTTACCCCAATGCGGGCACTTACCCTGCAGAGTGAAGACACAGTTGACTCCCTCTCCCCCTACCCTAGGTTTCTAGTTTCTCTGGGACAAGAATAAATCTTTTAAATCCATATTTCTAGTATATAGTTCAGAGCCTGGCTATTGAAGGAAAGGAAAGAGGGTGTTATTTCTGTGACTCTGAAAACCACTAACCTAATATAACCACATTTATATTTTTTCATGAATCTTTGAAAACACTCATATTCTTGCATATGAAAAATTACAGAAGTACTGTAATTTACAAGATAAGTTACTCCTTACAAATACAGAAACACGACAAATTCAGCTTCACTCAGAAGAAGAAGTTGGTGATGCTCAAGCTATAACCCCGAGGAAAGAGGATTAAGAAATGCATGTTTTTTGCTTCTTAAGTGAAGAGAAATGCTTAGATTTAAAAAAAAAAAAACTTGAGTCTAAATTTCAAATTCACAATTAAACACTTAGGAGTATATTTCCAAAATTAGCTTCCTAATTGTCTGGCACAAAGAAGTTCTTTTTATATTATAATAATTACTTATACTCAATTCCACTCCAAAAGAAATTGAAGTGGTTTATAAATATACTACATTGCTTGATTTAAAATAATAATAATAACCAACTATAGAACTGGGAAGAAAGTCAAATTAAAAATAGAAACCAGAAAATGAAGCCAGAATGAGGTTAGTAAGTGCCACAAGGTCTAATTCGCTTTGTAAAAGCAGAAATCATTTGACTGGGGGTTTTCCAGACACCAACCAAAAAGAAAGATGTGGGCCCTATCATTGCTCATCACAGTCAGAGCTCACAACAGTCAGGAGAAGCGCAAGTCGTTTGGTGTGCGCCTTCAGAGTAGGATTTTTCAGGATGTTCCTAAGGAGGATGCCATGCAACATTCTAAACAATAGCCTGAAGCACATCCACAGGAAGATTCAAACACATATAGCCTGATGGCACATTGTTAAAGCACTACTGAGTAGGATCACACTGATAATGCGCTTCAAACACAGCACCCTCTTATACTGCTCAACTAGCCCCAAATCAAAGTTTGGAGTCTCAGGCATATCTATCCTTCCGGGAAGCCTCATAAATGCTTATTCTCTCAAATGAAAACTGTTAGACATCACCAAATCCTGTAGATAGTAGCTCCCAATTGGTCTTGTTCTCTCATTCTTCATTCCCAGGGCCAGGCAACCCCCCCTCTTAACCTGGATTACCACACAGTTTTCAAACTGGTTTGCCCTACTCTAATCCATTCTCCAAACCACAGCCCGTCCACTTTCTCTAGAACAAACATCTGCTTTAAATGCCTGAAAGGCTCTCTGAGGCTCTTACCATGAATTCCATAGCCCTAATTGTTGAATACAGATTTTGGCCTCCATCTACATCTCCAGCAACTCTCGGTTCCCTTCATTCCAGCTGTTTCAAATGGACTTCTTTGAGAATATTGAGAAAGTCATGCTCTCTCTCACCTCTGGCTCTTTAAATGTGCTGTTCCTTTTATCCCTCAATCCTCTGCCCCCTGCGTTTGTCTGTGCCCTTTTCTCCACATCTTCAGCTAGAAGCCACTTCTTCAGAAAAGCCCTCTTTATTTGTCTGTCTCCCTCATAGACTGTATGCTTCACAAGGGCATCTCCTGGCTCTGTGTTTGTTCACTGTATTCCCAATGGATAGCCTCGTGTCAGACACAGAGTAAGTGTTTAGTGAATATCTGCATGATTGATTGATCGATTGATATTGGTTATGACAGACAAGTCCTTGTAGCCAAATATTCTGGGTTACTTCTTAAAGGAAGATCCATTTACCTTCTTTAACAGGCAATAAATCTAGGTATTTTTGACATTGTCTAATGAATGTTGACAGCACTCATGCCTACATTGGAGCACATACCACCTCTGCCACCTCCACCAGGTAGGGTCAAAATATTCCTCACTAAACAAGTCATGATTCTCTCCTAAACAATGACGTATGGGTGATTGAGGCCCCAACCTCTTAAACCCTTCAAACATTATCATAAATTTAGTGTGGGGAAAACTTTGAAGTGAGTGTTATCAAACTTACATTCCAAGCTTCCACTACATTTTCAAGGTATTTGACATTGTACTTCTCAGGAAAGTATTGGTTTGAGAACCTCATCTCATCATGCAACAGTAGGAAAGGTCAGGAGACCTAGATTCTACCCTGACTTTGTCACTAACTACATGTGTGGTCACTCTTCAGTAGCCAGGTCACTCAACAGTTACAGCACCAGAACGAACATAGTCTTAAAATGCCATTGTCATTTTAGCATTGAACCTCTACAACAAAGTACTATTGTCCTTTTAGGCTTTTAAGCCCTGGAATTGGGAGGGACCTTCTAATTTAGATGGAAAAGGGTGAATTGAATTCTGGAAGTGAAAAAGAGAAAAAAGCTAACTAACTCTCACACAGGGCACAAATAACCACATCATTTAAGTGGACTTAATACTTTTGATATAATTTTTAGTCGGTTCTCTGTTTTGACTGAATCTCCATCCTCAGAGTTTTTATTTAATTATCTTGGGTGGGGCTCATCATTGGTATTTTAAATTTTTTTCTCTGGTGATTCTAATGTGCAACAGGATTGAGATGGCAAAGAGGAAAATCAGGTTTATATTAACTTGACCATTTTCTTTCCTGGACCCCATTGAATGAACTAATATGCTTTCATTTCAGCTATTTTCCTTTTAGTCTCTCTAGGATCATCTATTTCTTTCTAAAATTTTAGGTAGAATTTTATTTGGTTGTCTGTGTTATTTGCAAGCTCTAATTAATTTTGAACTTTGAAATCACATATATAAGAAGAAAGAAAATTTCTCCATCTAACAAGTGAGGTGATAGCATTAAAAACAAAAGTGGATGAAAATAACTTCCAATTATAGTTCCAGGTTCTTTTACCATTTAACTGCTTTTCTTGGTGTTTTATATTTTTTTCTTTTAAATTTTATTTAATTATAAAACATGATAAAAATAGCTTATAATCTCACTAACAGAGATAGTCACTATTAGCATTTAGATAATTCAATTCCTTTTTCCTTGTCTGTGCTTTTTATACATGTATTTTACAAAATTAGGATAAAATGTATATGCAGTACTATATTTTGTTTTTCCTCTTAATATGTTTTTGCTATTTTTTCTGATAGTAGATATTTTGTAAGATGTGATTTTTTTTCTTTATTGATTAAGGTTTTACATATGTGTCCTTATCCCCCCCCATTACCCCCCACACACACTTAGTGTTCTAAATTTAGCTACCACTTTAGCACTTCCTTGACATTCTGATAATAGTGACAAACTCTGAAGTCTTTTATATCAGAGCACTGACAACAGCTCTTCCAGGAACTTCTTCGTTTCAGGAATCCAATTATACAGCGTCAAAGGTATCAGAGCATCTGTTCTTCCTCGACAGATTTTGGCTTTTAATCATGTATGAAATCACCTTTAACAGTAGCACTAAATCAACCAGTGCAGTGTGTTTAGTGATGGGATTATGATATTTAAAAATGTAATCCCACTCCCTCTGGTGGTATAATCTCCAAATTTCCACTGAGTTCACAATTTGGTGGAAATGCTCAAAATGGATTGGGAACTCATTAACGTTTAGTTTCCTTTCACCCAGGAGATACTGACATTAAACCACCCCTCCAAAGGAGATATTTTAGTGTTACAAGTTTCATAAAAATACATAACAAGAGGAGCCACTTCTTTTCATGGAGCCTCATGTGTTACCTAGAGCATGTCAGTGCAAAGAGAGAACCTCTTTAAGCACCTATTGTTTATCCTGGCAAATCAGGTTTTGCAGTTCTTAAAGTTTTGAGATTTTATATAAAGAGTGTTTTGTTGTTGTGACCAGCACAAAATAACAAATAATACTGTGCCCTACGCCCTTGACTCTCCAGGTTCATGGAAACAATTATTAAATGATCAATCAAGTTACAGCAAAACAAAGAATCTGTGACCTTTTGTGTTGGAAAACTCCTCTCCCGCTATGCTTTGGTGAGGATATCATAGACAATAGGAAGGCCAAAGACTTTCCAAAGGATACAATTGGGCATAAAAACATGTTTTCTCAAAAACAGCTCATTCGATATGCAATTGTTATTCATTACTTTCTGACATTTCTTTTCCATCAGAAAGTGTTTCACTTCTACAATATATACAGAGACAGTGATCTATGTGGAGAACTGAAGATCCCCTGCCCAAACACACCTTACAATCCTTTTCTGTTTGTATGAAAGTCAATATCATGCGGAAGTTAAAGCACAGATTTTGGACCCAGTCTGCCCAGCGCACCCAGTCATCAATTATGTCACCATGGACAAGTCAGCTGGACCACACTGAACCTTTGTGATGTAGGTGATACATTACAGGTAGCAGAGATAATACTGGGGATGCATTCCAGGTAACACAGATAATGGTTTTGTTGTATGATATAAATAAGTTTGGAAGATGCTTACAACAATGCCTGGCACAGAATAACTGCTGCACTCGCGTTTGCTAATATCATTGTTGGCAGAATTTCTTTCCAGAATTGGTTAGAATCAGTAATATCCTAAATAAGGTTTATCTCTACCCTAAGCTTAAGTAGGAATTTTTTAAAGTCAACATCTTAATGTAACTCAGAGGTAGGGGATACAATTTTATTCCTGGGAGCTTCTTCTAGATTGCAGGAAGGACATAGAAAGAAAGTGGAAATTAATATATTTTTCTCACCATTTTTTTCTCTTTCCCAAACCGGTAAAGGGGTCCTCCAAAAGAATTTGACCCTTTCCATATTAAGGGGGGAAATGTGACTTAAAAGTTCCTGCTCATTCTTTATATAGTTGAGGGTAGAGGCCTGCGTGTAAAGCCTTGTCTCTAGCCAAACTCCTTATTAAGCTTTTGCTCACACAAAAGCAGGTCAGGAACTATTTGGGATGAAGAAGGGAGATGTGAAAACTAAATTACTAGGCATAATAAAGGCATAATAAAGGCAGAGTGAACTGGGTATTGCAGGTTCATCTAGAAGTTGGAGAGGAGAGGAGAGGAGAGGAGAGGAGAGGAGAGGAGAGGAGAGGAGAGGAGAGGAGAGGAGAGGAGAGGAGAAGAGAAGAGAAGAGAAGAGAAGAGAAGAGAAGAGAAGAGAAGAGAAGAGAAGAGAAGAGAAGAGAAGAGAAGAGAAGAGAAGAGAGCAGACCCCCAACAAGGTAAGGAAGCCAAAATAATATTCCCTATAAATGGTCAAGACACTTCAGAATAGCAGTGTTCTTCAGTAGTCGCCTGTTTTTCCATTTCCAGCGTTATTGTTTCATGCTGTGCTGTGGAACACAAAACCCCTGTTGCCCAAAAACCATCGCTAAAAGTCTGTACACGCAGCGGCCTTCAGTTAGGGGCTCTGTGGGTAATTTAAGGATAAAGTAGTAAAGGGAATTATTGTTTTCCTGGGGGAACAGCACTGCAGAGCAGGTTCCGATGGAGGGAGGCACACGGTCCTGTCATTTTGAGCAGAAAACAGGGTAATGCTGACTAAGATGTTAAGGGCCAGGTTAAGGGCCACCCAGAGGAACTGACAACCCCTTTCATCAAGTACAGTGGGGGGAGGTGACCTTGAAGGGAGGGAGGCAAGCCTCTTGGGCTACATTCAGGCCCTCTGGGCCCAGGAGACTTCCCCACACTCCAAATGGTAGAGTTAGGCCTGGTCACCTGTTCTACAGGTGATACACTGTGTTCTCTCAACTGTCCCAGACCTTGATAAACAGATGCTATTACATCACCTGGGTAATTGTGCTGTCTGCTAAGGCTGAGAACAGGAAAACAGAGCCCCACGTTGCCCCCTGACTGGGCAGCGTTTCTGTGAGTGATGAATGTGGCTTTCACAGGTGTCATCTTGAAGGATGAGCATCCCATCATTTCAGTGAGGAGTCTCACGGAGATCAGAGAGCTGTAAGCTCGGGCCCCTTTCTCTCCCCTGTTCTCAAGGGAACCGCTGCTTACAGAGCTCAGCAACGGAATCCATCCAGGAAAGTGTCAGAGGCACGGAGGATTAGCAGAGCTGCTGTCAGCCTGTGCACAGCCCCTTCTGGGCAGCGTTCTCAGGAGGGAACCTCAACACATCCCCTTCCCTAGAGCGATACGAAGTCACATCTTCTACTGCCTCTCAGGGATGCTGATGGTGTAGATCCTTTGACCCAAGAGACACAGTAGCCTCTGGCATCTCAGTGAAACTCTTTAAAAAGTCCTCCCTGGAATTCTTGGTTGTAGAAGAACCACTGTGCTTCATTAACTTCACTGTGGACGATATTATCATCTCTCTTCATACTTGCGTAAGACAGTCTGAGCCAAGGAGGACCTCAGAGGAAAGGACATTTGGGTTCTTTCTGGAGTTCAGGCCAAACTACTAAACAACATGTTACAAGGCCACAGACCTCAATTACTTTCTCTCAAGACAGAAAAGATGAGTTTTCAGAGGCACTTTTAAAAAACCTGTCACTGCCCTGACCGGTTTGGCTCAGTGGATGGAGTGTCAGCCTGCGGACTGAAAGTTCCCAGGTTCAATTCCGGTCAAGGGCATATCCCCAGTAGGGGGTGTGCAGGAGGCAGCTAATCGATGTTTCTCTCTCATCAATGTTTCTGACTCTCGATCCCTTTCCCTTCTCTCTGTAAAAAATCAATAAAATATATTTTTTTAAAAAAAACAACCTGTCACTCCTTTCAGCTAGCACGTGATATCAACATCTCAACAAGGACTGAAGAGGACTTCCACCTACAGCCCTTTCCTTGTCGGAAACAGCATTGAAAGGCACGGACACTACAATCTGAAACACCGCTTCATCATTTTCTATCTGAGAGAGCCATGGGTTCCTTTGCTAAAAGGTGATAATAATATGCCCCACCTCATCCGTCTGTTTTAAGAATTAAATGATATAATGCATGCAACACACGTAGCACGGTGCCTGCTGCATGGTAAATGCTCAATAAGTCCTAGATGTCATTATTACATTATTGTTGTCATCGTCATCATTAACATCATATTAGTGATAGGGTCTCTCTGAGGGGAGAAGAGGGAGGCATGGCACAGAAGTTAGATTATTTGTACTTGGTTCCAAATCGGAAAAAAACAGGGAAGTCACTTCATGCTCGTTTTGAACTATTCTACTTTATCAAATACTGTATAGTAACTACTATATGCCAGTCACTGCTCTAAATGTAGAAATCTGAAAGCAAAATGTATTTCATTTTAAAGTATCACTCATTTGATAACATCATATTATAGCATATTAAACATTTTATTGTAAAGCTAAATATGATTTGGAGAATGCATATGCTTTTGGTTCATACATTCACAGAATACTAACTGAATACAGGGTAAGCAAAAAGTAGGTTTACAGTTGTGAGAACATGCAACAGTTTATTTTTGCATTATTCTTCATTAACTATTGCATTATTTTCCATAGAAACAACTGTAACCCTACTTTTGCCTCACCCTGTGTACATCATGAGCCAGCCCTGTGCAGCTCACTGGGAGGACAATGTTGGACAGGACAGACAAATTGCCTGCCCCAAACTTACACTCTGCATGAACTTTCCATCCAGAGCAAATTTAAGATAGCTCAACCTTTTATTAACAGCCAGACGTGGGTCTGCCCCGATAAACTCTTTGGCTTCCCAAGGCGACTCATCAGTGACCGCGGGAAACCACAGTGTCTGTGACCCAGGCCGGGCCACCAGCCGTGGCAGGTGATGCGGCAGCTGGCTCCGCCATCGGTGCCAGGTGTCAGGATCAACCACAGCAGGGAGGCCCGAAAGCTGAGCTGTCCTGGCTGACGCTTCCTGCGGCGGACAGCGGGGAAGCCTGAAGTACAGCTTCAAACCGTGTGACCCAGCTGGTGGGGCACAGTAACCTGGGAAGTGGCCTGCAGCGATCGCAGCGGGTGATTCATGTTCAGCAGGCGGGTTGGGCTGGTCAGTCAGGGCAGCTCCAGGCAGAACGGCTCATGGTCATGCAGGCTCAGCAGTCGCTGGGAGTCGCAGGAGGCCCCCATGCTCATCCTGTGTGGAAGGGTCATCAGGTCAGAAGAGTGGCTCTTACACGCGCTGACAGTGGGACAAATACACAAGACACAGGAATATATTTGCGTGCACATTAGTTACCTTTGTACAAATTGTGTCATCCATTTTAACATATCTTTTATTAAAATGCATGCCTTTGTTTTAAAGAAAATATCCTCTTCAGATGCCATTAATACTATTCTTAGTTTGCTATTGCCCAATCTGTATTATTGGCTTCCTCATTCATTCATTCATTCATTCATTCAACTAATGTTCATTGAGCCACTACATGCGCAGGGCCCTGGGGATAATACAATGATGAGCAAAATAGACAGAAGCCCTGTCCTTGTAAATTTTACAATCAAATGGGCTGGTGATTACTCAGATTACTGTTCAGCAAATATTCACTCCCTTCCTCCTCTTATGGTGGGTGCCATATCCTTCTCTTCCCCCATCGATACTGGACTTGGACGTGTGACTTGCTTTAACCAAAAGTACATTAGCAGATGACACACAAACAGAAGCCTTCAACATGCTCGCCTCCTGCACTCCTGTCCTTCTTCCTAAGAACTGGCCCAAGGAGGATGAGAGAACGTGTGGAGGAGACAGAAACCCACCTGGTGGGACAGCCTGGAGCAGCTGAATCAATGGACGATAGTCAGCCTGCAGACTCCTGAGCATGAGAGTAAGAGCTTGTTTTTGTAAGCTTCTGAGTTTGGGGATGGTTTGTTACACACATAATGGTAGCAATAACTCTCTAACACAGAGACTAATAATGCAAGAAAATGTCCAATATTTTGAAAGTTTGATTATAAGGTGCTATTTATTTTATATGAAAAAATAGCCCAGAGGAGACGTTTTGGAAAGCATCAAGTTTCTTACCCTGTCCCTATGGTTGTCACCCCCTCCCCTTGCCACATCTGCATGGAGGCTTCATTTCTCAACATCCCTTTTCCTGGCTGTGAATAAAGGGGAACCTAGGGCTCCCTGGAAAAGCAACGCACAAGCTGTTTTTCCCAATGCACTCACTGTTGCATGCCTAGCTTTGCGGATTCGTCTTTTAAGCAAGCGGTGAACAAATTGGAGCTTCGGAAGAGAATGAGAAATGTTACCAAAGGTCTTGTAAACAAGGCGTGAAGCCATGGGAAATCAGACTGCTGGGCTGGAGACAGAGACTCCGTAAATATGGTTGATTGATGTTAGCAGAGAAAAATTGAAGGACCAAGATAACAGTTTCCCAAAAATATATACATGTAAAATATATGGACAAATTCTATTTTTCTCCTGCACGAAGGAACAAACAAAAACAAGCAAGCTGTTTTCGCAGGATTGTTCTAGGTTAGAAGCAGGAGAGAAGAATACCAATTGAAACACTTTTCTAGGGAAGGTTGGTCAGCTCCTCTGGTAAACCTGTTTACCATGAAGATAGCGGGGCGGTTGGGGCCTGATCAGAATCAGGGGAATGTATCCAATCACTGTGTCCCTGGTGTTTCCAGACTGTGGATCTTTCTGATGCAGTGAAAAGCCCACAGACCGCATCCCCTGTTGACTCCCGTAAGCATCAAAAAAGATTAAATGGAAAGAGAGAACCAAGATGGCGGCATAGGTTAACGCCGGAGTTTGCTGCCTCGAACAACCACTTCAAAAATACAACTAAAAGACGGAACGGACATCACCCAGAACCACAGGAAGGCTGGCTGAGGAGAGATTCTACAACTAGAAGTAAAGAGAAATCCATACCAAGACTCAGAGGAGGCGCAGTGAGGAGGTGAAATACTAAGGTGCAGAGGTGCGTGTGGAGCGGGCCAGCGGCGGAGGGTGCGATTGTTGTTTTCAATCGGGAGGGAGTTTCAGACTCTGAGCTCCAGATCCGGGCGAGTCTCTAGGGACCCAGACTCAAACTGGAGAAGCCGGAAGGCAGCTTTCTCTCCGAGGTTTGCAGCGGTTGCAGAGCCGCTGGGGATAGAACTGAGAGCAGCCATAACTGCTCGCTCCGCCGCCCTGTAGATCCCCTGGGACCCGCCCCGCCCAAGCCCTGCACAGAAGCATTTTCCGGATAGCCTCAGGCAAAGGCTAGATTAGCACCGCCCTAGAGATTCAGCACAGAAGCTCTCCCACTGCAGACACAGCTGACTCTCATAGCCAGTTAGCCTGGAGGTCATTTCACCCCTAGTATTGCCGACAACAATTAAGGCTTAACTACAACAAGACTGCACACAAAGACCACAAGGGGGTGCAAGCATAAAAATGCAGAGACAAAAAAACATGACAGAAATGGAAGATATAGAGCTAAAAAACGCACTTTTGAGGGCTTTCAATAATTTGCTAGAAACTGCCGATAAACTTGATGAGAGCCTCAAGAAATCTAATGAGACCCTCGATGTTGTGATAAAGAACCAACTAGAAATTAAGCATTCACTGACTGAAATAAAGAATATTATACAGACACCCAACAGCAGACCAGAGGAGCGCAAGAATCAAGTCAAAGATTTGAAATGCGAAGAAGCAAAAAACACCCAACCGGAAAAGCAAAATGAAAAAAGAATCCGAAAATACGAAGATAGTGTAAGGAGCCTCTGGGACAGTTTCAAACGCACCAACATCAGAATTATAGGGGTGCCAGAAGATGAGAGACAGCAAGATATTGAAAACCTATTTGAAGAAATGATGGCAGAAAACTTCCCCCACCTGGTGAAAGAAATGGACTTACAGGTCCAAGAAGCGCAGAGAACCCCAAACAAAAGGAATCCAAAGAGGACCACACCAAGACACATCATAATTAAAATGCCAAGAGCAAAAGACAAAGAGAGAATCTTAAAAGCAGCAAGAGAAAGAGACTCAATTACCTACAAGGGAATACCCATACGACTGTCAGCTGATTTCTCAACAGAAACTTTGCAGGCCAGAAGGGAGTGGCAAGAAATATTCAAAGTGATGAATACCAAGAACCTACAACCAAGATTACTTTATCCAGCAAAGCTATCATTCAGAAGTGAAGGTCAGATAAAGAGCTTCACAGATAAGGAAAAGCTAAAGGAGTTCATCACCACTAAACCAGTATTATATGAAATGCTGAAAGGTATCCTTTAAGAAGAGGAAGAAGAAGAAAAAGGTAAAGATACAAATTATGAACAACAAATATGCATCTATCAACAAGTGAATCTAAGAATCAAGTGAATAAATAATCTGAGGTACAGAATAAACTGGTGATTATAATGAATCAGGGACATAGAAAGGGAATGGACTGACTATTCTTGGGGGGAAAAGGGGTGTGGGAGATGCGGGAAGAGACTGGACAAAAATCGTGCACCTATGGATGAGGACAGTGGGTGGGGAGTGAGGGCGGAGGGTGGGGCGGGAACTGGGAGGAGGGGACTTAGGGGGGGGAAAAATGAGGAACAAATGTAATCTGAACAATAAAGATTTAATTTAAAAAAAAAAGATTAAATGAAGCAAAACTCAATGGATCTAATGGGAAAACTGAAGTTCCCTTTGAGATGCCTGCACTAAGATGGTACCTTTTATTTTAAAAATAGATGTTCATTCATTCATTTAACAAAATTTCATTAAAAGATCTACTGTATGCCTGGCACTTTTTATTCGGATTAAATACTGCCGTAAATTAGGCAAATCTCCTGCCCTCATGGAGATTATAGTCTATCACAAGCATGGCTGATTTAGAGCAAAATAATAATATAAATACAGTAAATTGGACTGAATGCTTTAAGACTCTTTCTAGATCTACAGTGCTTAGGTTATTATAGGAAATGTCTATGAATTTATGGTTTCTTACACATATTATCATGAAGACAAAGAATTTACAGAGTTTTTAAAAGGACTCCAAGAATTTAAATGAACAAGAATATGAATCTGAGGATCTTTTTCCAAAAATCCATGTATTCATTTACTATTCACATTTTATCATTTTAAGATGAAGTCAGTTTAGGAGGTGTTTTCCGTGTCCCTAAGTGCATTTTCCTTCACCTTTTCACTTCTAGTCAATGAGGAAAGGGGTCAGGAACGTGTAGTGTGGCCTGAACAGCCTGCGGCAATCCCACGTGCCGTATTGGAGGCAGGACCTGGGCTTCCCGTTTGGTGAAGATCTGTGTCTAGACACATTAGTCAGGTGTCACTTCTGGTTTCATGAGAAGAAGAGCATCTTCACATCCTTTCCACGTGTCTCCCAGAGGACTCCAGGAGTGGCACTCTGGCTGCACAGCCGAGACAGGCATGCAAAGGGGATGGCTGCCTATCGACCAAGTCCATTAACACATTACAGGCAGCTAAAAGGTATGCCGAAAATAATTCCACTCTCCTGCCCATCGCTCCCAGAACCACTTGGCAGGAGAGGAGCCTGCCTGGCAGATGTTACGGGAACAATTCGTTTGAAGTTTCAACACTGATTATATCAATATTCTGCCTCTAGTGAGGGATTGAGCATGAATTGCAATGTTTGCAACACAAAATGACTTGGCTTACCACTTTGGTATTAGAGGTAGTATCCACGATTGGTATTCTTTTTCTTACAAAAGTTATAGACCCCAGTCATATTCATCCAGTGATGAATGGGGACCCGTCGTTTTTCCACAAATAACAAATCTTCTCCCTGTGCACACTCTAAGGTTTTAGCAGCCTGAAAACCTGTGGGGACAGGTGGCCTTCTAAAATTTGACTTGTAAAAACAGAAAGTTCCATGAATAGTTTATTATAGGTTATATTTAGTTTACATTACCCTTCTTCTATATAAAATAAAAAAGACACCCAAAGGATAGTATTGTATCTTTTGAAGATAGAAAAAAAATGTCATGAGTCTAAATTCTTTTGATCAGTTCAGAATCCCAGGTCAGATTTCTGCCACCTGCTTATGGGAACTTTTTAGAAGCTCTGTGGAAGGATATTTTTAATGAAAATGTTGAAGTACTATGGTTTAATTTTAAATTCAAATAACTTAACACTAACTATATTATACACCCACAAACTTAAATAGAGGTAGAAGATGGCCCTGCATTAATTTGCCAGTTTTATTAGCCCACTCATAGGAAGATAATGGATGGAGATAGACCACAATAAGTCTCTTATATATACATGTAAACTCCTATGAAACAAAATAATATAGATTTAAAATTATAGCCGTAACCAGTTTGGCTCAGTGGATAGAGCGTCGGCCTGTGGACTGAAAGGTCCCAGGTTTGATTCAGGTCAAGGGCATGTACCTTGGTTGTGGGCACATCTCCAGTAGGGGGTGTGCAGGAGGCAGCTGATCGATGTTTCTCTCTCATCGATGTTTCTAACTCTATCTCTCTCCCTTCCTCTCTGTAAAAAATCAATAAAATATATTTTTTTAAAAATTAAAATTATAAAACCCAATGTTTACCATCAGTGTGCAGGTAAACATAAGTATTATTCAAGGTACTATACATTGACATTAGAGCAAGCAATCTGAAAGTGAGTAAAAAGAGCCTTTAAACAATTCATGACTTTTGAAGAAGTAATTTCATGTTCCAGAAAAATAGCTCAGAAGAAAGAAAGAAGTCAATTGTATAAACAGTCCTTTTAAAAAGACTACTTAAAAAGCAAAAGGATAAAAACTCAAGTAGCAAACAAGAGAAGAAACACTGCACAAGCTATTATCTATAATAATAAAAGCATAATATGCTAATTAGACAGGACAGCTGGACGACCTTCTGGCCAAAGCCGCGGCTGCAAGGGCCAAGCCCCTTGCACAAATTTTGTGAATCAGGCCTCTAATATATGTGTGTGTGTGTGTGTATATATATATGTATATATATATATATATATATATATATATATATATATAACTTTTGAAAGAGATCATTAGACTCTATTAGTGCCCAGTTATATAAAATAACATTAAGTAAAAAAAAAAGCAGAACAATAACAAAAAGTTATATAAAATATGTATAAGTGCTCAACTTTGCACTGGCATGTTCTCCTTATAATGATTTGTTGAGCTGTATATGATGTGTGTATTTTTCTGTAAATACATCAATAAACAAACTTCTAAAATGTATTGCTGAATTTTTACCAAATTCAGAACAAAACCATTTACATTCATGGAAATAAAAAATTAATGTATCACTCCCCCAAAACTAATGCTAAATAAAACTAATCAATCATTTCAATGTTTATATGATTCCACTTGGGAAACTTAACCTAATCATGAAATTGAGCCTCTTCTTCACAGGACCTGAAAAAACATAAGAAACCATTTGAGAGTTCCAGGGAAAGACAAACTTACCAGGCTTCATCTAAAGAAAAATAACTTATTATGTAAACAAGGAACTGACCATTTGTCTTCTCTTCAACACCTATTCTATTCTAATGTAAGCACATAAGCCTTTTATTATTTTTCACCATCACATCAAACTGAAAATTATGTCTTCCATGCCTAATTTGTGCAGTGTGCTGAACACAGTTGGAAGCTACAGAACTGCAGGGACCCAAGCCCTGTCACCTGGCAGCAATACATTTGAGGAACCTGATTCTCAGCATTTCAGAACAGAAACTCCTGTTCACATACACAAAATTGTCCGGCAGGCGGACATCCCCCAAGGTTTCCCAGACTGCGAGAGGGCGCAGGCCGGGCTGAGGGACCCCGCCCCAGTGCACACATTTCTAGTATTCATATAATGGAAAACTACAGAATAGTGAAAAAGAACAAACTATTAATCTATGCAGCAACATGAATGAATCTCATAGACATAGTGTTACATGAAAGAAGCCAGGCCCTAGATATATACAGTGTGATCCCATTTATCTAAAGTTCAAGAACAGGAAAAAAACAGCTTCTGGAAATAATGGTCAGCATAATGCTTTCCTTTGGGAGAGTAATATCTGAGAAGAGCAAGAGGAAAACCACTAGAAATGTTCCCTATCTTGATCAGGGCAGTCTGCTCGGGATGTGTATGTATGTGCACCTTAAATGTGGACTCCCTACTGTATTGTGATCTTTCCCATAAACTCCTTATTTTATGTAAAAAGGTTTTAAAATAGTGTTAGTGGCCTGGCCTAGGATGGTGGCAATACAGATTCGCAGGAGTGAATAGATTTGGGAGAGATATTTAAGAGGTAAAGTCATTGAGAAGAAAAATATAAGCCAATACCTGCAAAGTGTTTAGCACAGTGCCTGGCCTATAGTAAAGCCCAGCAAATGTCTGTTATAACAAGTGCCTGAAAAGGTTAGCGAGCGGTTAAATTCAATGATGTAGGTAAAGCACTGAGATCCTTGTCTGGGATTCTCAACGTTTTCTCTTTAGTTGCTTAGGCTGTAACTGTTTTCATATTCTTTCTGCCTTGCTAGATCCTGCTTTCCTTGCTATTACCTGGAAGAGAAGCTGTACCCTCCTAAGGTATTTTCATAAACATCCCTTTAACTCCTCTCATGAGTTTTATTAACTAAGTGCATGATCCCAGCTGCCTACATATTGGCCCTTCCTCAGAAGCACTGAAGGTAAAACCACGTGCAATTGATGCCTGTACACTTTTACTTTCCTGGCTGCTGCTTTGTCATATCAGGATCGTTAGTGCCATTTCGTGCAATAGTGTGTCAAGAGCCCCCTGATAGGGTTAAAGCTCCTTAGCATTGTGTGGGAAGGACGTCCCAGCACCATCTGCCAGGCTTGCAATTCTATTAAACTGCCAGCATGATAAATGACAAAGAGAAGGCATTGGGACAGGAGAAAATCTACAGTGAAACACTGTGGCCATAAAACAAGAAGAACCCGAAAGGATGAAGGGCGAGTACACAAACCATCCTTTATCATAAAATTTTCACTTGCAGGGAGGTAACAAAGAGACTGCACTATAACTTCTGGGACCAAGCACAGGAGAGGCAGATGAGCAGTCACCCCTCAGCCCTGATGTGTGATCACAGATCAGTGATGCACGCTCCAGCAGTTCCATCTCTGCTGGCAACCAGGTCTCCTGGGGCTCACTGAAGCACACCGTGTCCACCCTGGGTCGGGGGATGGTGCTTAGATAGCTTCTTACTCTGTGCAGCCCCTTTGCCTTTGCTCACGAAAATAAATAAACATCTTTGAAATGGAAAATAATTTGGTTACTTCTCTTCAATGAAAAATTATCTCAAGAGAGCACTCACCCAGGGTACTGCTGCCTTGCTTCTAAATTTAGCCCCCACCAATGACATTTGTAAACAGAGCATAAGCCATCAGTTTTTGACTATTTCGGTTTTGGAATGAGTGCCAATGAGTCTCATTTAAAGTCACCAGTAATAACCCCAATATTAAAAACAATACTGACTCTATGGAGGTTAGGAGATGACTACTGAAGTGCTAAGAGATTCAAATGGCTTGGAATATACCTTCTTCCGGTAGCAAAGGAACTAGTGCAGCAAAATCATGAATAATCTCCATACATAAAATGTTGCCAGAAGCATCCCTGAGACTGATTTTGTAAAAAGAAACTTTATAAACACTAAATAACAGTTAGCATTTATATCATCGCGGCTTCCCTCACACTTTAACCAAAACTAGTAAAACAAGATTCGAGTAAAAATGCAATTATCTCAGTAACAAATCCAAGTGTACCAGATTCATAACAATGTTGCCTCTTCTGCATTTTCTATCCTTACGCTGGATCACTATGTCGAAACGCTTGAATGCAGCAAACTAAACACTATTCATTGCATGCCTCAGGTTGAGAACATACAGTGATTTTTCTTCCGGGCGTAACACACATGGGATTGGAGTATTTCATTGCCTTTGAAATGGAAAGTTAATAACTAAGTTAACCAGTTGGGTGTGTGGGTGCTTCAATCAGATCATTAAACACAAACCTTAATAAGTTTCTTGGGCAAAACCAGAAGAAAACAGACCCAGGAAAACATCTCCTGTCTCTTCAACTATATAGACATATGATGCAATTATCCATCAATTTCAAATGAGGCAACACGCTCTTAAAATAGCTGGCAGTTGTTCCTCTACTCAATTTGCATGTTCACATTGTATTATGTTAAAGGAAAGAGAAATGAGGTCAGCAAATTCCATAAGAGCCCTGTTGGCTCTTTGACAACTTATTCAATATGGAAATAAATATCCAGTTACTTATACATTTTCCCCATATTGCCGTATTGATTAGATTAATCTTTGTTATGAATTTCCTTAATAGGTTTTCTAGGAATAGTCTTCAATATTTCTATCAGTCAGAACTTGTGGTTTAAAACCACCTTGGGAAAAGGCTGGGGGACTCCAGAAGAACAAGCCTATGCCTTCTGGGTGAATTTTGTTCCTCATTTGCTCCTAATAGCCAACAAAGCACTTCTCTATTACTCCACAGTTCCCAAAAATCAAGCACTCAGGGAAGTTTGTGGTAATTCATGGGTATACAACCCATGGAAAGATAAGAGAGAGCTGTGAGGTATGCGAAACAGTGGGCTATGGTCTGGTTTGGGTCACAGCACTAACATTCACCAACTCTCAGGTTTTGCAGACATTGTAATACCAGTACTTTTTTTGGTAGATGACCACAGGTACTACCATAAGCACTTCATGCTCACCATCTCATGCCAATCCACGGAAAAATCCCTATGGCCAGCATTAGTTCCCCAATTGTTAAGACAGGAAATCTGAGGTTCAGAGAAGGCAGTAACGTGTTCCAAGTCCCACAGAGAGGACGTAGCAAGTCTAAACCTGAGTGTTGAACCGGCTCAAGACCACTACACACACTGCTCCACGTATTTCACTTTAAAAATTGCACAATAGCATTTTCCATGCTTATGTCACAAGGATGCTGGGAGAAACCAATGGTAAACGTATAACATGTGGAACACTTTGGGAAATGAAGAGTGCTACATACACAAATGTGTAGGTTTTGTGTAATGCTTAAATCATTAGGCTTCAAATTACAGAACATCCTTCTGAAACTGGATTAAGCAAAAAGAATATATTGGCCCATTTAGCTGGCAAGTCCAAGACAAGCAGGACTAAACTCAAGGTCGCAGACAATGCTGTCAAGGTTTTCTTCTTGGGTCTCTTGTCGTACTTTTCTTTTGCTGTGGCTGCATTATCATGCAGGTTCTCGCAGAGGCAAAATACTCATCCAATTCTCAGTAGCAGGGCGCTGTCCTAACAGCAAATATTCCAGGATTACTTCTTATTTCATCCCTCAATCAATCACTGGGGTCATTGGGTGGAGTGATATCCTGATTGGTATAGCTCTGGATCACGTGTTCACTTCTAGAGCCTAGAACCAAGTCAGCTTCCCACATATCATGTGGACTGGGCCTGGGAGTGGGGCTGAGGGTGAGGATGCTCCAAACTGGGGCTCTCTTACCAGAAAAGAAAGACACACAGAAAAACATTCACTAACATATTTTAATAATAAACACTGTGCTTCCTATTTGACAGAGAATGCCTAGTAAATAGTGTTAGCTAATTGATATGTGTAGAATGCTCCAGAGTTATAAAGTGCTTCCATATGCAATATGTCATTCTATTCTCATTATATCCTTACCAAGTACAAATCACCATTTTACAGATGAGCAAACTGAGTCTCGGTATAGTTAAGAGATTTACCCAAAGCCATCTAGATAACAGGCAGTACCAGAACCAGAACCTCTTCTGATTCCAATTCACTATTCTGAAAGCTGGTTAGGTTTGATACTGTGGGTTTTGATTAAATGTGCCCTGGAAGCAAATTTGCTTTAAAGAAGGCATTACTAACAACAAACAATTCAGAAAACATCTTTCTACCCTATACTTTGGGGAAACATTAAACTGTCCTTTGAGTGTGGACATTTGCAACTAAACATGCCATTCTAATACTTCTTTATTATATTAGACATTCCTAGTGGTAATGTAAATTGTTGGTACAGTTTTTGGGGAAGACAATCCTATATAATAAAAGCCTAATATGCAAATCTACCTAACAGTGGAACAACTAATGGAATAACCGGTCGCTATGACGTGCACTGACCACCAGAGGGCAGATGCTCAATGCACGAGCTGCCCCCAGTCTGCAGGCCCCAGCCAACCAAGGCAGGTGCCGGGGGGGGGGGGGGGGCTCAATTGCCTCACTGGTCACCCCACAGAGGGAGGTGATTGGCAGCGGAGGAGGGGGGTGGGGCCAGCAAGCAGGTGACTGCAGATTGGCCCTGATTGCTGGCCAGGCCTAGGGACCTTACCTGTGCACAAATTTCATGCACTGGGCCTCTGGTTTGGTAATAAAATATAAAGAGCTATAAAGATGTCCATATCCTTTGATTTCCAATTCTACTCCTAGGAATTTATCCTATGAAAATGATTAAAATAAATGAAGAAAAATTCATGTGTATAAAAACATTCTAGCAACGTTAATCACAACATCACCATTTTAGAATTCAAAGAGATAATATATGTAAAGTGCTTAGCAGATGCCTCCTAATCAATTAATGTAGGCTGCAATAAATCCCTGCTTATTCTCGCAAGCTAATGGGCCTTCACATTTATGCTTTATCTGCATGGACAGTCCTTTTCCCCAAATACCTTTGATGCTCTCCTTCCTTTCTTTCAGGTCTCTGCCCAAATGTGACCCCACCGGAGAGGACTTTCCAAACCACTCTCTCTAAATAGCATCCCTGAGACTGATTTTGTAAGTCAGTCTTCTTTAATCTCACTGTTCTTTTTTTAATCTCCTTCCTGTGCTTTGTTTTCTTTAAGACTTATTTCTACCTCGAATGTTAAATATTTATTTATTTTGTCTTTCTCTTCCTCATGAGAAGATAAGCTCCATGAGGTCAGGGGCTTGGGTGAGTTCATTGCAATGTGTCCATCATCTCTAGAACAATATCCTGAATAATGTTGAATAATATTTTTTCCTGTCTTGATTCTTATTCTTCAAGCTTCCACTTTCATATTTTTTTCACTCATCAAAATTTTTTACTTTTCCAACTCCTTTTTTTTTGGTCAGAAACAGGGCTCTCAGTCTGGGGAAGGCTCTGACAAGCAGATCCAGAAGGCCTGCTGGTGGGGCGAAGGGCCAAGATCTGAACATATAAGCACAGGCCAGAGCTGATATTCTTGGGAAGGATACATGAGAAGGACATGTCTTATGGTGAGTCCAGACCTGGATAGCGAGGTCACAAGGAAAGGATGGGGGATCTAGGACCTAGGGTGCCTATCAAATCAGGTATAGGTCAGGCCATCAACCTCAGAGAGGCACAGAGGTGTGTGTTCTCAAGGATCTTACCATAGAAAAGTTAAGTTTCTAGGGGAGATTTTTAGCCACTGGGCCATATGAAATGCCAGAGAACAATTTTATTGTTGAGAAACTTAAATCCAAAGGAAAGATCCAAGTTCCTGGGGTACACGGAGGACTGATACACTGGTCAGTCATGAGCCAAGGTCTGCCGTGCAGGGAAGTAAACTCCCAGACACTCTCAAAAGCAACTCCAGTAACCCAATCTTATTTCTTCAAAAGAAGAGTTGCAGTTGTTGGCTGATAGTGGCCAATGCCCTCTGAAACCAGGTAGGGAGGCTAAGCACAAGGACAAATGGTATGCAGTGGTCTGCAAACTCATTAGTCAACAGAGCCAAATATCAACAGTACAACGATTGAAATTTCTTTTGAGAGCCAAATTTTTTAAACTTAAACTATATAGGTAGGTACATTGTTATTAACTTAATTAGGGTACTCCTAAGGCTTAGGAAGAGCCACACTCAAGGGGCCAAAGAGCCTCATGTGGCTTGCAAGCCGCAGTTTGCCAACCACGGGATAGGATGCGGAGATGCGGTGGCTTTGTAATATGGTGACTTGGCCAGGCTGAACCACATAGCTCAGAATTCCCATCCACATAAGTTTCCAGTTTGGAAGGGCCAAAAAAATATACTTCATGCAAGATTTGGAGGGTGAAAGTAGAGCAGTGGCCATTTTTATTTTTTATGCTTAGGTGAAGGCAGGATTTTTATAGTTCACACGTGTTGCTTATCTGCTGGCTCACCTCATTAATGTGAGGCAGTGACTAGGCCTATAACTTACCCTTGGACAAGGTATCTCCAGGGTCACTCCACCTTGCCCTGGATCCTCCTGCATCTTCTCCCACTTCTGGCCAGGGATGTGTTAGGCTTTATGACAAAGGCAACCAACTTCTCCCGCAGATACCCCACAAGGTGGGAGGCAGTGAGAACTGACCTGGGCTCTAGCTCATGCTCCTGGATTCCAGTTGGTCCTTTATTTCCTCACTTTCCACCCATCTTTCCTTCCCAACTGTCTGCCTGCAGACTTCAGAAACCATATCAGTTATGAGATGACAACCCTACAAAGACTGTTTAACCAGCTCCCACAATTGTATCCTATGAAATCCCCATTTAAAAACCATATGTATACAAATTATGGAGATATATACCCTTGTGATTTTATTTGTCTAATTGAACCCTGATTGATACAAAATGGATCTGTGTGGTGGATTGAGCTTGTCTGCCAAAGTCCACTACTGGGTTACTTTTGTCTCAAAAAAAAAAAAATTAAAAGCCTGCACATCATGCAAACCTAATATAATTTAATTAACGTTGAGTTTAAGTATTAGTCTACTCCCAAAAGACAAGGTTTACAGGCAGAAGTCTAAAGTGCGATAACAGGAAATTCCTGACAAGAAAGGTAATTATGTAGAAACTTCTCAAATTATTTACTCTGAATAAAATGAATGCTTATCAGTGGTGCTGGAGATCTGTCCTACTAGGTTGTCTAAAACTAATTCCCACGGACCTCCTTTTGACCCAGTAATAGATATTCCTGAGCATAGAATCCATTTCAATAAGTCTTTGATTCTGCCATTTGACATGAATTTTATAAGTTCTATTCTTAAACAACTTACTTAACTGGTTGGGAGATTGGAAAATATTCTTGCAAAGAAAAAAGTGCTGCCTTTACAGCTCAAGTTATTAGCTTGAGAAAGTGGAATCACTTGGCTTTTGAATAAAGAATCACTATAAATATTTAGTAGTTTTATATTCTGATGTGACTGTATCAATCTATCACACTGATAAATTCATTAAAAATTGAAGCCTGGAATTTGGGGTCTGCACAAGCTCTGAATTATTCATTCTACCATAAATCTACCGGCATCCCTGGAAGATGTATCTATTGGCGATAAAGTTCCACTAATGTGCATTTGTAGGAATAGGTGAAACAACAACGTGTCTCTTACGTTTTGAAGCAGAGAAATGCTAAATCTATGCAGAAAGTGCTCATTTTCATAATTAAAATATGAACAGTATGGCTATATCCATCAAGGAAAACAGGCAATATTCTCAGATTTCTCTTGATTTAATGAACTGTTCAAAGAAACCTCATGGACTCCAGTATTCCATTCTAGGCTTAGGATATTTTCGCACACACAAAAGCAAGGCAGTGAATGAACAATGAATTTAATAGCAAAGTACAGTTGAACTGAATTCAAATTGTTAACTTCATGTACATCTGTCAAGAAAAAGAGTTGATAGGAGAAACAATGTGGGAGTTCTGCCTTTATTGTGGCTCTCTCTGACTTTTTTAAAGATTATATTATTAAACATTTTCTCTGTATCAACATCTGGGATTTTTATTTTATATATAACCATCTTTAATCCACAGCTCCACGAGATGGATACCATCATCCTCCCCCATTTTATTTTTATTTTTTAATATACTTTTATTGATTTCAGAGAGGAAGGGAGAGGGATAAAAAGATAGAAACATCCATGAAGAGAGAGAATCATTGATCAGCTGCCTCCTGCACACTTCCTACTGGGGATCAAGCCTGCAACCCTGGCATGTGCCCTTGACTAGAATCAAACCCGGGACCCTACAGTCCGCAGGCCAAAGCTCTATCCACTAAGGCAAACCAGCTAGGACCTCCCCCATTTTAAAAATGAAGAAACTGAAGCTCAGAGAGGTTAAACAGCTTTTTCCAAGGTCACAAAAGTAGAAAGTGATGGTGCTGGGATATGAACCGGGTCTGTCACCAACGTCTATGCTCTTAATTACTTCTTGCTACAGCCCGACTTTACAAAAAGTAAACATAGAAAGACCGTTCGGAGAAAAGCTATTATGTGTCTTTGGGACTTGGTTCTTGCATTATTCATCTAATGCTGTGAACCAAATCACCCCCTAAATTAGTGGAATCATTTATTACCTCATAGTGCCACAAATAGGGATGGGCAAAAGTAGGTTTATAGTTGTTTACATGGAAAAATACATATAATAAATAATAATACAAGAATAAACTGTTTCCCATACTCACAACTGTAAGCCGACTTCTGCCCCACCCCTGTATGTGGGTCAAGAATTTGGCAATGGTTTGGCTGAATGGTTATGATTTGAGTCTCTCGTGGAAGGTTAGACGTCTGATGTGACTTCACCCATCTGCATCCTTAACTGGAGTTGGAGAACCTACTCCCAAAGGGTCTCACCCAGGTAGCTGTCAAGGCGGTGAGGCTGTTGGCAGGAGGCCTCAGTTTCTCTACATGTGGGCCTTTCCTTAGGGCTGCTTCAGCGTCCTCACAGCTTGAGAGCTGGCTTCCCCCAAAGTGAGAAATCCATGAAACCAAGGGAGAAGCTGCAATGTCTTTTATGATCTGTCCTCTGAAGTCATCCACTGTGACTTCCACAGGACTCTGTCAATCACACAGCTCCACCTTGATTTACCCTGGGGGGGGGGGGGGGGTACACGGCGTGTGAATACCAGGAGGTGAGGCTCCCTGGGGGGCATCTTGGAGGCTCATCACCTCAGTCTTCCTGCTGTTCCTCTGGCAGTTGGCACATTGCATTAGGCCAGTGTCAGTGTGTCAATGGCTTTGTGCAGAGTCAGAGCGTCAGGAAATTACTGCAAAACTGCTGGTGGGCATCCCAGCAGCTGCACACGGTGAGCTCAGACCTTCAGCTACAGTAGGTGAGAGAGCTTCCTACGTGGTTCAGAGTGGGTGGCAGTAAACAGCAGGACTTAGATGGCTTTTAGCAGATGGACTCTTCAGAGAGAAAGAAAGTCAATGTAAAAAACACTTTGGAGAGTGGAACATAGAGAACTGGAAACTGCAGGAGGGAGAAAGAAGGCAATGAAGATGGAAGACAGGGATGGTTACATGATGAAGGGAACGCACATTTAAAAGGATTTGAAGCAAAGGCATCAAACTGCAAGAGACCCAGGCCCTGGCAGTGAGTCAGTATGAAGAAGACCTTGTACCCAGAGTACCTGCAAGGCATGAGGGTGGGAGATCAGAAAGAAAGGGGACACAGAACTAGAACTGGGCGCATATATATATATAGCAAAAGTAACACATGTTATTATTGAACACTCAAACAGTACAAAAATAATAAAAACAGAAAGTAGAATCTCTCATTTCCTAAAGATGCCTATCACTTACAGTTTAGTGTATGTCCTTGCAGACCTTTCCCAAGACTGTACAGCCTTGTAGAGAAATATATACGATTGCCCAGTGTGTATTGTATTGCACTTTCTATGTTATTCAATAATACAGCTGTGACATTGTTTGTATCAGTTACTATAGAAACACTTCATTCTTTTTAAGTTTCTTGGTATTTATGATCAGTGCATGGCTTATTTAACCAACCCCCTTCAAAAGGACGTGTGAATTGTTTCTAATTATTCACCACCAGAAACACGCCCAAGGAAACATTCTATGCAATAGCCTTGCATAACTGAGGGGATATTTCTCTGGGGAAACATCCCAGAAGTAGGGTTGCTGGATCAAAGAATATGCACATTCCAAGTTTTAATAGATAGTGCCTTCACAAAAGGTTGTACCAATTTGCTTGTGTGTATTTTACATTAGATATTTATAATTACCTTAACTTCTAGGCCAACTCAAGAGCTATCAGCTTATTCATGGTATGAATAAGTTATTCTCAAATAGTTCTAAGCTTAGTATGTTATGGAGAGAATTCCATGCCTTTAGAAAGAGCCTTGATAGCGCAGGGTAAAATGTCAGATGAGCCAGACAATATATTCACCCAGGTAATTCTGTACATGTCTCCACAGATTTCTAGTCTTCACCCAGGCAGAGAAGCACAGCTAGACGGGGCCCTAACCCACCCCAGCCCCACCTGCACCCCTTCCTGAATTCATGAAAAGACTGCACTCTAAGTGCAATCAATCTCCTCCAAGGACCTCACTGCAAATCAAGGCTTAAAAGAAATGAAAGGCAGCTCTGCTTTACTAAGATCTGAGGACTAATAAATAGGTTAAAATTTCATTTAGGCCAAGCTTCAGGATAATTGGAATGTTTTCCCCAATGTTATTTTCTTCTCACAAATACTTTCTGTACTTCTAGCTTACCCATTTCTCCATCTGGTCATAACTTTTGTTAACTGAATTCCAGGGAGACATTCAAGCACCCGTTCAATATTCATTTGTCTCGCTCTTAAGGATACTAGCACTCCATAGTCCCCTCCCCTCAAGCCCAGCCCACTAGCACCCAGGCTGACAGCCATGGTCTCTGCTGCTCCACCTTAAATGGTGAGAGTACTGGGCTTTGATGTGATCAGCTGTGGGACAGGAGTTTGGCTGGCCAAGGTGCTCAGGGACAGAGCAACTAAGATTCTTGTAGAGTGATTCACACTGCCCCAGCCCAATTTATAAAACCAATATACTTAGTTATAATCTTAAGTAACTATCTACATCAGAGGCCGGGGGTGGGTGGGGGGGCGCAAATTCTCTTCTTCGCAAATAATGACCAGAAAAGACCTATCAAAAGCATTATTTCATGAGCATTGAAAGCAGAGAACATGGGTTGGGGTGGCTCCCTTATGTGGGTGGTCCCCATCTGAGGTAAACATTAAATTTTATTCTTCTTATTTGGGACCATGAGTTAGTTGACATATAAAATGTTTAGAACCCTGATATACAACTTCCCTTGGACATTGTTAAGTCACTAACATTAGTTTGTCCAGTCATTCAACATATACTGGTATTTATGAGAACCTGTATGAGCAAGGCACTGTTTTAGGGCTACTGTGGAAACAGTCCTAAGTGCTGAAAGAGAAACAAGCATACCCAGGCATGGTCTTTTAAAAATACATTTATTTTAGCAAAGCCAATAGGGAAATACCCATACCCATGTCCAAACTTGTAACTACCCAGAGTAAAGTTACAGAATAGGGAAGGGCTGGTAGAGCTGCAGGCAGTGGTTTGGAATCTTGGCCCACACTTGCTGCCAGCACCTCTGTAACAGCCCACTTCCCGCTCTGCCAAAGCATCAAAGACTTGGCCTGTACCTTCTGGTGGCGATTAAACAGTCCTGGGGTCCAGCCCAACTCAAGGACAGCTTTGGAAATGCTGCCTGCTGGGCTGGAGTGAGGGAATAGGTAAGTTAACACCATGGTTCTTACTCATGCTAGCGTAGTGTAGTGTGCCAGAGACTGCTAGTAACCCCCCAAATTTATGCTCCCTCTTCTGTAGTGTGAATATGTTGCTGTAAGGTAAATGTCCAGTCATAGATTTATTTCCCAGTATCCCTTACATCCAGGTTTGACCATATGACCCATATGACTAGTTCACACCAGTGAAATGTGAGCAGAAATGATATGTGCCATTTTCAGAATTTTTTATTAGTTGGAAGCAGAAGACAGAAGGTCCACAGATGGAAGGAACCTGGGTGTCTGAATGACCATAAGTAAGAAAGCCTCATACTGAGCAGGATTACACACATCACACTGTTACATGATAGAGAAACAAATTTATCTTGTATGAATCCACTAAAAAGTTTGAGGTTTATTAATTATAGCAGCTAGTTTTACCCTAATAGAGAGAGAGAACTACACTCATGGAATAAGGAGCAAGAATCTACTCCCTAAACTCTGCTAAGAAGTGTGGGGGGGGGGGGGGGAAGAATGGAAGTTTTCTAACTCACAACTCTTAGAAGGAAAAAGCAGTTGGGGAAAAGGTTTTAACAAGCAGTTAACACATGTCAGGGTGTGAACAAACTCGTGTCTCAGAGTAAATGTTCTACCTCTGTTCCCTGGTTCCCATCATACCTGAGTTCCGCAGGTGGGGAGTGGTCAGGAAGCAGCAAAGAGAAAACTGGATCCCTCTGCAGGCTAATCTGAGGAACGGGCTTCACATTCCCAGGTGGGCGGGCCGGTAACTAAGGCCCCTGGATCAGGGAGTTGTCCTTGTAGAGCCTGTGTGTGAGAGTATTCCCAAATAACTACAATACCAGGCGGAGTGAGAGGCCAGGTGTCCTGTCCAAGGGCCAGTGGGAACTCCAGGGGGACGCCTCAGCCTCCTGGAGAGTGTGGAAGGCTGAGGAGAGGAAGGCATTGGAGATTCATTCCGAGGACAGAGCACCATGTGACAAAGGCTTTCATGTGGAAAAAAGGCCCAGTGAGAAAATGGTGATTCTTTTGCAAATGGTCATTCTTTGCCTCTCTAAGCCTCTCCACCAATTTTCAGATTGCTTCCACAAGTTTTAACTCTTCTCCTGTCTGCTTTCACCCTGGGAAGTGAGCCTCCCTGTTCAGCCTGCCATGTAAAACATGTGATATAAGCATAATACTTTCATGTTGTTTCCTTATCTTTCTATTAAAAGCTCATAATCCTTACTCTATAAAGTGTATGTCTTCAAAAAGCCAATTATGTTTATTTAACCATGTTTGCTTAATTGAATTACTATGAACAGACTCATTCTACATTTGCCTTTGGTATAAATTCTTCTGACTTTATATTTCCTGAATCAGATAGAAAACACTAATGGCCACCTATAAAAATCAGACCAATTACTTCCCATGATTGGAAGCCTTTGGAAGACTATGTCCAATTAATCTAGTCACCATTTTCCCTCCCTAAGGAGCAGTCTGGGCTCTTAGGTCATGTGCTAACAACTGTAATATGCATGGGTCGATAAAAATAAATAGAGCAATACATTATAATCAGGGTTATAACCCTTATGGGATACCTTCTCTTCCAATGGCTTGAGTCTGTGAAGGATCCCATCAGCATCAAGAAACAGTAGCTGAGGGATCTGGGAACATTTTACAACAAATGTATAGATTACAAAACTCTTTTCATAGCAATATAAACTGATATTACTGGAAAAAAATTATAGGTGATTTCATCTTCACATGTTCTTCTAATAGTTTAAGTGTGGACCATCTTAATACTATACTTTGTACTTCTTTCATGTCTTCAGTTATTATCATGTTTATTTCAAGAGATTATTCATCTCATTGAACTAGAAATTCATGCTACTACTTCCCCCTTTCACACTCAAGGAAGATATCATTAATCAATCATAAAACTCTGTCTTGATGAACTTGGAAATGATCACATGATCCTTAACACAGCTCCCTGGCAACTACTAAGAATCAGTCATGAAATTAAATCAATCTGCCATTCCTACCTAAGGCTGAGAGCAGCTCTGAGTCTCCTGGGAGCCAAAGAGTCTACACAAGAGCCTTATCATTTCACAATATATCTATATAAACTAGAAGCCCAGTGCATGAAATTCGTGCATGGGTGGGGTCCTTAGGCCTGGCTGGTGATCAGGGCCAATCAGGTTCCCCACCTTCTTGCCTCTCCCCCTTTCCCCCTCCTCCTTCCTTTGCTGCCCCCATCCGCCGCCACCCACGCCTGGTTCCCTGTTGGAGCTCAGGGCCCAGCCCCAATTGGGCATTGAGCATCTGCCCCCTGCTGGTCAGTGTGCATAATAGCGACCAGTCATTCCGGTCGTTCCGGTCATTCTGTTGTAACAGTCACTTAGACTTTTATATATATAGATATCAGATCATTATGTTGTACACCTGAAACTAATACTAGTATAATGTTATCTGTTAGTTATATCTCAATTTTTTTAAAAGAGCCTGAAAGAAAAGCTTACCTTAGAGCACATTCAGGGTTCTCTTTGTCCCTCTATTCCCCATTCTGAGTTTCTGCTGGATGAATGAAAGGATAGTGAAACTATAGGTCAGACCAACTACCTTGAGCAACTTAATCAAGCCTCTGAGACTGGCGGCTTGGACCTGGCCAGCAGGGATCTTGATACTGGCTAATTTTGTGACCCAGGGAAATGTCTCTAGGCTTTGATTTCCACATTTGTAAAATGCAGCATTAGGTTAAATGAGCTATCAGGTTCCTTATTCCTCTAACACAACTGATTCTGAGAGCTGGGAGTAATGAAAATCCAGATAGATGGACTATGTTGTCCAACATTTCAAGCAAATAAAAGATGAAGACCTCAATAAGAACACTGGGGCTCCGAGGAGTTGAGCTAACGTGCCCAAGATCATAAGTCAAATACGAAAAAGCTCTAGAATTCAAATATCTTTTGGCACCAGTGTCCACTCCTTCCAACATGTTTAGTTTCAAAATCCTTTTAAAACATTCTAGGAATGGGTTTAAGATGAGGAGACTGTATGAGAGCAAATCATATGAAATTGACAATATTCCACATTTTTTTTCTACTACATATAGCAGTTTCAAAACTTTAACCTAATAGTTTACTCACAGGTAATCCTTGAACCTTAGCTGTTCTTGAGTTGCTTTGCTTTGCTCACCCACCTCCCTCCAACCACCCACAGAACCAGGTGAGCTGATCCTTGCTGGTCTCTAAGTCCTGGGATGTAGTAAGCTTGGCACATCATTCAGAAGTGGCTCTGGCTCCCGAAAATGTAGAAATTCTATCCACCAACAACCACAAAATTGCTCTAACACCCGTCTCCACTGACTTAAAATCTGAAAGGAGATCCAAATACGTAATCCCACCAACTACACTGCTTTCCCATTCCACATCCACTCCAACGCTTCCCTCTGGATGCCTTTATCTCCCTCTCCCCTCTCCTCTGCTCCCCATTCTTTATTTAGTCAATTGACTTAGCTTGTCTGGAGGCAAGAAAAGATCATCCCTGTTTAGCTCGGGGAAGAAGAGGGAAATTGAACTCATCATTGGAGGAGGCTTGTTAGGGAGTTGGAAGGACGTGGGTTGTTTAACACTCCCATGTTAACCACTTCTGTCCTAACACAGCTCTCAGGTTGGTCTGTGGTTTGTTTTCCCCATATTTCCTCCTTATCCTATTTGAAGTCACAAAGAATGAAGTTTCCTTGAATAATGATGTACTGTTAGTGTATGTTAGCACTCACCCTGTATTTCTGCATTTTGGACTTCAAAGACAAAGATTGGGCAAGAATATGCTCCTGGGAAATGGGAAGGAAGGAAGAAGACAGCAGGAGTGTCCTGGAGTAAACAGAATAGAGAAACCCTCTCCGAGTGGAAAGCTCTGAGACAAGTTTGAAGAAATTTTTTTTTCTTTTTAATAAAAATGGTAGGAAAGCATTTATTCATGTTTTATCAACAGGATAATTTGTGTCACTTTTCCAAGCGTACAGATGTGCTTGCTTGGCCTGCTGTTACAGCTCTCACATCCAATTAAACCAAAACGAAAAATACCCTCCAGCTTAGACGTGAGACAGAGTTCGCCATTCATATTCATGAAGTGCTCGCTCTTGGCATAGCCATCGCTCCCTCCTCGGGTATCCCACAGCCTCTATCATCTGCCACTTCCAGGAAAGGGAAGGGTATTTACTTAGCACCTGCCCATTGACTGATATTTTTTTTCTCTCTTTTCTGTTTGGAGACAGTATGGCATATGCAGAGGTGGCTCATACCTGAACATCAGCATTTTCTAGCTCAGTGAGCCGGGGCAAGTTCTTCCATCTGCGTGTCAGTTCTCATATGTGGGAAGGTGGACTGGTTCTCACTACCTTGACGAATGGCTGAGAGCACTTAGTAATGTTACCAAGGCCCTGATTGTCACACTGCAGCTACTCCTTTACACCCCCTTCTCTTTTTTTCCATTTTTATTAACAAGCCATAAAGCCCTGGTTCAGGACCTGTGTCACTAACAGTTTTATATCCTCAGCACCTCTCCCAGTGTTTAGCACATAACCTGGAAATGCTTGCTGTTGCTATGCTCTGGCTGTCAACAACTAGGATATTTCCATTGCTTCTTGAGGAAGGAATTTTGATGCTAACTTCCGCTAAGGAAATTTACAAGCAGACACCACATGCACCTTTTCCCCCATCACTTACAAAATCACAAAAACACACTCACAGTCTTTTCTGCTCCCAGCCACTGCTAGTGAGACTTATGTACATTTAATAAGGGGAGAAACAGCTTTCTAAAGATCAAGGCAGTGATGGAAACGCATCCAGATGCTAGAAAGCACATTAGGGGGAAATCTACGAGGGGAAAGATCTACATGGGATGCACGCTGGTCTTGCGAACCTAAAGTGAGGGATGGGAAATCCCTAATAAACTGAACGACTCATATGATTTCCTTCTGTTGAAAATATACTCTTAACCATTTCTTTGGGTGGAAAGAGGGGAATGTAACAACAAAGTGGGAGAGGGGATGGAGATATGTAGGAAAAGGCACGATGATGCCTTGGGGAGGAGACAAGAAGGCAAAAGACTTGTTCTTCCATCTGCATTTTCACCTCCAGCAGAGACTGTTTAAGTCCTGCTGAGATTTCACAGCTGCCGTCTGGCCTCTCTTTGTCCTGCTGAGTAGAGGAGAAGCAATGCTGAAATTTGCCACAAACTCAGAGAATTAAAAAAAAAAATACCGCCAAGTGACCAGACAGGGGAATGAAGGCAGCATCCCCAAAGCCATCGGCTTGGACCTTCCTTAAAGGTGCAGCTGGTGTAATCTGCCCCAGAGGTGGGCCTTCCAAGCAGCACCCACCAGCATTACATCCGAAGGTCTGGCTAAGTGAGCCCCTGTCTGTGGCTCAGGCTTTGCCAGTTGTTCTGTTTCTGTTGGATTGCACAACCCCCCTGGAAGAGTAGGAGCTATTAACACTTGATTATAATAATGCCTGCCTTAGTGTAAGCCTGCAGTTTTATTAAGACTCGCGTATGCACAATTCCTTACTTCCAGGATCTTACACTGTTGCCCTTTTATAACCACAGCTCTCAGCTCTCTTTTCCTGCCTCCATGCCCTCCTTAGCTCTTGACAACCATTGACCTGTTCTCCATTTCTGTAATTGTCATTTCAAGAATGTTTATAAATGGAATCATACTACCTATACACTGCTGTGATTGGCTTTTTATCACTAAGCATCATTCTCTGGAGAATTTTTCAGGTTGTTCTGTGTATCAGTAGTTTGTTTTGTTGGGGGGGGGGGGTGAGTTGTAGTCTATGACATCAATACACCACAGTTTGTTTAATCATTCACCCACTGAAGAACTGGGTTGTTTCAAGTTTGGGGTTAGCTATAATAATAAAAGCATAATATGCTAATTAGACTGGACAGCTGGACGACCTTCCGGATGAAGCCGCAGCTGTGAGGGCCAAGCCCCTTGCACAAATTGTGTGCATCAGGCCTCTAGTTATAAATAAAGCTGAAGTAAACATTATTGTAGAGGTTCTTGTGTGAGGATTACTCTTCAGTTCTCTGGGATAAGTGCCAGCTGGGTTGGATGGTTGTTACATGTTGAGGTGTTGTTGTTTTTTTTTTCAAGAAACTGCCAAACTCTTTTCCAGAGCAGTTGTATCATTTTACATTCCTACCAATGACTGATTCCATTTTTCCGTAGCTTCCCCAGCATTTGGTGTTGTTGGTATTTTTTTATTTGAGCAATTCTTATAGATATGTAGTTATATTTTATTGAGGCTTTAATTTTCATTTTCTTAATTATGTTGAACATCTTTTCATGTGTTTATCTGTCATTTGTACTAGGTGTACCCGTTAATAATGGCGGATTTTGTAATCAAAGAAAACACGATAATTTCAAGAGAAACATCAAAAGTGCTTTATTTAAAGTAATTTCCATTGCTAGCTACACATTTCCCCCATCTTTCAGGTAATTTGTGGGTACCATCCCAATAGAACTTTTCTTGTTTTGAGGCAAACTATTCAGAGACACAATTTTCCACTTCTTTGTACGTTTTGAAGTGCTGCTCAGAAAGTGCGTGTGCCATCAATCAGAACAAGTGGTAATCTGAAGGAGCAAGGTCTGGTGAATACAATGGGTAGGTTAATACTTCCCAGGCAAGATCTTTTAACGTGTGTTTAACTGGTTTTGAAGTGTGTGATGGTGCATCATCTGAAGCAAAATTACTTTTCCGTATCTTCTGGAACATTCTGGTCGCTTCACGATCAAAGCGTGGTTCAAATTGATTATTTGTTGTCAGTAGTGATCAGTATTAACAGTTTCGCCTGCTTTTAGAAGCTCATAATACACCACACCTTCCTGGTCCCACCAAACACAGAGCATTGTCTTCTTTCCGAAGCGATTTGGTATTGTAGTTGATGTTGATGGTTGACCTGGATCAACCGATGGTTTTGTGCATTTGGGATTCTCAAAATAAATCCACTTTTCATCGCCACTCACAATTTGATGCAAAAAAAGACTTTCTTTCATGCCATTGAAGCAACATTTTACTAATGACTTTTCAGTTTTCCATTTGTCTTTCGTTCAGTTGATGTGGCACCCATTTTCCTTCCTTTAAAATCTTTCCCACTGCTTGTAAATGATCGGAAATTGTTTGCTGAGCAATGTTTAATCTTTCTGCAAGTTGTTTTTGAGTTTGACATGCATCTTCATCCAATAATGCTTGTAATTGTTGGTCTTCAAACTTTTTCGGTTGACCTGGACTTTCTTTGTCTTTCACATCAAAATCATCACTTTTAAAGTGTTTAAACCAGCGTTCACAAGTATCTTGAGATGGAGCATGTTCACCATAAGCTTCCCAAAGTATACAATAACTTTTTCTTCAAAATAAAGTAATGAATTAAAACTTCCCACAAATGCTCTTTTTTGGCACGAAATTCGACATTTTTAAGTGTAAAAAGATCTATGATGTTAACACCTTTAGCAAATTTGACATATGAAGTTTTGAAGCTTGCTGTCAATACAACAAAATAGCATACATATCAAATCACATATATATCAATATATGTGTAACTCCATCTATTGAAAAAAAAATCCACATTATTAACTGATGCACCTAGTATTCCTCACTTTTGCATTGACCTTTTCAAAATCCTCTCATGGCTACTACTTCTTTAGGATACACACAGATTTGATGTATAACATTTCACCAAACTTCCTTGACCACTCCATCACTATAACATCCAGAGTCACTTGTAAGGCTAAAAACATGAATTATTGAAGCAAGAAAAAGCACTATATAATCTACTTTACCAGAAGAAAGCCACATTATAAAATGTCAGAACAGTGTGAAACAAAGACACACATCAAATAAATGAAATCTCCCCTCAGCCAGCATAGCACTAAAAAAAAAGTGAATTTCCCAGCATGCACCTGCCACCCTGCACTCTCATGGAAGCTTCAGGGTGGCCACTAGCAACATTGATAGGGGGGTCTCGATCCGTGTTTGTCCCCTAAAGAGAAATGAGTTCTTTTAGAAACAAACTGCAGCAACCTCCCATTCTGACCTTCTTAAAAGAGAGAGTGTTTTATAAAGGGATGGGGAAGATTTACCGTATTCTTCACCTCTGTAAGAACTTCCTCTCCCAAAAATGGTGATGTGCACAAAACTCCCTGTGCAGAACATCCTCTTCTCGACTCTAATTATAGATCTGAAATTCAGGCAAAATGAAAACAAAGAGATTCTGGAGGAGCCAGGAGAAAGACTAGAGTCACAAGTTAATATAGTGTGATTACCTTCCTTGCCTTCTTGCTCTCAAGTGCTCACTGGGCAAGGAGGAACTGCCTGAGTTTCATACAAATGAACATGGACAGACACAGGCTAAGGAAAATCATAAGGAAAATTCGTCCTTGTGTTTGCTGACTTCCTTGTTCACTGCTGTCCAGGACTTCCTGCATTGCAGTGTTCCATTAACCCCCCTTTCTGCCCCCTTCCTAGCTCATTGTCTCTGACTCTGTCTCCCACCAGGTAGCAACACCAGGCAATGTCATGAATTTTTATGTATCACTCACACTTCTGCCCTATAAAAAAAAATGTCCATCCATTTTTTTTCCTCCAAGATGCTGTGGTCAGTTAGCCAGCTCATTGGGAAAACCGAGATAAATGTATTCTAATTAAGCTGAAACAAGCATAATGCCTTGGCTCTCCCAGGGCATATGTATACTAACCAAGTGCAGGTACCTTACCTGCAAGAAACAACGTCTTGAGGGTGGAATTTCTTATTTCAGAGGCAAGCCTATGTGAGAAATACTTAGTGTGGCCCTCAACTGACATTTAAAAGGCAATCTCCTAATCTGTTCATGCCTCGAGTCTAACATTGCTTGTCCTAACCATGAAGAAAGGAAGAGTCATGACCCAAAGTGGTACCTCCTCCAGAGAAACTGAAGTGGTGATTAGTAAAAAAAATAGAAAAAATATTAAATGGGAATCATTTTGTGATTTTTTTTTCACTTTGTAGGAAAACAAAGTATCAGAATAACAGAGAACGTTACACCTGAAGGGAACCCTAGAGATCAACTGTTTCCACCTGTCTTGTTTTTGTTTGTTTGTTTGTTTGTTTGTTTTTAATATATTTTATTGATTTTTTATTAGCAACTATTTTTTATTCTTTTTTTTAATTTTTTTTTTTTGCTAAAAGTATTACAAATGGTATTACATATTATTGATTTTTTACAGAGAGGAAGGGAGAGGTATAGAGAGTTAGAAACATCAATGAGAGAAAAACATCGACCAGCTGCCTCCTACACGCCCCCTCTCCCCCGCACCAGGGATGTGCTCGCAACCAAGGTACAGGCCCTTGACTGGAATCGAACCCGGGACCCTTCAGTCCACAGGCTGACACTCTATCCACTGAGCCAAACCAGTCAGGGCCACCTGTCTTGTTTTACAAAGGAGGAAACTAAAGCCCAGAGAGACTTGTTCCAGTGACACAGTGAATCGCCATCAGAACCAGAATCTTAGGTCTACTTGCTTCCAGTCCAGGGCTCCTTCTAGTACACCTTATTGGTGGTGTCCAATTTCATGGACAGCCCCCTGACACCTGTATCTGGTTAGATACCTAGAGATGAGAAAAATAACTTTCCATTGCTTCTATCCATACTTCTTACATCATTATGCTCAAATTTTGAATCTGTTATAATTAAATGCATCCCTTCTGTTTATGGAGTTAAAAGAGGATCTCTAGTAGATGTTGACAAATTACTGTCTGACAAAGATCGAACTAAAAAGAAGGGCACAGGGCTAGGTAGAGTCTATAAAAAGGATGTGCAGATGTGACAGCCTGCTGGCTTGGTGATGTGGATATGAAAATATCCCATTAGAAATGAGAAATTATAACAAGTCACATAAAAATGAAATTAGTCCTTTCCACGTAGCTGGAAGGAAGGGAACAATCTGCTGCATCAAACAGAAACTGGGGACACCCATCCTCCTCTTTGAACATTATATCATGTCCTGCCTGTGAGAGCTCCAACTGCTAGAGATCGATGGCTCCTCTGACCTCTGGTCACAGATGATCTCACAGCTGCTTCTCTATCAAAGAAAACACCCAAAGCCCACTCTGTCTTCACATTAAATGAACCACAAAGCACAACTCAATAGAGGGACAAAAATGCCCTAAGGAAAGTGTTCAAGCTTGAGTAAAAGAGCCAGTTTTAATCTTCCCAGTTGCTGCCCTACACCCCACAATATATGCAAAGCTCTTCATGTGAAGTAAGAGAAGTAAATGATCATTTGCGGTGTAGACTTAAAGGTACATAGGAATAGGATCAGCAATGGCCCCAAATCCACTCACTTACTCTTGCCAGTCCCCCGTGTCCTTGAAGGAGGTCTCATTCTCTGGTTCGTCTTACTGCTTTGCTGACATGGTTAAAATATTCGTATCATTTATGGGCAATGTGTCCTCTTTATAACATCTTCCCCCAAATTCCCATTCATGTAACAAAGACAAGAATTGTCATGTCAACTTGCTAGATTTGGCAGTGTCTGTTTGTTTAGCCTAAGCTTTCCAATTTGTTATGATGTATAGGACTGAAGGCTTAGAATTCCTTAGCTGCTAACATTTTATTACCACAGTTATTAGTTGTCAACTTATTTACGTGCCTTAAAAATAGCAACAACCAAAAAGTATGTAGCAGCTGCCAATACCATGAAATGTATGATCCAGAGAACTACCTCCTCCAACCCCAACCCCAACCCCCATTTTTGGCCTCTCTCTCTCTCCTCTTACATGAGCAAGAGAGAAAAATAAGGGAGATAAAAGAAGAAGCAAGTTCACTGGTAAATCTAGAGAATGGTGATATGGGTGGGTTTGAACCAGGCTTCTGGGAGATAAACATGTTTTGGTTTCTGGGGTGGATCCTTACCAGGTAGCCACCATGACCAGTCCTCACCTCTCCTACCTACTTCTCCCCTCAAGACACACACACAGCTTGATTTTTCTCTGGCTACACTTATGAACAGCACATAATAAAATGTATAGAACTCACAACTGAATAGAAAATCATGGATGTAGATTATAGAGAAACTCTTCACCTCAGATACAATACCTATTTCATCCTCTCTACCTTGGGAAAATGACCTTCCTCTTTTTTCCTTCTGGTATTAATCTCGGGCCAATGAAGCAACGTTCTCTCTTATTTACTTTTGGGGTGTACATTTGGTATCTCACCCAGACATCCTACAAATTGTTGGGTAGCACATTACTTACAACACAGAGCCCCTAAGCTATGGGGTAACTAAAGCTTGGTCTCCATTACTTGGTCTCCATGTTTAATCCGTGAGGTCCCTTTCCCTATTGTATGCTGCCACTTCTCATATTGAAAATAAGAGAACAACGCTGATGCCAGTCAGTTGGTTGAATTGGTAAGTCAGCCAAGAAGGGTTTGGCAGAAGATTCCTTTTTGCTCTGGTACATGGCCAGAAAGGTCGCTGGATAACATTTCCTCATTCAAATCAATGCAGATTGCTTAACACAAATATTGACAAAACAAAATAGAACCAAATTGGGGGAGGAGGGGTCTTAAGGGATTTTAGGTCTAGATAATCAATACTCTGTTAAAAGCTTCCTTTTAAGATTTCATTAAGTACAAAGCATAACATGGATCAGGAAGAAATGGCACCAATTATTGCTCATTGAGTGCACCTGAAGCAAGAAATAAAGTCTTGGCATGAAGATATAATTAAAGACCTTAACAATTTGAGTGGATAGGTTTCTTTAAAGAATATGATATTTTTCCTATTTGTGCTATTGGTACTAGGGGTTTGTCCTCAGTCTTCATCTATGTCATTTTTGATTTGTATAAATTTAAGTGAAAGTTCAATTGCATGAACAGTGATTCATTCTGACAAAGAATCAACCAAGAAGATTAATTGGATGGATGAGGCTTTTCATGGCCGAGTTCATGGTCAAGTGAGGTGGGCTGCATGCTGTGAGACTTTGGAGTGTTCTTACTAACCAATTCCCAGTGAGGGTCAGGGCAAAAAAAGCTCCCTTCCTCCCTACTTTTCATTTAGGAAGGCTCTTCTCTTCCAGCCAAAACACACAGTAGAGTTGTCTGGATCCCAGCTTTATAGGTTTGATCCACCTGCCCATCTACCCAGCAAACGTTTCCTAACAGGGCCATCCAGATTCTCATCTGCTTCCTTTCACTTCCCTTGCCAGCGTCACATTCATATACTTTGTGAAGTATCTTGGCACACAAAATGAGAAGATTCCCAAGACATGGAAATTATTATTACATCAATCTCTTCCCAGGCACTGCAGTGAGGCCTTTCTTTGATGAAAGCACCAAGTATGCACAGAAACTGAGCCAGAATCTCCCGGGATCTCCATTGCCATCTAATTGTTGGATATATTTGGTCATTGCATGTGACTCTTATGCAACGAAGATGCTGTTCGAGCACTACAGCAGGAAAACACAAGCTGGGCTCAATTTTCTTTAGAGTCAGTGATCTTTTAGATGGGTGCTTCTCATTTATAGGCCTCTCTCCATAGATTGTGCTGGAGTACTGGGGGAGGAAAGGCAACTAAACTTCCCCTAACTCATGCCTCTGCCAAGTGGAGATGAGGAAGATTGTACCAAATGCAGGCTGGCCTCCAGCACTGAAGGGGAGCCGGTGGGGTGCTTCTTCCCCCATGCTCTCCCTTAGTCACTCTGAAGTGGCACCGACCTCCTTTCTAATCCTAAAACACCCAACACCCATTCCTACCTCATCACCTTTGGAATGCTCTGCTCCCAGATCTTCTCATGACTGGCTTCTACCGGTCATATGGATCTCAGCTCAAATGGCATCTGCTCAGGAAGGACTTTCCTTCTCACCAAACCAAACAAGCAATCTCTACTTCTTGGGTGAAGTTCCCCAGAAGTGAGTCCTGAGACTAGGATTCACGGGCAGAGGATTTATTAAGGACACACTGCCTAGGGAAACCAGTAAGAGACTGAAGGACATGGGATGAGATTTTGGAAGAAGCCGTGCAATGATGTGAATTGAGGCAGAGTCCAGCCTCAGTTTGATAGCACAACAGCTCTGGTGTGAATTGACACTGAAAGTTTGTCTGGACTCATTGCAAAAGAGCTGGGCTTCCTGCACCAATCAGGGCTGGCTGGGGGAGGGTCATGTGGACATAAACTCCCAGCACTCACAGCTCTTGCACCTACCTATGAAGAGGTTCAGCTTCCCAAAGGCTGGCCTTTGAAGAGAGTCATATGCTGAGCATTCCTTGGAGAATATCTATTTGGTACAGAATTTTCAAAAAGGAAAAATGAGTTTAAATTGAGGTCTGCATTCAGCATGTCTATTATTCAGAAATACAGTCAAGAACAAATTAAAACTTAATATGTAGATCTTTGCAGAGATGTTTTCATAGTTCCCAACACTTATTCCAAGTATACTGCTGACTTAATACCAACTTATTTCTAAATCTATTTTTGATGTTAAAAATTAACTTTGATCCTCACCCGGGGACATTTTATCCATTGATTTCTAGAGAGAGCGGAGGCGAGATAGGAGGGGGAGAGAGAGACATCAATTGGACACCTCTGGCATGCTCCCCCACCAGGGTTGGGGAACCTGCAGCCAAAGTACATGTCCTTGACCAGGAATCCAACTAGCAACCCCTAGACACTCTAACCACTGAACCAAACCGGCCAGGACAAGAATTGACTTTAATACCATTACTTTCTCAACCATTTGAGCTGCGACCCCTATGACCAGAAGAAGCCAGTCATGAGAAGAACTGGGGGCAGAGCATTCCAAAGGCCATTAGAGGGGATTGAGCTTTGGGTGTTCAAGGAACAGAAAGAAGGCCAGTGCAACTTCAGAGTGATAAGTGAGAGAATGGAGTTTGGTAGGTTTCCATAATAGCTGAGCTTCTGACATGGAAGCTATTCAGAAAGAATCTCCTTGCCAGTGGTGAAGGACCCCAAGACCTCCTGAGCTAGGGCCAGCTAGATCTCAAAGGAGTCCCTCCATCAGCTAGAGGAGAGGGGAGGCTACACTGCCCAAGGGGCGTGACACAGCCTGCCCAAGCCAAGAGAGAACATCCACCAACTTTGGCCATCTTTGTCAGCAGAGCAAGTAGCAGATGGACATGGGACATTGGCCTGAAGACCAGAAGAGAAAGGGATAGCACCCCTAAGGAGCCTGGTTCTTTCATGTTGCCCTAGGGCTATGGAAAGTCACGCCCTCCCTGCATATCCCTAAACAACATTTTAAAAAAGAAGAAGCAGAAGGAGGGAGGGAAGATCTCTGAGAAGCTGAGCATTTTTCTCCAACAGAGAGAGACCCGATGCTACCTAAGGGAGCTATTTAATTTATGGGATTGGACTATATTTGGAATTGGGCTGGGCAGTTAAGTAATATTCCCCAATGGGTTGGGGCTGGAGAAGAAGGCCAAACTTTTTAGAAACAAAATAAAGATATTACTTTTTTTTCTTCTAAACATCCAGGTTATACAGCGAGTTAAATTTGCAACCACACAACAAATTATAAAGTACTTAGCAACATGCTTGCTATATAGAAAGTGATTGAGCCCTGGCCAGTTTTCTCAGTGGTATCTGCCTGCAGACCGAAGGGTTGAGGGTTAGATTCCCAGTCAAGGGCATGTACCTGGGTTGTGGTTTGACCCTGGCTCTGGTGGGAGTGCATGCAACCAATCAATGTGTCTGTCTCACACTGATATTTCTCTCTCTCTCTCTCTCTCTCTCTCTCTCTCTCTCTCTCTCTCTCCCTCACTCCCTGTCCTTCCTGCCTCCCCTCCACTCTCTCTAGAAAATCAATGGGAAAAAAATATCCTCAGGTGTGCTCCTGTGTGAGCTGTATGAACTCTCCTGTTGTAGTTGAGCCTTGATTGCTATTGGCATCACTAAGAGGAATTGACCCCCCAGGCCAATCGACTGTGTGGACCAGCTGTGACTACAACAAGAGCAGGAAATGCCCCAAATGCCCCTGTGGAGCAGAACTTGCTTCAGTGGGGCTTTGGTGCTCACCAAGTCTGCCCCTTGAGTGCGTCGTTCACGGATGTGGTAGAGTTGTGATCCGGCATGGTCTGAAACTGACCACTTGGTGCACTGACTCTGGGGCCTCCCGGGAGGTGCAAAATCAGCTACTGCCTGTGCTCGGCCTGGGGCCACCCAGCAGGAGCTATAGAGAGATTTGAGATGGCTGCTACTTGTGTTAGTCTTAAAGGTACCCAGGAGAGGCCAACCTGTGAACCAAGGCAGGCTGCTGCTTGGACCACTTACAAGAGGTATGGGGAAGACTGAGGCCAGCTGCTGCTTGTTTAAGAGATTGTAGAAAATCTGAAGCCTAAACCAGGACAGGCTTCAGATATAAATGGAAAAGCCACTGCAAACAGCTTGGGGGAGAGGGGACTGCAAATTAGGTGGGGCAGGATCTCAGGGAGTCACCAGGGTGGGGACAAACAGTGTGGGCCAGGTTGATGGAGACTCAGATACAGCTACTGCCTTTGGCACTGTGGCAGGGAGGTCTCAGCAAAGGAACAATGGCCTCTGCCAGCACCTTTGTCTGGGAGAAAGCTGCCCCCATGTTCTTGCTCTGGTGCCAGATAATTTAGTTCCTCTCATATGTCCCTGGATCTTTTCAAGTTGCTGCCCCAGCACTGGAGCTCAAAGGGAGTGAGTCTGAGTAAGTCCATTCACTGGCCCTTTAAAAGGAACTCCCTGGGACTCCAGCAACCCTCCATGTCACTCAGCCAGAATCCTCTCTGGCTTTTACAGCCTGAAGTTATGGGGACTTCTCTTCCCGGCAGTGGAACCCTGGTCTGAGGGGTCTGATGTGGGGCTGGGACCCTTTGCTCCTCATGGGGAGCCTCTGTAGCCAAGATATCCCTCCCAATTAAAAAATATATATATCACACGTGGGTTTCAGACCAATCCATTCAGTGCCTCCACCCTCCTTCCAGTCTCAATGTGGCTTCTTTTTCATTCTCTAGTTGCAGGGTTCCATTCAGCCGTATTTCAGGTGGTTCTGAATGACGGTTGTTCTGTGCTTTAGTTGTAATTTTGATGTAGTTGTGGGAGGATGTGAGTACCAGATTTACCTACGCCACCATCTTGGCCCCCCCGAAGTTGTGGTTTTAAAGATGAGGCCTGCACCATCTCACAATCTTAAGAGGACTCTTGATGTTCTCAAATGATGCCACCTCCTCTCTTGTCTCAGGTAAAGGCTGCTTTCTCACATGCTCCCAGGTGAAGAGGTTTCCTAATGACCAGAGCATAGTTCTGCTTCTTCTCCCTGAGCAGTGTAATCATTTGCTCATGAGCAGAGGAGTTGCTCTTAGAGAAACTGTGAAGTAGGGAGCCTGGTCCTTAACACCCACATGTTTCTCTCTGGGATCACACAAGCTAATCTTGCCATCCTTCCAAGCTCACAAATACGGTACACAAAGCCCCAGTCAGTCCCTTGTTGCCGAGGAGTCTCCTCTCTCAAATGCTCTTATGCAACTGCTCCCCTTCCCCAATTTCCAGCAGTGCCCCAGGCAGTGCCCCAGGCCTGCCCTTACTTCTCCTCTCCTCTCCAATCACTCCTCTCCAATCAAAATTTGCTAGTCCTCTGTTCTCTGATCTCAGGCTCTACTCCCTCCCAAGGGCAGATGATAATGTTTTGCAGGTGACCTGTTATCATTTCTTATAGGTACCTTGGTTACCTTGGAAAAATACTTAATGTCACATGAAAAGATACTGAACGTCATTGGGGAAATGCAAAGCAAAACCATGATAAGCTACTACTTCACACCCACTCAGATAGCTATAATCAAAAATGTGGAAAATAACAAGTGTTGGCGATGAAGTGAAGAAATTAGAACCCTTGTAATTGCTGCTGGGAATGCGAAATGCTGCAGTCGCTCTGGAAAACAGTTTGGTGACTCCTCAAAAATGTAAACATAGAATTACCATGTGATTCAGCAATTCCACTCCTAGACATATACTCAAGAAATTGAAAGCAGGTACGCAAACAAATTCTTGTACACAAATGTTCATAGTAACTAACACTATTCACAATAGTCAGAAGGTGAAAACACCCAAATGCCCATCAACAAATGAAAGGATAAGCAAAATGTGGGATACCCATACAATGAAATATTACCCAGCCGTTAAAAGGAATGGAGCTCTGATACTTGCTACAACATAGATGAACATTGAAAACATTATGCTAAGTCAAAGAAGCCAGACATAAAAGGTCACATGTTGTATGATTCCATTTATATGAAGTATTTAGAATAGGTAAATACATAGGGACAGAAAGCATATCTGAGGTTGCCTTGGGCTGGGGGGAGGAGAGGATGGAGAGTAACTGCTTCATGGGTATAAGGATTTATTTGGGAGCGATAAAAATGTTTTGGAACTTGACAGAGGTAGTGGCATTTAGTACATGATTGTGAATGTACTAGATGCCACTGGATTGTTCACTTTAAAATGGTTAATTTTATGTTATCGACTTTCACCTTAATTTTTAAAAAAATATTTATGTCTGTTTAAGACTATTAAAAAGGAACCTGGGGCAAGAATATATGGCCTATAAATATCTTGAGAGCAGAGATTATATCTCATAAAAATTTATGACAGAGGCTGGCAAAGTATCTGGTATATAGGTACTTAATAAATCTCTGTGGTCTGAATGAATGGGCAAATGCATTTCTAGTACCATATAAGTATTTAGTGGCACGTGGTTACCAGCCCTATCCCCCTCCCCAAAGGCAGCTGCAGGTTCTGCATCTCACCGGGTGATGAGTACATCGAGGAGTTGCAGAGCATCTGTGAGCTGGAAAACGCTTTCCGGTGTCTCAATACTTTGAAATTTAGTAAGGAATCTGTGTCATTCTTTTTCTCAACTTAAAATTGCACATTTTGCTATCCTGGTTAGAGATGCCACTGACTGAAATATCTTGCCTCAAGAGTGGGTGATGTCAGCATCTCATTATCAAAATTTTCCTCCCTGCAAAACGTGCATGTTCTTTCAGAGAAGGTTCCAGTTTAATGTTAAGCCCCTTAAAATGCAGGGTTGCAACTAATTGCGAGGAACAAATAACTCTGTCTCAGTACCAGGTGGCTAATTCATTCAAACCCTGAAACAAAGTTGAATTTCCTGAAATAAGTTGAATCTTATCCACAGGACCTGATTCTGGGCTGAATTTATTTTGTAGCTCATTCAGTTCCTCAAGTCCTGAAGTCTCTTTCATAACCCTGTCGCTTTCTTTATCACCCAACCTGATTATAGGTGAGATGATTTACAAACATTTTTTGAGTTTTATATATTTTACAAGAGGCCTGGTGCATGAAATTCATGAGGGGGGGAGGGTGACCCTCAGCCTGGCCTGCACCCTCTCGCAATCTGGGACCCCTCGGGGGATGTCCAACTGCCGGTTTAGGCCCAATCCCGGGGATCCCTGCGGTATCAGGCCTAAACCGGCAGTCGGACATCCCTCTTACAATCCAGGACTGCTGGCTCCTAACCGCTGGCCTACCTGACTGCCTGATTGCCCCTAACCACTCTGCCTGCCTGCCTGATCACCCCTAACTGCTCACCTGCCTGCCTAATCACCCCTAACTACCTCTGCCTCAGCCCCCGCCACCACGGCTTTGTCTGGAAGGATGTCCAGAATGACGTCCAGAAGGTCATTCAGCTGTCCGATCTAATTAGCATATTATGCTTTTATTATTATAGATAATAATCATAAGCATCATCTCCAAGCCAAATATTGGGTGAAGACAGACTCCAATGAGTTCTTGGGGGGAGAGGGGGAGGGATAGAGATTATGAGCAGATAATTGAGATGTAATTTACATACCATACAATCCACCCAAAATATGGAGATTTAAGTTTAAAGATTTGCATGGGGATATTTTGCCCATGTCTACAAATATATATATGGAAACCCTCTTGAATGACTTGTGTTAGGATTCCTGATCATCATGATTTCACACCCTCTCTTCCTTCTCCATATCCCAGCTCCTCACTGCATCCCTCTACACACCAATATACACAGATGTACACATGCACCCACATACACACTGAAGCTAGGATATACCTTTTTGTTTAAAAGGAAGACTCATGAACATTCCAATATAACTGGGGAGAAAGTAGACAACTCTTGGAATACTTATTAGCAATTGTTAATGGATTTGGGGGGTGCGTGGGGACCCCTCTGCAGAGGGGACAGCTATTTTTCAGTTTATAACTTTTCCATAGGAACTGCTGCCATGTCCCACCAACCACTTAGCTGCCTGACTGAAAAGGGGGACAGCCCCAATGAAGCCACAGGAAATGGACCCCCAATCTGGCTCACCCAAACCTGGACACTTTACCCCCGAGGCGCTGCTGCAGGAAATGAAAGAGCTCCTGACATCCGTGGAAAGGTGAGCACTGCCTGGCCCATTCACCCTGGCCTTCCCAGAAGTCATACTTTGTAATAAGGCTCACAGGTGAACTCCCTGCTCTCTCTCTCTGGTTCCCTGGGAGCAGAAAGAGCACAGACTTCAGCTTTGGGTAAGGCTAACAGTTTCCAGCTCCAGTGCGTTTTTTGGTCTTTTGTTTCAATGATGTGGCATTTTCAGAATTTCAGTACAAGTTTACCAACCAACTCATACAACTCGGTTCCCCAAAGCCAGATAAGCTATTGAAAGACGAATTTTAATGAGAAATGTACTCAGGGACTGTCACTGTGCACTTCGAAGCCACTGCTCACACTTGCTCTTGATAAGCGTGGTTATCGCTCTTAGAACAAAAGTACAGACGGATGTTTTGTTTGCCAAGCCATTTCGCAGGCCTTATCTAATTCGGTATTTCCAACGACCAATGTGAAGGGTGGGACAGTTACATATTGTTATTTCTAGTATAAAAATTCAGAAACTGAGATTTAAGAGTTTCAGGAATTGGCTCAAGGTCGCATCTTTAGTGAAAGCACAGACGAGGGTTGAATCCAGTTTATGTAAAGCCAGAACTGGAGCCTCTCGCTTCTGTGCCAATGCTTCTAATCCCTGTCCCTCACGAACAGCATTAAACCACCAAAAATAACTCAGAGTATTGCTGAAGCAATTTGTCTTGCAGGAAGAGTTACTATGCCCTCCGGTCTAGCCGCTGCCCCCAACAGTTTTTGCATGAAATCGGCCACATGAAAAACAAGGGGCCGGAACTAAGTTCGTTTCAAGTTATCCATCTACCATCTATCTGCACAGCTGCTGCTGTCTGAAGGCTCCGGCAAAGAGCCGTGGGATTCCTATCATATTCCTGATGTGATTTGTAATTTCCTGCTATTCCTCAATCTCTTTTCATTAAGTACATTTCTCCCCTGCACTGTGTTTGTACCCTTTCCAAAGGTAGAGAGGCTTAATGGCTGCCATAGCCCCTTTGCTGTGGTTTTTCTAGCTCCTGCATTTCCTTTTCTTCTCTCCTGTAGTTAATAACTTCCCTACCCCGGGCTTGTGCTTAGCAAGGTGCAGGGTGTATCCCAGTGAGTTTCCTCTCACAGAGCCTCGCTCCCCCTGCCCGGGTTACTGCAGATTGCCAGGACGTCATAGACTCTTCCCCAACCTGGTACTTGCTCTGCTCCTCATGCTATCCCACTGCCTCTGCATGTCCCAGCCCTGGTAGACCGCCCAGCCCTGATGTCGATGTGGATCACACAGGGACCCGGCTGAACTTCTTCCCTAACGCTAGTCTTTGATCTGGTTAACTGCCAGTGCTGCTTCTGATTCTAAATCTTGGCAGAGTCCCACGTTTGGTGAAGGATGTTGGAGATATTTGGTGAACATCCTCAAAGGGTTGTCTTCCAGGGGGTCACTCGGTACCAACACCTTGCTTTGTTCCCTCTGGCCCTTCCTTCCCTCCTGAGAGATCATTGACAATTGGTAGAACGAGAGAGCGAACAGGTTCACAAACACTTGGCTTGTCTCTGCTCTTTTGGACCCTGCCAGCAGGAGATATGGCAGCAGCTACCATGCCCAGGAAATCTCCAGCACACACTACAGCTCAACCCTTCCAAGATGGGCTCAGGTATTGTCTTTGCACAAACTCCCCCCAAGCTCCATACCAGCTTCTGTCTCCCTCTTGTGGCTGCAGAAAAGTCAACACTGTTCTTTAAATTCCTGAGTCCTCCCTGCATCACCCAATATCAGGACAGCCAAAACGATTGGTCTACTGATCCAGTTCATTCTCTTTCCACCGAGAAAACATCCACACAAATATTCTCAGATATCCATGACCGCACACTAAGCCCCTTATAAATGACCTTTCACCTGCAATTGAGTGAACCCAATAATTTCTCCCACATTGAAAACACAGCTTTTCTTCCTGAATAGTCCTACTAAGTGCTCCTCCACTTGATAAGTAATCCTTTATATATTCTTGTTTTCTAATTAAAAATATCCACCCTTTGATTAAGAAGTACTAATTGGTAGTTACACAATGGTCTAGGGCAGTGGTTCTCAACCTTCCTAATGCCGCGACCCTTTAATACAGTTCCTCATGTTGTGGTGACCCCCAATTTCACTGTTACAAATTGAACATAATTAAAGCATAGTGATTAATCACAAAAACAATATGTAATTATATATGTGTTTTCCGATGGTCTTAGGCGACCACTGTGAAAGGGTCGTTCGACCCCCAAAGGGGTCGCGACCCACAGGTTGAGAACCACTGGTCTAGGGGCTATAAAGTACAGCATAGGGAATATAGTCAGTAATGTTGTATAACTATGTATGGTGCCAGGTGAGTAAATTTAGGGGGGAATCGCTGTGTAAAGTATATGATTGTCTAAGAACTATGCTGTACACCTGAAACTAAAACAAAATGGTGTTGAACGTAAGCTGTAATCAAAAAATAAAACATTTTCTAAAAAGAGTATCCACCCTTTTCCCACTCTCTCACACTACTGCTTGCATTTCCCGAATCCCTCTCTTGATCAGGGCTGCCCACCTTCTCACCTATATTCATTATAACGCTTCAAAACCATGCTTCCTGAGGCCCTCGTGACACACCACCCAGCTAAAATGGCCATTTGCTGAAAGGCGTGCTTCTGCAAATAGACCATGAGTCCATGAATTATCAGACAGCCCAGAGTGCAGAGCCTTAAAGCTACTATTTCTGCCTTGAGCTAAGCAAAAAAAGAAGTTGCTGCCCAAGTGGAAATGAATTCCCATTGTGACACAAAACAATGATTAAGAGGCAGCTGCTGTCATCACTGCCCTTATAAAAAGACTAGGATCAGATAAGTGGAATGCCTTGTCCAGATGTTCACGGCTGATAAATGGCAGAGCTGTGCCTCAAACACCAGGCTTCCGGCACAGCCATGACACCCAGCCAAGTTGCTTTGCCACAAATTGCAGGCTCACCAAGACTTCCTTATGGCTTTTCTCAAAGTGTAGAATTTGCTGACCAGCCAAAAAGAGTATTTGGCTACATTTGAGCACTACGTGTATCCATATAAATTAATAAATTTATGGAAAAATCTTGAATAACTATACTTAAGAATACTCATGACAAAAATCATAAAGGCAGTACATGAGTGCCTAAAATTTAGGAAGTCTGGCATTATCTCTTTTGATCTCTAAGTAACCCAGGCGAGAACGGTGGAATTAGACCCAGGTTACAAAAGAGAAAACTGAGGTTCCAAAAAGTTAAGTAATGTTCTCGTCACACAGAGGTCACATGACAAAGGGCTTTGCATCCAGTCAGCATGTCCAGCAGGACACTTCTAAAGTCCTCTTCCCTTTTCAGGAGACCCACCTTTCTGAAAAATGTTTCACCTTGAACGTTTCTTGATTTCCCCAATTCTCTCTTTTTCCCCCCTATTATTCTGTTGGTCTCTGTCTAGGGCAGTGGTTCTCAACCTTCCTAATGCTGCGACCCTTTAATACAGTTCCTCATGTTGTGGTGACCCCCAATTTCATTGTTACAAATTGAACATAATTAAAGCATAGTGATTAATCACAAAAACAATATGTAATTATATATGTGTTTTCCGATGGTCTTAGGCGACCACTGTGAAAGGGTCGTTCGACCCCCAAAGGGGTCGCGACCCACAGGTTGAGAACCGCGGATCTAGGGTCATTTAAGAATGCTCAGTTAAGAGGAGCAATGGGCATAAACAAAATCAATAGAATTTGGATAGCCCTGCCAGCAATCCTACACAGGAAGTGAGAAAAGAGCCAGACACTGGCAGGGGCTGTAACTTTATGTAGGGTGGCCTTAATTCTTAGAGGGAACCATTAGACATGAGCATTTCCTGGAACAGGCAGACTTTGGGGAGATTCTGATCTCCTCACTTGGAAAGTATGAATCATTTTCTTGGTAAATGTGATTCTGCTCTCCAACAGCTCAGGAGATGCAGCCATGGCTGGTGAGTGAAGGGCTCCAAGGGGGAAGGGCAATCCACCTGGAACTGGCCACTAACCCACCACTATGTCCAGCTTCTCTGCAGAAGTAACAGAGCAGAGGGAGAGAGTAACATGGAAGCAAGATTCTAGAACTTTTTAAATGTGAAAGCTTTTACAGAAAAACTAGAACCAATACATCTACAAATGTGAAGCTTACTTTTCCAAGCCTAATCAAGCAAACACCAAATCTGGAAGCTTATCATGGGAATTGAAAAGGTTAAAATGGTGATTTTCACATTTTTTTCTTCCTATGTCTGACCTCACCAAACCTAACCTACCATTTTTCTTGGGGGGAAGGGGTCTTCTTTGGTCCCTGTGGGAGAAATAGGAAGAAGTTGTGCAGAACTCCTTTGAACAGAGGAGGTTGGTGCAGAAACATTACACTGGGAGCATGTAAAAGGCTGCTGGTGGGGAAGGCGGAGGGTGCTCAGAATCACAGTCAACCACAAAAGTGAAGGATGAAGTGCACTGGAGAGAGCTTGGCTGTGGGGAGGAAAATTACAGCCCAGGGAGCAGGTCAGGGTTACTGTCCTTAGCATATATGCTGGGATTTGAGGACCATCACCGGCTTGCAGGTGCCTCCAGGTATCTCCCAAATTTGTCTTCCATAATGACTGATGTTCCCATGGAAAAAAACACACACATTGCTTTAGAGGAGGGTGCTATTTCTCCAAAGGGCCTTACCTTGCGTATTAGTTTCCTACTGTTGCTGTAACAAATTACCACAAACTTAGTGACTCAAACCAACACAGGTTTATTAGCTTACAGTTCTTTGGGTCAGGAGTTTGACAAGGAACTCCCTGGGTTAAAATCAAGATGCCAGCAGGTTCTCATTCCCTTCTGGAGGCTCTAGGACTAGGTCATCCATTTCCTTGTTTCTTCTAGCTTCCATAAGTTGCCCGCACTTTTTGGCTAATGGACTCCTTCCGCCATGTTCAAAGCCAGCATTGCCAGGTTGAATCTTTCTTGAATTACATTACTCTGATCTCCTCTTCTGCCTCTCTCTTCTATTTTAAAGGACACGTGGTTACATTGGGCCCACATGGATAATCCAGGATAACCTCTGTTTTAAGGTTGGTTGATTAGCAACCTTAATTTCTGCTGCAACCTTAATTCCACTTTGCCATGTAAAATAACATTCACAGGTTCTAGAGATTAGGACATGGATGTTGTCAGATGGGGCATTATTCTGACAACCACACCTACCATGCAGATTTAGTACCTAGAACAGGTAATCATAAATTATCAAATTAGCTGTCATCCAGAAGAATGCATGAACTTGAGCTCCTGCGGATCAGGCCAGATACATTCTAATGAAAAGGACCATTTCATTGAGTATATAAAGAGCTGTAAGTTCTAATGGGGACACAGTGCTTACCATGGGAATGTGAGAAAGAAAACAAAAAGTCAGTCTTTAAACCTGCTTGCCCTGTTCTTTATTTCATTTTTCAAGAATGCACAAAGGTTCTTAACCTGTAGATATTTGAACTACCCATTCCGAAGGCCCAGGCATCCTGATTGCCTTCCCCTAGCATGGTATTCTTTTGTTTCCTAATCTCTGGTCAGATGAAGAAGAAAAAGGATACACTTTGGACCAGGGCAACTCTAGGAGCCAAGCAGATAACTACCAAAGGGGCCCCAGTAATGCTTTTCAATGTGCAGCCCACAATCTACTCGCATCAAAATCCCCTGACGCATTTCCTCTGGGAATGGGATTCAGGAATCTGCATTTTGAAGAGATCCTTGCTAATTCTGATGCAAACTAAAGCTTGACAGCCACTATTTAAAAGGTCCCTTATCTATTTGTAGCCTCTCTCAGCTGTTAGCAGCTCCCATACACTATTTGCCTAATCAATGTTCTATCATTACTGTGATTCTCAGACATATTTTCATTAGTTTATTCTCCTGCCTGGAGAGAAAAGGAGAGAGAGCATAGTGTTCTCAGTGTGTCTATGGTCTATAACTGGGAATTCCCTAATATATCTTAACTATTAACCAACAAGATGAAAACTGACTGATGTATAATTCATTAGTGGAGCTAGCAGACCAAAAGTGCCTTTCATAATTTCACAAATTGTCACAAACTATTAAAAAATATTAAAAAAAAAAGACAGTGTTGATTTATGCAGATTGATCCTGGCTGCAAATAAATGCAGTACAAAAGGAAAATAATATTATATCACTTCTGCAAAACAACTAATAAAAAATTAAAAACAGTTTTAAAGGAGAGAAAAGGCAAAAGTCTGAGAAAAAAATTTAAGATCAGATTGGCATTTTTCATTAACAATTAAAGTAAATAATTATATGTTAACAGTGGTCTGAATTATTAACCATAAAAAGGAACAAAATTCAGTTTTATTCAGGTAAGAATATTTTATAAGTAACAACCCTTTACTTTTTTCACTTTTGACTTCAAAATGTTAATTATTTTTATAATCCTTAATCTACCCATTAGGTAACTTTCTCTGAAAAAAGACAAATAGATTGTCTTGATAATTTTTAATTGCATAAATATTACTAAACAAATCCATCATGTAAAAATAAAAATAACATTACTGATAAAGCTAAAGTCCCTTTTGACCACATTCCCAATTAATCCAATCCCTTCCTCCTCGCTCCAGAGGTAAACACAGATATCAGCTTGCAAAATACTCTTCCAGGTCTTATTCTTGGTGTTCACATGTATGAACATGTACCCATTAGAAACATTCAGAATCATTTTGAGCATTTTTTTACATAGTGTCATACTCTACATATACTTCTACAACTTGTTTTTTTTCACCCACTATGCCTTAGAGAGCTCTTGCCATGCTTAATAGCAGCAGCTTTGAACCAAATATTGTTCCAAATTCTGACACATATTATCTAATTTAATCCTCATTGCAACTCCTTACAGTGGATGCTGTTATCATCATTTCCACAAATGGAGAAACTGTAAGCACAGAGAGAGGTAAAGAAACACGCTTCCACAGTCACACAGCTTATAGTCAATGTAGAGTTAAAAATGATAGCCCCAAGTATGTTAAATTACCTTTGACCAAAATTATGTTGAGACAAGAAATTATCAGCTTCAACAGTGGGAGTCTTCAGATGAAAGTCCTTTCCAAATGTAATGTAATGAATTACCAATTATTCTTTGTTTTGATAGGTAAAAGGGAAGGTTAGCAAATATTTAAATTCCAGTTATCAAAAAGGTCAAATAAATCTGCAATTATTTTGCATCTTGATGGCATGCATTTTAAGTTGTTAGTCTGTTTGTTATGAAAGGCAAAGAGCTTTAATAAAGCCAAGGACTGACTTATAACCTTGAGATCATGAACGCTTGTTAGAAATATATGTACACATTTGTCAGCATATTTATCGTAGAAACTATCTCCCTTGACCTCATGGTGATTTGCCCACTGACTCTGACTTCACTGATCTGATCCTAATTAACTCAGCAAGTGCAGAGCCACTTTAAATTAGGAACATAGCTAAAGGCATTCTTCCTTTAAAAAGTTATGTTACAAGTAAACAAATGATTCTAGCATATTAAATTAAAATCATAATGTAGAGTTTCCATTTCTTCAAAGTTGAAGAGTTGCTTTCAAACAGACAATCTGATTACTAACATTCTTAACCCCTACACAATGGCAGAAATATATACATATATATATATATATATATATATATATATATATATATATATATATATATATACCTTGCTCTTCTTACCCGCTGTATAATATTCCATAGGATAATTATGACCACAATTTATTTGGCCATTCACCTGCTAATAGTCATTTCAACGGTTTCTAATGCTTTGCAATTCCTACTAGTGCAACAAATACGGCATACTCATTCTTCTACATGCCTGTGGGGCTACACAGCATTTCTCCAGAGCAGTGGCTCAAACAGTGTTATTGCCATCAGCTAGCACTTATTAGAAATGCGGAATCTCAGATCTAACCCCAGAATTTTTAAATAAGAAATTCTGGAGCTGAGACCTGGGAATCTGTGTTTTAACAAGCCCTTCAGGGGGATTTAATGTACATTAGCCCTGAGAACCATCTCACTGCAGACGCAGAGTGGTGCAGCTGCGGAACACAGGAAGCCCCTTCTTTGAGGGCCCAAAAGTAAGCCTCCCAAAGTATCGAGTGTAAAGATGAAATGTCAGAAATGTTAGGATATTAATCTGACTTTTAAGAAAATGTTCCCACAGTTATGACTCCATTAAACCTGTCTAGAAAATATCAAGACTAGTTTCAGAACTCAAATATGTTATCTGACAAAGGTTAGAATGGGGGAAAGTACATTTGAGTTTAAAGTTTATATTTAAAGATTTATATAATGTAAAGAGGTCTTGAGAGATCATAGTCTGAGATCATCGGACACATGGAAGGACTGATCCCACAGAACTTAAGCATCTTCTCCATGCTCACTGGGCTGGGTAGTGGTAGTCCTAGATTGTTCAATTTTTTAATAAAAAAGACAACAGCCAACACAACAATAGCCATCCGGTGTGAATGAATCAAAATTATACCTAATTTTTTTGTGTCAGATTGAAAAAAAATGTAATATATTTTTGGTGTGCCACAGAATTTAGTAATTAGTTTATGTGTGCCATGAGGTGCAAAAGGTTGAAAATCGCTGCTCTAGATGGAGCCTGAATGACACTGCTAACATTGGACTCTGAGGATTTTACTTTTCCTTGCTCCCAAGGCCAACCCTCCCTTCTGAAGGACACTTTTCCCTTCAGATATGTTAATAGCTTAAATCAATTTCCAGTCAGGCTTTGTTGGTCTGGGAACCATTCCATCCTGTTAGGGATGACTTTGCCTGCCTCTGCTCTTATCTCCTTTGTGTTGATTGATGGGCCATGCACAGGTTAATGGGTTGCCAATTAATGAGTTATCTCACCTTGCAATTACAACAAAACAAAATTAGCAACTCCCAAAGTGTTGTCAAGCCAGGCCTTGCCAGACTAGGGCCTTCTAGAATTAAGAGATAGGGCATCTGAAATGAGCACAATTATTACTAGGATACACATAGATTTTTCTAAAAATACGAAAATCATTTCCTCTCTTTAATAAGATAAGCTGTACTCCTGAAATCTTGTTTAACTATAAATTTGCTTGGCAAAACTTTTCTTCCACATTTGTAAGTAAGTTTTAGCTCAACTCAATCCCGTTAAATTATAAAAGATCCTGAATTAAAAGGATCCAAACTGATGAACTTTAGTAATTTCTCTATGAACTGAAAAATCATTAGCAAAAATTATAACGTACAACCCAATCAAAAAATGGGCAACGGACCTAAATAGTACTTTTCAAAAGAGGACATAGGAAGGACAAGAGACATATGAAAACATCTTCAAAGTCACTAATCATCCAAGAGATGCAAATCAAAACAACAATGCGGTACCATCTCACACCTGTCAGAATGGCTATCATCAACAAATCAACAAATGACAAGTGCTGGCAAGGATGCGGAGAAAAAGGAACCCTCATGTACTGCTGCTGGGATGCAGACTGGTGCAGCCACTGTGGAGAACAGTATGGAGTTTCCTCCAAAAACTAAAAATGGAACTCCCATTTGACCCAGTGATCCCACTTCTAGAAATATATCCCAAGAAACTGGAAACACCCATCAGAAAGCATATATGCACCCCTATGTTCATAACAGCACAATTCACCATAGCTAAGATTTGAAACAGTCTAAGTGTCCATCAGCAGATGAGTGGATTAAAAAACTGTGGTACATCTACACGATGGAATACTGCGCTGCGGTAAAAAAAGAAGGAATTCTTACCATTTGCAACAGTATGGATGGAACTGGAAAGCATTATGCTAAGCGAAATAATTCAGTCAGAGAAAGATAAATATCACATGATCTCACTCATTTGTGGAATATAATGAACAACATAAACTGATGAACAAAAACAGATCCAGAAACAGAGAAGCATCGATCAGACCATCAAACCTCAGAGGGAAGGTAAGGGAGGGTGGGGGTTAGGGGGAGAGATCAACCAAAGGACTTGTATGCATGCATATAAGCCTAACCAATGGACACAGACACCAGGGGATGAGCGCATGAGTGGAGGGGGTAGGAGGGCAATGGGGGGATAAGGACACATATGTAATACCTTAATCAATAAAGAAAAAAATTATAACGTAAAAGATGGGTTCTTCTTCTCTGTCATAAACACACCACTCTATTGAATTCCACTGTGAAGTGCTTGACAATCAAATTCTCAACTTTTATTTTTACTTTCAGCACTTGCTAGTAACCTTATTTCTCAATCTTGTTACCACACAAGAGAACTTGACTCAAAGCTGATTCTAGCTATTTATCAGCTGTGTTGTTTGTAATTAAAATTATAGATATAGAATTAATCCAGAGTTCCAAAGAGGCAGAAGTAGGTGAGTCCTGATTGGGGGGGGGGGGGGGAAAATGAAAAGTAACTGTTAATGAGTGTGAGACTTCCTTTGGGGGTAATAAAAATATTCTGGAATTGGATAGTGGTGATGGTTGCAAAACCTTGTGAATAAAGTGAATTGTGGTTAAAATTCACTTTAAAGGGATGAATTTTATGGTATGTGAAATATATCTTAATTTTTAAAATTCAGCACAACTTTTCAGAATACTGTATTTAGGCATTATTCATTGCCCATGAGCAAAAATTACAAGAGGCATAAGGAAAGAGAATTTTTGAAATAATCTTAACTTGAAAGAGATTTTAGGCATTAAATTAAATAGAAACCAAATCCATAGTGGGGGTTTGAAACCCTTCTTGTCTCTGCTGAGGAGTTGGTGATTGACAGCAATCGGTCTGCCTGAGCCGGAAGGCGGCTTCGGCCAGGGGCAGCAGCGAAGACCAAAGGTGGCTCCGGCCGGAGCGAAGGCCTGGGTCCCAGGTGGCGGAGGAAAACCGGTGCCGGAGGAAAACCGGTGCCGGCAGCCAGGGGAAGGGAAAGCTTTGCACGAATCACTTCGTGCAACAGGCCTCTAGTCATTCTATAAAAAAAAGAACAGAGGGCCAAGAGTAGGAGCGATGCTTCCAAAATACTTGGCTGATTCATAGCAGCACTAGAACCCAAACCCAGTGTCCTGGCCTTCAGTCCAGTGGTCTCATTTTCCTCCCTCTCCCCAGAGCTGCCAAACCACCCTCCTGGCCCCAAGCAGGTGAGTGAGAGTAGGGTGTTTGCAGAATGGCACATTCACAGCACGTCAACCCCTCCATCCTCATACCTCTGGATGCTCTGGTCACGTGGACTAATCGTTCCCTGCCCACCACTGTAGACAAAATTATATCACTCAGTCCTTGACACGGACATGGACTACATGGATGGTGGTGACTAATTTTAGTTCCTTTACTAGGCCTCCGACATTGATCTTAATGCTTTGCACATACCTGACCATTTCATCCACACAACCACCCTATGAGTTGGGCACTATTATCACACTATTATCTGTATTCTATAAGGAAAATGGGGCACAAAATATTAAAGAAGCTGTTCCCTGAGCCCCGGGCACACTGTGCATTGTCCTCAGACTGTCCAGCTCCCACGTCCAGCTCTGAGCTGGGGACAGCTCAGGCGCCTTGTTGCTCCCTCAGCATCTGTTCTGCTCTTCTCACATTACCTGTTGCGTGGTGGTGATATTTTCTTTTTTTAGCTGCATGCCAGGAAGTTTTCTGTGGGTAATTATATGGAAATAATTAGTCTTTATGTAAGCACTGCCTTGCAGGATATGAAAGACAACTTTCAAGCAGCCACAGAACCCAGGAGGCTGCTTGTAATCACTAGGCTTCATCGTCTCCAGGAGTAATTACAGATTTCAACCACTAATCACCACTTCAACTGGGTCTACACACCTTAGCGTCTTCTCAAATTATAGTAGCAATTTTCTAGAGAAAGATTAAGGATAAAGGGGCAGACATCCTGTGGTTCTATTTCCCTGCTGGAGTTTTCTCATCAGGCATGGAAAGCAAATGCTGTTTCCTGGAGCATCAATGTCATGATCTAATCACAGCCCTCTGAGTCATAGGACATGGGGGCTATGAGGGGCCTTCCAGAATCTTCATTCAGGCTCTTCTGCTTGCATATAACAGAATCCCACTTCAAACCAGAAAAGGGATTGGGGTATTTCAGGGCTCCAAGAAAGGAAGTTCAAACAAGTCACATAGGACTCATGCCTGGAACTGAAAGTTGCCAGAATTCTCTTGCTGGTTTGCCAGAACCTCAGTGATGAACATAGTCACAAAGGTAATAGCAAACTCCAACATATGTGCATACATACTCCACAAAACCCATATTGTCCCACCATACCCTCTCCCCTCATCATCCCCTACCATCACCACTGTCAGTCTTCAAAATTGAAGAGTGCTCTGATTATCTAATGCTGTGTAACAACTGCCCTAAAATTTAGTGGATTAAAACAACCATTTTATTAAATTTAAAGATTTCTTTGGGTCAGGAATTCAGGCAGGGCTCAAGGGGTGACTCTTCCTTTCTATGTGGTTTCGCTGGAGGTCACTTGGTGACAGCCAGCAATTGAATGAGCTCATGCAGAGGCCCAAGACGACTTAACTCCCAGGTCTGGTGCCTTGGTTGGCTGGAAGGCTGAGCTCAGCTGGGACTGTCAGCTGAGCATCTACTCATGGTCTCTCCAGCATGGCTGCTGCAGAGTAGTCAAATTTCTTACATGGCAGCTCAGGGCTCCCCAGAAACTCAAGGAAGCTGTGAGGCTTCTTTTGATCTAGGCTCAGAGGTCTCAGAATAACACCTCCACCACACTGTCTAGTGCAGTGATGGCGAACCTTTAGAGCTCGGCGTGTCAGCATTTTGAAAAACCCTAACTTAACTCTGGTGCCGTGTCAGATATAGAAATTTTTTGATATTTGCAACCATAGTAAAAGGAAGACTTATATTTTTGATATTTATTTTATATATTTAAATGCCATTTAACAAAGAAAAATCAACAAAAAAATGAGTTCGCGTGTCAGAGGTGACACGCGTGTCATAGGTTCGCCATCACTGGTCTAGTGAAACAAGTCACTGAAGCAAGCTCAGATTCAAGGAGAGGCGAATTGGACCCTGCCTCTCCATAAGAAGAGTATCAATTAATTTGTGGCCTCTTTAATCTCCCATAGCCAAGTTGCTAGACAACTGTCCACTCTACACAACTATTTACTGCTTGCTATAAATGAGAAATGGAAACAAACATCTGACCAATGGTGTGGGGGACTCGGAAGGCAAAGCCTCAGGATGGGCTGAGATGGAGCTTCTGTAGGTGTGCAGGTGGGAGAGCTGGCCCCCATCGATCCTGCTCATTTCATTGGTGGGCCCTAGTTTCAAGAAGTGATGGAAAAACATTATCTGTAAAGAGGGGATAAGGGTTGTGAGGCCTGAATATATTTAAGATGTATAAAGCACTTAGAACAGTGCCTGGCACATAGTAAGTGCCCGATTAGAATTCATCATTATCATCATCTTCATCATTCTTAGCTAGGCATCAAAATTTAGCTCTCAGAGGCTGATTTTTCAGGACAATAATAGAAAGCAAAGGAAGAAAGAAATGTGCTTTACAACCACTCAACTTCATTTACATGCAAATTACCATTAGTAATTTATTCAAGATTCTTAAAGTAAATAAATTTCACTTCAATGTGTTATATAATAAAACAACGATGTCGTTTTAAAGCCCTCAGGTGCCTGTCCCTACATGAATCACAGGAATGGTTACATTACATAAAGAATTGGTGATTGAGGTGACCATTTTGTGACACTGACCATTTTTCTTGCAATTCCCAGAGTCCCAAGGAGTCTTGCTACAAGCCAATGGAGTAGGAACAAGTGGATCTGCCTCCACGGCCATCAACTGCTCAGTCTAGCCTGATGTCAAACCTCATGTCCTTTAGTAAGCTGGAGGACATTTCTGCTTGTTAGAAAGTGAACTTTCTGGGTTCCATCATTAGATTTTCAAGGCCCCAAAAACTCGCAGGTGCCATGGTATCAATCTTCAATAAAAAGAAAGACCACCGATATGAAAAGCTCATACAGAACTTTTCTGTAACTCAGGGTACACTGATCTGACAGAACACCTGGTTCTAAGATGGTTCCTTAACGCTTGGACAGAACAATGACCTCTAGTAAATGCGGAAGAAATGCTGGAACTGCCTTGGCAGAGTGTTGACAGGATCAAAAGGCTGAGTGAGGTGGGAACGGTAGAAAGGACTTACTGAGTGAGACCTGAAAACCCACCAACTGACTATAAGCCAGGCGGACCCAGAGACACTCCCTTCAGTTAGACAATGAAGAATGCATGGCTGAGAAGGACTCTGAAATATTTTAAAAGCTTGGGTTAGCTGTCCTCTGAAGGTCAGTATTAGAAATGGGAGGATTGGCCATTGAGCTGGGCTCCATAGAATGAGTCAGACTAAGAGGATTCTGGAATTGCAAATGGCAGTGCTGAACTGTCAGAAGCAAGGTGGACGTAGTTATCTATTGGTCAGCAAGACTTGGAGTGGCAATCAGGGAGCTTGAGCAGCAGGTATCTGTAGCAATCATACTGTTGCAAGGAGGGATAATAGATGGGGAGCAGACCAGGTATTACTTAACTTGTAAAACTAATAAAACAAAAAAACTGGAGAGTAGAGACCTGCATAAGCTACAATAATAAAAAAGCATGGTCCTTCCTCTTGTTTCCACACCTAAGTCAGTACAGAAGTCCAGAACCCATTGATTTAATGAGGGATAAGTCTGCTTGAGGAAGGAATCTACAGAAGCACTGTAAGTATAGTAAATATTTCCCCTAAAGGTACATGTGTCTACCTGCTAGTGTAACTATACTGGAGAAATAGGAATACTGTGCGCCTGAAATACAATCATATTCCTGTAGTTAGAGCAGAAGACTGGGGAGGTGTGCCAGATGACAAATGGAATTCTGTTTATAATGTAGAATTGGAATAGATATTCTGAATAGCTGGTGGAACTGTCACATTGATTCCCTGAACTGTGGAGTAAAAGCCAGAATAATAGGAAGAGTTATATGGAGCCCTTGAAACTCTTCCTACATCTAGTCAAGATAATAAACCAGGAGCCATGTCACATCCCAGGTGGAATTGCAGAACTTAGAGCCATCATCAAAGACTTAGATCACAGATAAGTGACAATCCCCATCGAGTCACCTGGCTGTCCCCAGCAAAAACTAGATGAATCCATGACAGAGGACAGTGAACTACCATAAACTTAATGAAGTGATGACCCAAATTTCACCAGCTGTGTCAGATACAGTATCTTCACTAGAACAAATCAACACAACCTCTGGCACTTAGTATATGCCAATGGTCTGACAAGAATATTCTTCTCAAACTTTACCCATAAGAAGGGTCAAAAGATGTTCATTTTTTTTAATATGAAAGGGGGAGCACTGACATTCGCTCTTCCTTGTCTAAGAGCTCTCCTTTGCAGTATAGTATGCAGAGATTTCTGTTCTCCTGGTATTCTGCACACATCACATTTGTCCATCATACTGATAATATCAAAGCCAATTTTAACTATGGAGCAAGAAATAAACTACTTTAGATTCCCTATTTTAAAAAGTGTGCCAGGAGGTAGAAGGAAAAACTCCACAAAGATTAAGGAGCCTGCCACATCGATGAAGTTTTTAGAGGGACAATGGTCTGGGATATGTTAGCAAATCCTCCCTTGGGTGAAGGATACGTTATAGTACTTTGTAATTGCTACCACTAAGTAAAAGATAGAGTACTTCTATACATAGTGGACCTTTTTGGATTTTAGAGGCAACATATATGGTTCTTGAGAATAGTGTTCCAACTCATTCTGCCGGCGACCGATTCCAGCATGTCATAATTTCAAGAGTTTCATCAAAAGATTGATGAGACTTGGGGACTCAACAGGGTTGAGTCACACATGTAGTCACCTGTTGGGAATGGCTAAAGGCATTTCCCCAAACCTGAATAGGAAACATTAAACTGATTGTGGCTGCCAGACAGCTAAAAGGCATCTTAATCTACATGTTATTGCCTCCTACTGGCCAAACACCTGAACAGCCGTAGGCTAATTCCCCCATTCTGACAATGGACTCTGTACTAAACCCTGACCCTTTGAAGTGTATATCTCTGCCTCGCCTCAGGACAAATTGTGTTAATAAAAAGCATGGGGTCCTGGGGACAGAGAGAACCTAAGACCTTAGACTTAAGATCTTGGATCTTAGCTCCTTTAGCTAAGCTCCTCTGACTCCTAAATGCCTTTCAAAATTATATCTCATCTCCAGACTCTTAATTAGTCCCTGGACTCTTTAATCTACGCACGGCCTTCTCCAGATTCCTGAACCCTTCTTGATGCTGGAATAAGAACCCCGGCATCATACATCAAGTGATTAAAAAGCTGCCAGTGTTGAGCGACATTCAGAGAAGACTGCTAAACATCAAGAGTGTGGTATAAGCTGTCTTTCCATTTGGCCATATGATCTAATGGGCCATATGGATACAATAGACTAGAAATATCCATAGAAGATAAGGATGGTGTCTAGAGTCTGACAAGACCTGGTAGGAGAACCTAGAGTTCTGGAGCGATGCCATGCCAGAGAAATATTTGCCTTTTGAGAAAAAAAACAATTTGTAAAGAGCTACTGGGCACTGGTAGAAACTGAATGAGTATGTGACTAGAGTTGCCCATCATGAACTGGGTATGATTAGATTGATCAAATCATATGGTCAGCAGTGCAGCAGCAGTCCATTGCTATAGAAACTATACATTCAGGATCAAAATCAGGTAGGTTCCAAAGGAGGAAATAAATTGTATGAATAGTTGACACATGGCACCTGACCTCTGTTTGTCTAACATCTCTTTCTTGACTCACACCAATGGAAGGAGAGGATTCTCAGGCCCCTTCACAGATGGGTTTCCTCAGTATATGGGTGCCAGCTATAAATGGGCTGCTTCTGCCCTAAACTCTCACTCAGGGGTGGGCTTAAAAGGCAGATTGGCAGAATTGGAAATACAACTCTTGGTGGTTCACTGTGTGCAGAGGAAGAAGTGGTCTGAGGTATGGATATACTTGATATACTTGCACTTTTGGCTCGTGGCAAATGGTTTGGCTGGTTGTTCAGAGCCTAAGAAGGAGCAAGAATGAAAGATTAGAGACAAGAAAGTCCAGGGGAAAGTCATGTAGATAAACCTATGAATGTATACAAATCTTTGTCTCTCACATTAATGCCCATCAGAGAACATCATTGCTGAGAAGACATGGTTCATGCTGACCAGGGATAGAGTTCTGTGTGGGCCCAACAAGATGGTTTTCCTCATCAAGGTTGTTCTACTTCACTATTGAAAGTCAACCTGCTAAGAAAAAAGCCTGACACAGAGCCCTCTGGGGAGCACCATCCGTTTAGGAGACCTGCCAGCCACTTGTTTGCATAGGACCACTTCTATTCTCTCTGTTTCCTGTAAACCTAGGCTCTTCCCAAATGTACATCCTGATCCCCTGGGATGGAAGTCAGGGGCCATGGTAAAGGTTCCATAGAGTGTGAAGTGGAGACTACCTCCTAGTCATCTTATGCTCCTCCTCCCTGTAGACAGCAGGCAAAGAAATGGGATACTGGACTGGGGAGATAATTAACCTTGACTACCATAAAGAGCAAGAGTTCCTACTATACAATGGGAATATAGAGGAGTATGTCTGAAACCCAGGGATTCACCGTGCATCTCTTGTTGCTTTTATTAATTGCTTTTATTAACTGTGATGCTGTGAATGGGCTGTTGCAATAACCATAGCTGGACAAGGGTAAGTACGATGAGGGCTCAATTACTCAGGAATGGACATCTGTCTTAATTATCCCACCTGGTAAGCAACCTACACCAGCTGAAGGCTAGCTGAGTGAGGGCAATGTAGAATGGGAGATAGCAGAGGGAAGTGGTGGGTCTCAAATATGACCTCTGAAACAAATGCAGCAGCAGAGACCATAGCTTGTTCTACTAACCCAGCGGTTCTCAATCTGTGGGTCGTGACCCCTTTCACAGGGGATGCCTAAGACCATCCTGCATATCAGATATTTACATTATGATTCATAACAGTAGCAACATTACAGTTATGAAGTAGCAACGAAAATAATTTTATGGTTGGGTCACAACATGAGGAACTGTATTTAAAGGGCCAGAAGGTTGAGAACCACTGGGGTTAGTAACTAACCCCTTGAATTCTTTGCATATTTTGTCACTGACTGGCACTTTGAAGGGTGCTCCCTAGTAGAGGGAGTTTAATGGGGGAGAAGATAAGATCTCTTGGATATGAGTAATCCAAGAGATAGATTGTTTTGAAGACTTTCTTTTCTCTCAGCCCCAATTTTCACTCCTGCTGCTGTCACAGTGACAGATCCCACATAGAATCCAAGAAACTTCATGCAGGAACAACCCAGTAATGCCTTGGTTTGGGCCACAAAACTCTTTTATCTCATTTCCTGATCCAGGATTTCTCTGAAGCTCCTGGAACCTGCAGAGAAATCTACTCCACGTTCAGACAAGTGTACCCCAGAAGTGCAAGGAAGTTAAGGCCCATGTGGCTGTCCTTGACCCTTATGGGAGGGAAGCAGATAGATAAACGCTTCCTCCTTTTGTCCTAAGAAGCCAATTCTGAGATGCACTTTTCCAGCATTCCTCAGAAGTGTCTTTGGGATTGAGCAGCAGTCACCAATAGTAACGGTCAATTCGTACTCAATTCGTACTGGCTTTCCCTCATACTGACTCATGAGAGTTCATTGTGTTCATCTCTTCCTAACTCCACATTCAGTGATTTCGGATTGAACTTGGCCCTGAAAAATCACAAATTGGTGTTACTGGGGTTTTTTCAGAGACCTGGTTAATAAACATTTATCAACACACTACGGCTTTTTTTCTTTCCTTCTTCACTCCCTCTGCTCCTTACACCTGCTTACTCCAATTCCATTACCAAATAAACTACATGCACATAGGCCTTTGTATCTGATTCTGCTTTCACAAGAGTCCCAGTTAAGAAACATATTTACCTCATAGTGGTGTCAAGAGGTTTAATGGGATCATAGTGTAGTATTGTGACTATCGCCAAGACTGAACAGCCAAGACTTTGGAAAATTTACCCACTTGAAATGGTTTTATATAACTTATTGTCTCTTAAGGACCATGAGACCATAGTACTTTAGAATTCAACTACCAAGCATCCTGAAGCAGAAAACAAGAGCGGCTTCCTGTCTTGTTCCTGGACAGGGTGACTTGGAGAGGTTGAGTGACAAATGTTCCAGTGGTCTCCTACTGAGGCAGGCTGGGCTTGCAGTATCTCAGGGCTGCTAGACTATTCCATCCTCCTTGTTCCTCTGTCAGGTATTATGAAGCCTAAACTCTAGCCCCAGCCAGGAGGAGCACAAAGAACCTGAGCTGATTCCTTGAAATTGATAGAGAGTTAATTTCAAGAATAGCATGTGATTGAATTTGAAAACCCTCTGTTATTTCCACTAACTTTATGGGCATATGCCTCAGCCAGATGGCTAGATGTGTATGTGAATATGTATGTGTCTTTTAGGATGAGAAAGCTTCTCTGTCCAAGATGGTAGCCACTGGCCACTTGTGACCATTTAAATTAGTTACAATGAAATAAAATGTTGCTCTTGGTTCCATAGCCAAATTTCAAGTTCTCAGTAGGAAGTAATTACAGGAGTGATATCATCAAAATGACAAAACTGGAGTGATGTAAGATGATGGATCCTATATAATAAAAGCCTAATATGCTAAGTGTCCGGCCAGCCATTCAACCAATCAAAGTGTAATATGCTAATGTATGCTAAGACCACTCAACCGCTCACTATGACATGCACTGACCACCAGGGGGCAGACACTCCAACCGATAGGTTAGCTTATTGCTGGGGTCCCGCCAATAGTGACTGAGTGAGACGGGCCAGACATGCCATGGAGCCCTCCCACAGTCCCTCCGTGGCTGGCCAACCTCCCACATCTCTCCCTAGTCCTGATCATGCACCGGTGGGGTCCCTCGGCCTGGCCTGTGCCCTCTTGCAATCCAGGCTGAGAGACACACCCCGCAGGTGCACAGATTTCATGCACAGGTCCTCTAGTATGTTAATAAACCTTACTGTAGTAAGTAATCATTTGCAATATATACCCATATCAAAACATTACATTGTACAATTTATACTTACACGATGTTATATGTCAATTATATCTCAATAAAGCTTGGGGGAAAAGAAAAAAGTAATCAGTGCTCAATAGCAACATGTGGCTAGTGGCTGCCATATTGAACCCCACAGATATGGAATACTTCCATTAACACAGAAAGTTCTTTTGGATGGTGCTATGAAAGACCTGTAGCAGTTGGAACCCAGGTCTAGAGTGTCGTGGGACAACCATAGCTGAATGTGTCTATTCCCTACACTTGGAATGTTGTTGCCGAACCTCTGAGCGGCCTTCTTCCCCTTGAAGCCAGGGAGAACTGCACTAACCATTGGGACCGCCAGTGACACCTTGTGGCAGCAAAAGCAACAAAAGTTAAAAGATCCCCTCTCCTTAAAGACCTGAGCTGAGTTTCTGGTTTTCTGTCCTCTGAGCACATGTAACTAGCATCCGCCCATTGTGATAGAGAGGAATGATAACATTTATTATCTCTTCCCGTGCTACAGTGAGTGTGTAAGTTGTTCACGTGTACTTTTCACAGAACAACCACCTTAAGAAGTGGATGCTATTAGTATTACCCCTCTTTTAGGGATGAGGTAACTGAGGCTCAGGGAGACTGATTAATAGTCTGAGATCATCAGTGGTAAGGCTGGGAAGAAAACTATTCTTGTGCTGGTAGATCGGGTTTCATAGTCGTGTAGTTTGAATATGAAAAGGAACGTGATCTTATTCTTACTCCCAAATGGAAGATATACAGAGCACAGGAGGAATGCTGCATGTGTTCATTTTTTTCTCCATCCCTTCCTCTTTTTTTGGGGGGGGGGGAGGATTTCTCATTAACCTTTTTTACCTTCAGCAGTCAATCAGATTTCCCTGTTCACAGATTCCTAACTCCAAAAACAATACAGTTGACGATGGTACTTCAGCAAGACAGCACAGTACAGAAAATAAATTCCATTACATTTTAAATAATAAACTTACTACCTCGATACATTACACCTCGCTTAAGAGAGTCAAAGCATGTCAATGCTGGGTTCATTTGACAGCCATTTCAGAGTCTTTTTATAAATGTATACTAAAGAACAAAAGTATAGTATTACCTGCAAAGGATTTTCAAGGTCTCCAATTGCCAAATTTTTTTATTTTATTTACTTATTTTTTTGCAACTCAGACATTGACTTCTGCTGCATGTCAAGTGCACTTTCATGCGCTTCCCCCACCTGTCAATCATCCTGAGTCCTTAATTAAGGCTCTTCCAAGGAGACTCTGACATCCCAGAGAGTGATGCTTCCACGCGGCTCCTCGCCCTCTTTCCCAAATCAAAAACCATGTCAGCAGCCCTGGTCAGAAAAGGCACTTGCTATTTCTTGGGGAGATATTTTTAACGTGCGGTTGGGGAGATGGAGTGTGCTTGGGGAATGCTGAGTCGCCGGAAGCAGGGCAGTAGGAACTGGCCGAGCCTGATTAAACGGCTTCCAGAGCCCCCCTCCAGCCAACAGCAGCTAAGTGTCGTTCCGATGATTCTCTGTGGCTAAAAAGATCTAGGTGTTGCCTCCCGGAAAGCTTACACTCAGCAAAAACAGAGCCGGACAGCGCAGAAAGGGCTTCCAGGCACCAGCTGTGTCTAGGGCTGCTCAGCTTCCCAGCTTCCCTGAGCAAGCAGCATTCTTGTTTTGGGCCAGGATTACTCCATGGAACCTCTGCTTCAGAAAAGCCAATGAGAGCCAAGGGGCGGGATATGAACGGAAGCAAAGGGCAGGTGGGGATGGATGATGAGAGAGAATGGTTTGTAGTGGGACTCAGATGTTGCCTGTTCTCTTTGAACGATACCCTTGTTTCTGGAGGACACCCTGGGTAGTGGAAGAGTCAGAGCATTGGGTACCACCCACATGTGTGGTCCTTGTCCCATGAAGTATTTTTGGAGCCCTAACCCAAACCAGCCCCTTCTCTCCCCATTTATCGGCAATAGGTGGATACCCACCCTCACCCCAGCAGCTGCTGGTTCTGTTCAACATCTTGGCTCCCTGAAATGCTGGGGCTCTGCACCCAGACGACCTGCCGGTCAGGCCCTGCTCCCCGGGGAAGGAGGAAAGGGACACCATTCTTCCTGTCCTGGTACCACTGTGGCTACCACCTGTATATGTTTCTCCTAATTGAGATGAGTGAGTATAGCGGTGGGGTCTAGCAGTAGCCTATACATTATTCTTAATGTGGAGAATAAGAAGCCTACAGGTATTGTTTCCAAAGCTTAATGAAGTAAAAATTCAAAATGGGATTTCTGTGATGGTTTCTGCTACATAAAAACCCCATAGTCATATGAACAAAGACCAGAAGAGAACAAGAAACAATGAAATATTCAGATTATAGCAGTGGGGTGTGGTGAACATGGCTTTCTCTATTCCCTTTTTTCCTATTTTAACAGCTATACGTTAAGAATAATTCAACTGAGTGATGCACTCATTTGGAAGACAAACGAATTGCATGTATGCAGAGGGATAGGCCTTACAGCAGGTGCTGGTGGCCTCTCCTGGGTCGTGGCTCAGCTACAGAGCTTCTTTCCCTTCCAAGTGAAAGCCAGAGGCTAGAGACATCCAGTCAGTGTGATAGTAACACGACCAGAGCTTCCCCAGTGTGTGACCAGACACAGACCTCACCCACTTCTGCCCATCAGAGCCAAACCCGCTTCCATGTCTCTCTCAAAGCCAGCGCACCAGAAGGACTAAGCTCCCCTTGATCTATTTCCTTCCGGGACCCAGGCACTCATTCCTCTGTCTTACATCAGAGACACGTTTCATCGGGCAAAACATTCTCTGGCTGAATCTTTCTGACCTGGATAAGTGTAGTTCTTGATTCATGCTGCATCCTGAGAAGCTGTATTCACTCTCTGAACGCTGGCCTCGACTCTATTTTGGGGGTGAAGATGAGAAGCAGAAACCTCTGTGACCTTTGCCATGTAAACCCCCATAGACTTTATGGGCTGGGAAAGGCTTTGCACACTTCCATAGATGCCTATGTATTTTAGGTCCTTTAAATACAGAGACAATCAATGTTAGCTAACGTTTTAAGAGCTTACCATGTACAGGGACTGTGCTAAGCAACTCCTTACATGATCTCAGGTACTCGCTCCCCAGGGCGGCATGCCCTCCCCGCTCCATCTACTCCAACTCCTACACTACTACCCATTGCTGAGCTCTGAGGGAGAAGGTACAATAATTATGCCCACTTTGCAGATGAGGAAAGAGGAGCCTAGACTAAAAAACTTGCCAAGAATAACACTGACAAGCCAGGATTGGACAGTAGGCCTTTGGACACCAAAACCTGCCCTCTTAGCTAATATGCTTGCATTGCTTCTAGTGAAATTAAAGACCTATGGTTGATCATTGGGGTATTTAAGCTAAGAGTTTCTTTTTTAGGTGTTTATTCTAACTTCCAGAATCTCTAGAACTGGAAAAGACGGAGAGATTACTTTTGTACATCTCCTATCTTTAAAGAGGAAGCTGTCATCGCTGGGCCCCTATATTAATTCAGGTCCAAGAGTACGGTGTTATGATTGGCTGGGCCAGGTTCCGGGAAAGGTGGGGGTAGGAGAAGTTCCCGTATCAACACAAAGGGCATGTGAGAAAAACTGGCAGCTCAAAGCCACAGCTGCCTGGATCTGTGGGTTTGGCCTGGCTCAGACTCTCCGCGAACACACCAATTTGTTATCCATCCGAGAAGGAAAGAGATTATCTATCCCTACCCCTGGGACTGCTCACCTCAGAGAATTTGAGTCTATAAATAAAGCCGGTCACCTCCATCACACAGCCTAAGCCTTCGTGTAGTTTGACATATTGAGTGTCAACAAGGCTCAAAAGAGGAGTGAGGAAGAGAGAGCTAGCTGCTGCCCCTCCTCTGACTCAGCGCATTACTCACCAGCCATGACTAGGCGTCTACATCTACCACCAGACACAAGCCTGCCTGGGTTGTTCTGCAACAAGGAGCCTTCTTGGCCTAGAGGGTGGGGCCTCCTGGAATCAGGGTTGCAATCCACAAAAGAAGTGTCCTCTCCTGCAGCCCAGTGATTACCTTTAACATGTCAGTGATAGCTAACAACATGGAGCGTGTACACTGTGCTCTGAGCTTTACATGCACCTTTTCATTTAATATGCACAACCACCCCATGAGGGAAGTGCCATTACTGTTAACATCCCATTTTACACATGAGAACATTAAGGCTTTTTTTTTTTCCTCACCGGAGAACGTACTTAGAGAAAGGGAGGGAGGGAGAAAGGGAGGGAGGGAGGGAGGCAGGGAGGGAGACAGACATCGATGTGAGAAACATCGATCAGTTGCCTTCTGCATATGCCCCAACCAGGGATCAGACCCACAACCCAGATATGTGCCTTTACAGGGAATCGAACCCGCAACCTTTAAATGCACAGGATGACGCTCCACAACCTGAATCACTCTGCCCAGGAGAGAACATTAAGTCCTTTAGAAGCTGGGCTAGTAATGCTGAGTTTGCCTCTCCATATCTTTCTGCTCCCTCTCAGCACTGCTCTGTGTCCCTGGGAGACGGGCCTCTGTGACTGCATCAACAGGCGTTTCAGTTGATTTGGGCCAGGTGGGAGGGGCCGGCTTGAGATGGGAAACCAGGGGATGGGATTCAGGTACCTCTGTTTTCTCTTCTTGTCCCTTCAGGTGATGATGGCTTTCCCTGCTCTCAGTGCCTGGGGGCTTCACTATCCCTCACTGGTTACTTACCATAACCTCCCCACACCTCTGAAAATAATTCCTTTTGTCAAACTCTCTTCAGCTAAATTCTTTGAGTGCACCATCGCTTTCTTGCCAGGACCCTGGCTGAGGCAGAAAATGAATTTCTTGGTCAAGTTAGCACAGCTAACAATGGCGAAGCTGGGATTGGGAATCTTGGCAGTCTGACTCCACAAGCTACATTTTAAATTGCTATCTACTTTGGGTAAAGCACCAAATAAAGCCACCAATGACAGGAAAAGAGAGGCCAATAGATCCAGGGATGCTTTCAGCTCTAGAAATGCTGTATCCTTTGGTTCCAGAGTTTCCAACAAGGAAACCTGTGGCCTAAATGTGTCATCTTCATTATTAGAGATATCATAGTACTAAATTGGGCTCTGATGTCCTTAAGCTCCTGCGGTTTAATACCAGATCAGTTACTTCCCTTGCTTTGTTCCCCCAAACTGTCTTCTCTCTCCCTCTCACTGCCTTAGTCTGGGTTCTCCCAAAAACAGGATCTGAGACAAAGGCTTAAATGCAACAGTTTGTTTGAAAATGTGATCTCAGGGAACAGGAGTATAGGAGGGAGGAGTGAAGAGGAAGGAGGGAAGAGATGATCAAGGATGGATTTATCAAGTTGCCACTGTTACAGGTGAAGAGATCCCATTCCCACCAGATTTCTGAGAAGCCTTATAAATTACAACTCAAAACTGTCTGCCTGAGAGAGGATAGCATTTATCTGTCAATCTTCATCCCACTAGTCAAGGGTGGCCCCACAGATGTCAACTCGCTCATATTTGGGAGTTGCATGTCCTGCGCACTGATCTGGTGCCCATGGTGTGGTGTCAGGGCACTCCAACCTCAGATTAATGAGAGGGCGACAGCACCAGGTTTGCCTCTGTCAGGCTGCACCTGTGCAAAGCTGACTGAAGCCTTTGTCCACCGAAGTGGCATAAGCAAGAGGATTTGGCTGTTGCCCGAGAGGTGAATGGTGCAATCCATTCCTTGCCCTTGTTATGACTTCCTTTAAATTTGTCTTATCATAGTCCCCTTCAAGCTGGTGGCCACCCATAATTTCTGCAAAATCAGTTGCTGCTATTGCAGCTGACCCCCAGTCCATAATGATATTCCTCATATCCCTCCTCCATCACCCATTTAGGTCCGTTCGCCCTTGGCTGGCATCTTGGCTGATCTGGGTTTCTTGCTTGGAGGGTGAGCTTGAGTAGCAGAATTTCAGCAGAACATGCAGCTGAGAGCCTCCAAAACATCACCACAGGGGCTTTCACAACATTCCTTGTGTTGAAATGGACTGGGCCTGTCATTTTCTTTTTTCAAAGTCTACAGAGCAGTCTAAAACCACCATCCAACTCAATCCTTAAAATTACACAGCACCCATACTGTTTACGGCCAGAGCTATCACACAACCCAATACTTTGCCTTCTGCCTGTACCTTATCCCCATCCACCACAGACAAAAGTAACTGAGGTGCTGCTGGCCAGGTATCACCACTCCACCTACCACCAATAATAGGGTCCTATTATCTCTACCCAGTGACCAGTGATCCCACTCCAAAATTCCAGTCCCGGCTATTGCAGTCCAGGTTCCCCTGAAAGCAGAGCCTGAACAAAGTCTTGCCTGCAGGGAGACATGAAACAGGGGAGGAAGAAAGCCAAGATGAGGATGAGTTCTCAAGGTACAATGCAACAGACAGCCAGCGCTCCATCCTAAGAAATATCCTGGGGAGCCTCATGTAATGAAGGTGAGAACTGGCCACATGAGCTACACATGGTGGACACATTTACCCATCAGCTTCCATCCCCATTGGCTAAGGCCCACCAGGTTAGCTCCCCTGCATTTCCAGGCTGTACATACATGAGTGCCCAGCAAGGTCCTCCATCAACCCACACCAGGACACCAGAGCAAACCGGGCAGGAAGTAGAGGTGGGCAGTGCGTGCCAGAAATGAAGTGCTGCAGGTTGTACCTGCGTAACCTGGTGGAAGCCTGTGCAGAACCGATTGCTGCTGCAGTGGTTGGAATAAAAGGATTTTTCTCTCTCTCTCTTTTAGTCCAACATTATTCCAATAGAACATTATTTAGTGAGACAAGTCCTATTCCATCAGCTGTGCTTACTTTCATTTGCAGACCCTTCAGAGATAAGAAGGATGGAGAGAGATTGGATGAAAATGGTCCAGTGGAAAAGGCCAGGGCAGGGGGGGGGGTGTGAAAAACTGTGATTCCTCTTTTTAACAGTGACACAGAGAAGAAAACAATGGACATTACATGGAACATTTTCTTATTTATCTTTAGCCAAGTGCGATCAAATATAGAAAAGATGCGTGTGCTATCATAATAAATGACACAAAAATACTAATTGGACTCAAAAGAATTGACCTGAACAGGCCTCTAATCAATTTCGATCACTATTGTAAGTGTATTTTTTCCAATATTTCTCACAATACTACATATTACCTACACTCATGGTTATGCAATCATACCATCTAATTATAAAAGCAAGAAGGTATTCTCTAACCCCTGAGAGCACAAGAACATGACATGCTCACTGGCATTGTGTTTATGGAGCTTTTTCTTCTTTCAACTATGTTTTCACTTACATCATATGGAAGCATCTTGAGGTAACTGGGCTGTCATAGGCAATCAAATAGCAAATAAATCTTAATGAGAATAAAACAGATTTTTGTATTTAAATACAACTTCAGGATTTTCACAGGCTCTTTTTCTTCTTTTTCTTCTTTTTAAAACAGCCGTGAAAAATAGTAGCTATAGGAAGATAACAAGAGAGCATGTAAGTTTTAATCCTGATTTTGTGTAAAAATAAAAGTGTGTGTATATATATGTAGGGTGCCCCAAAAAATGTATATGCACTTTAACAGCTGATAGCTCAATTTTGAAAATGAAAAGTATTTTAAGAAACACTGCCTTTATAATTATTCAAAGTGTGTGTATACATTTTGGGGACAAAATAGATGATAGATAGATAGATAGATAATAGATAGATACGATAGAAATAGATATATATGTGTGTGTGTATATGATGTATCATAAATATGCAGAAAAAAAGTTATTAGAAAAATATAGAGCAAAATGTTAACAATGGTTATCTCTGGGGGTGGGACTGAAGTGATAATTATCTTCTTCTTATGCTTTCCTGCATTTCCTCAATCGTACATTGTTGCTCTGGGCCCTCCAGAATCCAGCCTTGTGTTGGCATGGCAACCGTGGAAAACTTGCTTTATATTGTATATGCTAAGGAAGATAAACTACTTGATGATCATCCATGACAACCATTAAAAAGCCACAGAAACCACTCAGCACTGGGACATGGGACCTGCATTGCTCATGAGTCCAGGCTGCACCCAAATCCCAACCTCAGCCTCATATGGACCAGCCTTGAGAGAAGCTCCTTGGATTTGTTTTCAAGAAAATCAAGATCTTGGGGGATGGGGGAAGGGAGGTTGGATGAAGGTAGTTAAAGGCACAAACTTCCAGCTGCAAGATAAATAAGTACTGGGGATGTAATAAACAACATGATAATTATAGTTAAAACACTGTGTGATATATATGAAAATTGCTAAGAGAGATCCTAAAAATTCTCATCACAAGGAAATAAATGTTTTGTAACTGTACGAGGAGATGGATGTTAACTATACTTATTGTAGTATTTATTTTACAATATATGTAAGTCAAGTTACCATACTGGACACCAACTTCTAGAGCTTTATGCCAAATATACATATATATATATATATACATATATATACAGGTAATATGCAAATTAGCCAGACATCACTACCACTCAGGAGGAGCTGCGTGCGCAGATGGGTGGGAGGGGACTGCGTGCTGCCCCCAGCCCCAGGGGACACACCCCAGGGGTGGAAGCATGCTCCCAGCAGCCGCCACGCGGCTCGGAGCATGCCCCTGGTGGGTGGCGGTAGCGACCAGAGTGAAGCAGCCCCGGTCCCAAATGCCTGGCAGTGGCAAGAGCAAAGTAGCCGGGGTCCCGGTTGGTGGTGGCAGCAGCCAGAGCGAAGCAGCCCAGGTCCTGGGTGCTGGAGGGAAGCCAGTGCCGGCAGCCAGGGGAAGAAAGGCCTATTTTTGCACAAATCTTCGTGCATCGGACCTCTAGTATAACAATAAAATGGGGAAAAATATTAGAAAACTGTTCCATATGTATAAAATGTATAAAATTGGTTCTTACAAATAATAAATGATCTCATTTTTTAAAAAAACACAGATCTTGAGCTTTGGTTTTCATGTCAATAAGAACCTCTCATATTAATCTTTATAATCAAGAGAATCAACCAGATCCTAGGTAGTAACTCATACCTGGTGCTCAACCAAAGTAACAATCACTTGAAGATATTTGGAGGGTTTTCCCCGATGGTTAAGTTTTAGTAAATTTAAAGTTATTTCTTTGCAACCTGCTATTAAAAGTTACAGAGAATGACCACATACTTACACACACTTGGTAGAAAGTTAAAGCTGCCCTCACATTTTTGTCAGACTTGTAGATTATTTTTTCTCACGCTGGGTATGCTGGGATCATACAGGGTCTGTCCCTCTGGAAGATGGGATGCTGGACTCCAGGATATCTGGAGGGTCTCAAAAGTGTCATGACCCTGGTCAGCTTAAACCACTATCTTTTCCCTCATCTCCACATCTAACCAACCCCCAAGTCCCGAACACCTCTGGATCTCATCCTCCCCCTCCACACTCACTTCTGCAGCTGTGGTCCAGGCGATGGTCCTCTCTCATCTGCATTGCTTCACTGGCCTTTGACTGGTACCCCCGACTCTACTTTACCCGTGTCATCCAGTCTTCTCATGAACTCAGCCCTGATCAGATCACTTCTTAGCATAATACTCTTCTATGATTCCTAGTTGTCCTCAAAATAAAGTCCTAATTCCTTGGCATGACCTAGAAGACCCTTCAGACTCAGACTCATATTTCACACTGCATGCTTTCACCAACCACACCTCCAACCGTCACTCCCCTAGGGTACCCAGCACTCCATCCATTCTTAACTATTGAATTTTCCCTGATCTCTCACTACTGGCTTTTGCACGTGGTTCCCTTAGCTGAAACATTTATCCCGTTCTCCCCTCTACCTAATTAATCTCTACTCATCCTTCTGGACACAGGTTGGATGTTACTGGCTGTGGAGAAACATCCCAGATCTTGGCAAGGTTAAATGTTCCTTTTCTGGATCCCATCATGTCCCTGCGATGAAATGGCCCTTTTAATCCTTCCCCACTAGTCCATAAGCTCCTTCTGGCCATGGGCTATGTCTTGACCCCCAGCTCTTAACACACTGCCAAACATATGAAAGGCATTCAATAAATACTGATTCAATAGGAAGCGATGACATCACAGAGCTCTTGGTTTACCAAAGGTACAATCTCTAGCCATCCTCGCTCCCCTTGACACAGACCTATGGGATTTGATCAGTTCAATTACAGAACCATTTCAGATTCCTTCTCCTTTCCTTTATCTCTTACACAAATAAGAAAATAGAGGAAGCTGATCACTAGAGGTTTTGTATTAAAATTCCCTTTTGGAAGAGAAAAGCTTTGAATCATCTGGTATTCAAACATCTCTCTGTGTTTGGGAGACTGTACTTAGACTTTCCTAGGTGTGTATTTGGTCTGTCTGCTCATGAAAAAAGTCTGAAACTACATAAACTCCATAGTTGTGCTGCGTGGCACAAAAGTTTCACATGCTATTGGACCCCTCCTGAGTTTCTCTGTGAACTAGGAAGAAAATATTGATAGGCACAGGACACTGGTTAATGAAAACCCGTTTCCTGGCCTGATACCAGGCTCAGTCTTTTAAGACCAGAACAAATGTCCTCTCTACCTTAAAGATAATAAAATAGTCCAAGTGCGTTCTCCCCTTCCCTTCTCTTCTGTTTGCACTCTCTTCCTGAACCTAGGAATTCTCAGAAGAACAAGATCTTTCCTCCTGCAGTGCATTCTTCTGCTTCTATTCCTCCATTCCTCCATCCTCATCCCACAAAGGGTTACACCTCTCAGCAAAATCAGTCTTGAACTCCATCCAGATCTGGAGACTGCAATCTTAGGGTGAGGATTTATATGACAAATTATTAATGGTTATCATTTGTATTACTGCTCCTGCTGCCTCTTGAGGAAGGAAATAGATCTTTGCTTTACTAAGTGAAAGATTTAAGAGGGTTTTTTTTAACCCAAGATTATTTTGTTTTTAAGAAAACTAGACAAAGGAAGTATATAATTCGTTTTTATACCTTCACTGCTGTTTCCTGGGGAAATTTTTTTCCTTTCTTCTTTCCTTGCTTCCTCTCTTTTATCCTACATACACTTAATGGAAAGTTGGGCGAATTAATAGGGAGTTGGATATATATCTATTACTCAACATGGGATAAGCCCAATGCATTTTTAGCCAACAGTGGCTTACAAAATAATTGCTGATTATTTTTTCTGTATGTACTACATTCCCAGCTCTGCTGACAGCCAAAGTTGTTAATCATCAAAGCAAATAATTAGATGTCCCTCCTCAGTCACCCCCAGCTTATCAGTCTAATAGCTTCCTCCCCAAAAGGAGGTGTGTCCTATGGGGAGAGGGTGCTAAACATATAAATAAGGGCATGATTATCTTGTTTTCAAATTGTTTCCTATTCTTACAAATGCATAGTGTCATCTTTACTCTGCATAATTAAAAAAGGCATTTAACTGACCTTAATTTCATTTAAAGTAACCGAGCTTCTTTCACCTCCCTTCTTTCTCAGACTTCATTCCTCTCCCACCCATGTTCACTCTGCCTACAGTAGGTAATTTTCTTTAATGAAGAGGCTGGACACGTGTAGATTGGTGTCGCTTCACGGTCCCTTCCCCAGCTAATGGTATACCTCATTTGCATTCTTCTCTCGCTTTCTCTATCATTTTTCCAAGCATCGGTCCATTCAGAACTTTGGCCTCCTCTGGCACTTCTAATATTTGGTGCCATTTTCACATTGGTCTTGTATTATGACTTTTCTTCCATCTTCTACTCATATTTCTGACCTTGTAACCAGACCTTCATATACCCTAAAAAGTAGATATTTTTTATTTTTTTAAATTGAAACTCTATACCTATTTATTTATTTATTTATTTATTTATTTATTATTTTTAAATACATTTTTATTGACTTCAGAGAGGAAGAGAGAGATGGAAACATAAATGATGAGAGAGAATCATTGATTGGCTGCCTCCTGCATGCCCCCTACTGGGGATCGACCCCACATCCCTGGCATGTGCCCTTGACCAGAATCGAACCCAGGACCCGTTAGTCCACAGGCTGATGCTCTATCCACTGAGCCAAACCATCTAGGGCTATTATTTTTTTTATTATTGTCTAAAGTTTTACATGTCTCCTTTTTCCCCAGTGGACACCCCCCTCCCCCAGCCATTCCCACCCTGGGCAAGCCCCACCGCCCCAGTGTCTGTGTCCATTGGTTATGTTAATATGCATGCATACAAGTCCTTTGGTTGTTCTCTAACCCCCTCTCCCTTGCCATTTGTCTCTTGTTCATCAAATTATGTTGATGAACAAGAGACAAATGAACAAGATCTATTCTTGTTCATCAAATTATGTTGATCATTATATCCCATATGAGTGAAATAGAGATTTTTTTCAAGTGGTAATCCTGCCTCTTCAGATTTTCTTGCAATCATAACAAAGCCTATCTTGCCAAGGCCGCGTGATTAAACCTTGTGCCAAGTAATACAGAGAGGGGCAAAAGTAGGTTCACAGGTATTCAAACAGCTATAAACCTACTCTTGCCCACCCCATATATCTTTAAAAGCTAATGTTTTGGGCAGCTGGTAAGAAAATGGACTGCACATATCCACAGAAAACCCAATGCTTGTGGATGACTTGACACTCTAGTCCAAGCCATGGATGTGATTCCAAATAAGGGTTTTATTTGTACCTCCACATGAAGAATTATCTGGAGGCACATGGAGAGAAGCAGTGGGCATTCAGACTACTCTGTATTGCTCTACATTATTTTCTGATATCTCTATAATGTTTGATTCTTAAGTCCTGGCTTTAAAAAATGAAAGCATCAGCTTTGATTGACCATGCAAAAACTAAATATTCTAAAATTGTACCTTAAAAATATCCCACACCATTTTTTACTATGTAAGAGTCTCAGGCACTTTAAGAAAATGTTTCTGGAAGACTGGCTCTGAGGCAGTGTGTGAGCAGAAGCCAAGGCTAAGCCATTGCTAATGGAATCTGTGTCCCTGGGATACTAATTAACTCCAAATATTGCATATAAACTAAGCCAGCAGCTACTGAGAGAAGCAGCTTATGGCAGAGGAAAGACTACAGAGGTTTAAAAGGAAAGTACTATCTTCTAATTGGAGAAAAAAGACATCAGGGGCATAGGAGGAAACTTTTTGTCTCTATTCCAGCATTCTTTTGTTTCTTCCATCCTTTTTCCTTTAAAAAAATATTTTTTTATTGATTTCAGAGAAGGAGAGATAGAAACATCCTATATAATAAAAGGCTAAAATGCAAATTGTCCTCTTGACTGAGAGTTCCACCGGGAATTTGACCAGGGGGCATGGCCAGCCAGCCAACCTCTCCCCACTGCCAGCTGGACCCCACCTGCACATGAATTCATGCACTGGGCCTCTAGTCAATGATAAGAGAGAATCATTGATAGGCTGCCTCCTGCATGTCCCCCACTGGGGATTGAGCCCACCTGAGCATGTGCCCTGACCAGAAATCGAACTGTGACCCCCTGGTTCATAGGTCCATGGTCAACCACTGAGTCACGCCGGCCAAGCCCTTTTTCCTTTGTTTTCCACTCTGTCAGGTGTAATCTCCTGGAAAGCCGACTAGAGAAAGGCTCTCCCCACCTGGAGCCTGCTCTCCCTATTCTCTTGAATATGGAAGTTGTTTGGGTAGATGCTCTGCTCCCTGGGTGCCCAACCTTGCCCCGGCATGAGCATCCCCAGCTTCTCCCCTGGAGATTCGATTCAGAGGGTCTGGGATGAGCCTGGGAATCTGTATGTTTAACAAGTGTCCCGGGTCCTCCTTATGAGTTTGGGGAATGACATTCCCTCTGAGAATACACAGTCCCTGGGCCTGCAGTGGGACCCCCTGCAGTCATGACAGAGTAAATACAGTTCAGAAGGAAGGTATCAGCAATGGAAGCTGCAGCTATCACCTCCCCTTTCCAGACAGCTCTGTTTGTTTCATTGTTAAATGTTTTAAGTGTAGTTTTGAGAATAAACAGCTGACTCCTTATTTTTAATGTGCACATATAAGCATATGAATCCATTCTTTTAGGTAAACCCACCAGTGGCCTGATCTACTACTTTTAACCTGGACTATATTGGCCAGCACCTCCTCTGGTGGCAGCACCCTATTCCCAGTTTTGTTAAGAACAGGACTATTCTGACGCTCTTGAGTAATCTAAACCACCCACTAAAAATCACTGTTCCACAGCCACTGGTGCAAAGAAAATGGCCAAAACAAACATACCAGTTGAACCATCCACAAAATCTTCCATTCAACACAGATGTTCAAAAAGCTTTGTAGAAAATCTGTGATGTAAATAAACTCTTTTTATTTAAATAGTCACCCATTCCAAAAAGGCCTGCAGAGACATTTCTGCTTAGGCCTAAATGCACACGTATGTCATCCCTATAGCCCTCTGGAAAAATGAAAATACATTATTTGTGACTTTATTATACTACTAGTGGCCTGGTGCACAAATTCGTGCACATCGAAAGGAAATTAATTAGAAGAAATATTTTAATATCGCTATTCACCCTTTCTCCATAATAGAAGTGTTAACCAAATTCACAATCAACAATGACAGATTGAAACACACACGTGCGATTGGCGCCAGCGAGAGCTTTATATGTATCTCACATGTGCGAGTTAACTTAGCCTTTTATAGATATACAATAAACTTGCTTAATTAGGCCTGCTTTCTGATTTAGCTAAACTTTTTCCAGCCCAGTGAAGCACCCCAACTTCTCTTTCAGATAATTGTCAGCAACACAGCAGTAAATATCAACATGAAGCAGATTATTATTGTAGATCACGCAAGGAGAACAAAGGATAAAATATTTAACTGCAGCAGTGTTTGACTATATTCTGCTCAGTGAGAAAACCTGAAATCATTTTCAAGGTCCACCATTTCTTCTTTTCAGTCAGGTCAAGTTTCTAAACTTTCTAAATCTCCATTTTCCGGCTAATGAAAAGAAAATAGGATTCCACCAAGTCTTCTATCTACCTACTCCAGGACTTCTGTGAGGATCAAATGAGATGAGGCATGTGAATACGCTTCACAGACATTTGGTTCAAGTGTAAAATGTCTCCACCTGGCTATAAAGCAAGTCTTATTCCTGGGCTGAAAGAAACTCCGAGGCTAGTCTCTAGGGAGAGGAAGCCAGGCGTTGCTACATGATGTCATTACCTGGCGCCCACAGCCACTGTTTCTGGGCTGGACTGTGGGCTGCATTTTGTGCCATGGGGTCTTGGCAGCATCAGCTGTGATTTGGTGGGCTGTCACTCTGGGGTGGTGGCGGGGCCTGTGTCCCACTTGGGGGAAGCCGAGTATTGCTTTGTGGGTGCCAGGTCTGTGGTGCCATTTCTCTGTAAATGGCCAGTGTGCGTCATAGCAGCTCCTGTGTTGAGCGTCTGCCCCCTGGTGGTCGGTGTATGTCATAGCGACCAATCAGACAGTCAAGACACTTAGCATATTAGCCTTTTATATATAGACTAGAAGCCTGTTGCACGAAGATTAGCGCAATAGGCCTTCCTTCCCCTGGCTGCTGGCATCAGTTTTCCTCCGGCACCCGGGACCCAGGCCTTTGGTCCGGTTGCAGTGGAGAGAGAAGCCATGCCTCAAGGCTAGGCTTTTCCCCTCTGGCCGCAGTGAGGCTTGGCTTCTCCGCTGCAACTGCCGTCTTCAGTCTTCACTCTTACCAGAGCCTTTAGTCTTCGCTCCATGCCTGCATATGCAAATTAACCGCCATCTTTGTTGGGTTAATTTGCATAGTCACTCTGATTGGCTGGTGGGCGTAGTGGAGTGACACCAATTTGCATGTTTCTCTTTTATTAGTGTAGACTAGAGGCCTGACGCACGAAATTTGTGCAACAGTAGCCTTCCTTCACCCGGCTGCTGGCACCGGCTTCCCTCTGGCACCCGGGACCCGGGCTTACCTCCAGCACCCTGGACCCGGGCTTCCCTCCAGCCACCAGCAGGCACCCGGGACCCTGGCTTCCCTCACAGCCCCAGCTTCATCCGGAAGGTCGTCCGGAAGGACATCCAGTCTAATTAGCATATTACCCTTTTATTATTATAGATAGTTTGAGGTTCAGCCTATTAGCCATGACTGCATAGAGCCTGGGGCATTACCATCACCCATGTATTGCTAAATGAAGCGGCCTATTGTGTGTCCCCTATAAACAGCTTGTCAAGAATAAAAGACAGTAATGTCACATCATGCTTGCCTCCTCCTACATTTAGGAATACTCACAGCAAAGGGCTGCTCTTAGAAAAGGAAAACATATCTGTAGAGAATCAATAAAATATATTTAAAAAAAAAAAAAGAAAAGGAAAACATACCTTCTGCAGTATCAGGATGTCTCCACTCGTGAAATTACAAATTATGTATGAGTGTCATGGTTCTGGATTCTATTTTTAAACCTGACCTTGAGCTGATTTCTACTTGCCTGTACAGAGCTTTTCTTTCTCTTGATCAATTTCACACATTTCCTTACATCTTTTAGCTAAAAGAATTTAAATTATTTGATGGAAACATTCTTGCAAGCCAGCTATTATTCAAGAATGGGTTCTGAAAAGATTTATTAGTTCCCTAGAGGTCATACTTACACTTAAGTGGTTGTAAAGGAAATAGCTGAGGTGGGAGAGGAGAACTTGTGTAAGAGAGAACTTAGTATGACATCGTTCATTTAACAAAGGCAGATACTCGTAAGAAATGTTCCTTGACTAATCAACTACTTTCTTAGGACTCTGAAATGTCACTGCTTCCTCCTGTGTGTAGAAAGGGCACTGAACTGAAGAAACGGGTGCATGGTTTTGAGTCCAAGTGCGTTCTAGTCCTGATTCTTCCTGGATATAACTCTGCATAATCATTTCATGGCTCTGCTTCGGCTCTGTTTTCAGTTGAATGGGAAAATAAACATACGTCCTACTTCACACAGTAGCTATGAGGCATAACTGTGCAACTTGCTTTAAATATAGTAGAACGGGCTCTAATAAATGTCAACAAGTCCTGTAGAGTATAAAGCACTAAGAACAGTATTGTTAGTAATATTGTTTCTTCCATGGAAATGAGCCTACTCTTTATTAAACACTCACCTTACTGAAAGTCCCAAATACCCAGATTCAAAAGAGAGGGCATGGAATTACATCCCAAGGGGAATAAGAAATTATCTAACATAGGCCAACATCTCTGAAGTGGGGTGCCCTGAGAGAGGCTGGTTTTCATAAGCTTGGTTATATACCAGGACTCTGGCCACTGAGCCTGTTTCTCCCCAAAAATGTCAGTTTTCCTAATAAAGACAAATAAGGACCAACGGGGGCCAATCCTTCCATGACCAAGACCACAGGCATAGAAAAGCAACGCTCTGAATAATTCAGAACAGTGGCCGTGCAGGCACAGAGCCAAATGGTAGAGAGAAATGTTCTGGGAGCTTACCTACTTTTTTTTTAATATGTTTTTATTTATTTCAGAGAGAGAGAGAGAGAGAGAGAGAGAGATCAGTGATGAGAAAGAAGCATTGATCGGCTGCCTCCTGCATGCCCCCTACTAGAGATCGAGCCTGCAACCAGGGCATGTGCCCTAACAGGGAATTGAACTGGTTCATGGTTGTTTAACCACTGAGCCATACCAGCCGGGCCCCTTGTGTTCTTCTTTATTTCTTCCCCATTTCTTCTTGACAAGGTCCACTGGTACACAAAAAAGACATCTCACATCTCTTAATGACAAACACATAAGAATCTATTGATAACTTTGTTGGACTCCCTTCACTATTTAAGAAAGCAAGCATACATGGAGACTGAGAGTCAATTTAATGTATTATTTATGGTGTATTTTTTCCTTGCCAAGAATAAGAATAAACCAGAAAGAGAAAAAAATAACAAAACTGGGAGACTGAAATACATACTGCAAGATACATACAAATCTACATATAATCCTCGTGTGCTGAAAGATTTTCTTAACAAAAAGATTGCATTCCAAGTTGCTGCTAGTTTTGATGCAAATGTGGTATGTACCATGGCCCACAAGCCTATGGCTTCAAGTAGGTAGAGTACAGTCATCACAAGTTATTCTTTGTTCAAGATTTCTATTTCAGAGTTAAGCATGCCTTGGTAGCAATAATTGTTATACTTAGTGCAAGTAACCCAAACCAAGGAAAAGACACTGTGGGAAAAATACAAAAGATTTACTCTACCTAACCTAGCAACTCCTACTGAACAACATGTACCCTGCATATGTACGAGCTGTGGCCCGTGGTTGTGGAAAATTCACTACAGAATTAGAACCAACACTGCGTGTTACGTTTAGTATACAGCATGCCTTTCCTGCTCAGAGCAAAAAAAATCTGCTACTCGGCAGATCATGAGACCGATGGCCTGGCAGCAGCAATGTGGCGGGATGTTGTTCTTTTTTTAGCCCCCAAATGAAAAATAATAATAACAACATGGTTGACTATCCCGATTAAATTCCAGTCCAATTCAAAACTCATCTTCAGAGCTGTCAGCTAAGAGCATTACTCGGTCTTGCATGCTGTTGAATTCTCTCTGCTGGAGAAAGAAAACAGAAAAGCATTAAAACCCCTTCCGCTGCAGAGCAACACTGAGGGACGGGCCCCCTTGAAAAGACACACTCGAGAGTGAACAAAGCCAAGGCGGCAACTCTCGCAGCTAATCCCAAACCACTGGGCACATCCAGACCGTCCGTGCCTCATTAAGCCCCGTGTGCTTTAATAAGCAAATTAGAAAAGCAAAGAATGTTCTGAAGTTGAAGAGTTTTTGCTGTAGTTGGTTCCATACCTTTCTTTTGTGCCTTTTGAAGCCATTTCTCCTTCTGCGATTCATCACCTTAATGCTGTAGAGCGCTCCCAGGATGAACAAGGCTCCCGCTATCCCCACCCCTACAGGCACCAGCATCCCGGACATATAGCCAGCCTGCAGAGAGAAGGAAGCCGCATTAGGACTCTGAACAGACCCCTGCCCTGGGTTCCTCATTTCTGTTGGATGGCAACAGGTTTTTAGACACCGTGAATTCTCCCATCTGCTTCATTATAAAATAAAATGGCATTTAGAATACAGTTACTTTTGGGGGGAGAAGGCAAAGGGAGAGAGGCGTGATGGCTATTTTGGGATATTTCCAATACTTAGAAGTATTACCATAAATCAGCCAGACCTACTGGCACCTCCAGCTTTGATTATGCACATTTGTCAACATCAGGTTTGGGTGACAGAAATACTAGTATAATTTGTATTAAAGATGGATGAAGTAAGCTTCTCAGAATGCCAGGACTATTAAAATGCTATAAATTGGAAATGTCAACCTGAGTCAAGCTCTGGGGTGAGATGGGGGGGAGGAGAGTGCTCTCTGGGATGCTGTGTTTCCTGGAGGGCAGGAGGAGAGCCTTGACATTGGCGGTCTGCTCTCCCACACTCCTAGTGGCATTACAGCAAGAAAGGAAAGAGAAATGCGCTTGTAAGTGAGTGCAAGGTGCGGGCTCCTGGAAACAAGCGGGAAGAGGAGGACCCACAGAGGAAAGAGGAAGGATGTTAGATGTTGGAGCACGGGGAGCAAAGACAGGGATGAGGAGAAAGTGTGCACAAAGAGTGGACGGATTAATCTACATGAAAGGGACAATCTGCCCAGTGGACAAGACCAAAGTTGGGGTTGGGAGGGAATTCTGAGTGTCCCCAGCCCCAAAGAAAGGAAGTGGCAGAGAAGGGCATAAAGATTTCTGCCAATAACAATGGTGCCTCCATCAGCAGAAGAGGGGATTAAAAAACTGTGGTTCATCTACACAATGGAATACTACGCTGTGATAAAAAAAGAAAGAATTCTTACCATTTGCAACAGCATGGATGGAACTGGAGAGCATTATGCTAAGTGAAATAAGCCAGTCAGAGAAAGATAAATATCACATGATCTCACTCATTTGTGGAATATAATGAACAACATAAACTGATGAACAAAAACAGATGTAGAGACAGAGAAGCATCGATCAGACCATCAAACCTCAGAGGGTAGGTAGGGGAGGGTGGGGTAAGGGGAAGAGATCAACCAAAGGACTTGTATGCATGCATATAAGCCTAACGAATGGAGACAGACAACAGGAGAATGAGGGCATGAGTGGGGGGGGGGTGGGTCGGGAGTGGTAATGGGGGGATAAAGATACATATGTAATACCTTAATCAATAAAAAAATTTTTAAAAATAAAATAAAATTCCTCATTAAAAAATAATAATAATAATAATGGTGCCTCCGAAAGTGCCTGCAGGTATCAAACCCATGCATGTCTCCAATGTCCCCAAGGTGTCACTGTGATACCTCAGTCCTAAGAAAGCAACGTGATCTCCACACATCCCTGGGCTTGGGTAAGTAGCTCCAGACCTACCCAAGCTCAGGGTAAGGCCATCACAGTAAGGGTGCTCCCTGCATCTTGGCCAATAAGACACCCAAGGGCTAGAGGAGGATTACTAACCGGAGCCCTTTCACGGGGAACATGACCCTAGTCTGCCTCCCAAGAAGGCCCTTTCTGGAAGCTACCCAGACAAAATACATGAACAATTTAAAACTTTTAAGCTGTAATACGTACATCAGATAGGCACTATTTTAAGGGGGAACTATGAGTCTACTCATTTATTTGACTATTTCTCCAATTTCTAATATAGCACAATTTTCAGTATTTTTCAGAAGAAGCCAAGAACAGAGAGAGACAGAGAACAAAAGTTTTCTAAAAAGTGCTGAAATATGCAGTTGGTGACATTTCCCCAACATTTTTAGGAGTAAGTGAAAGGAATAGACAAGGCTTTGCAAAAGTGCACCCCCTTCTGCACAGCTGGCTCGCTCACTGGTTCTGCTTCCCACAGTCTTGACTTAGGGCAGAATATAAAAATGTTTCCATTGATTTGAGAACAATGGCATTGTTCACCAGCATACTAAGAGTTTCTTCTTAGAGAAACAAAGCCCAGTCATTTTTCAACAAATCACTATGCTTTGCATGAACTCAAACTTTTTTTAAAGTTCTTCCAGGTCTACTTTAAAAACTTTATAATTTTCCATGCAGGAAAATATTGAAAATTTTGGGACTCTATGAATTTTCAACTATGAATTTTTTTAAATTACCATTCCCAGTACATGGAAACATATGTACATGTTGAAACATGATCAACTTTAAGCACAGAAATTAGACTTTACATTCAAAGGATGCTATCTGAGCTTTTGGAAGTTCAGCTTGACTAACTTCTCTGTGTGGGTCTCCTTAAGCTACGCAACTTAACCCCAATTATAAGATGGGAACAAAGCAACCTACCCCTTTTCAAACCTGGCTAACTGAAAATAAGCCCTCCTTTGAGAAATGTCCATAACTTGTTTCCTGCAGAAATGAAGACAAATACGATAAATGCACATAATTTCTAAGTGATCACTTCTGCCCAGTACCTTTTCTCGGTTCAAAATTATTGCTTGTATATGTGTCTGTACATGTAACACCCTGAGGACACAACTGCACTGTGTATGTTCCAGCTGAGAATACATAACTTGAATCTAACCACAAGGAAATAGTAAAAAACTTAAGTGAAAGATATTCTTATTTTTTTTAAAAAGGACTATATTCTTTTTCTTTAAGTTTAAATATATATTTTTTATTGATTTTAAAGAGAGAGGAAGAGAGAGAGAGAGAGAGAGAGAGAGAGAGAGAGAGAGAGAGAGAGAGACCGATTTGTTTTTCCACTCATTCATGCATTCATTGGTTGTTCATTGTTTGTGCCCTGATTGGGGATCAAACCCACAACCCTGGTGCATTGGGACGATGCTCCAACCAATTAAGCTACCCGGCCAGGGCAAAAAGGACTATATTCTTAAAACATGTCAGTGTCATGGACAAAAGATGGCTATAAAAAATGTTTCAGATTGAAGGAAACTTCAGAATCATGACAACTAGGTTCTGTACTGAAGGAGAAAACTGTTTTTATAGAGAACATTTTGAATTTATTGAAGGAACTGAAATATGGGTGCCAGATTAGATAAAAGTACTTCATTGATGTTAAAGTACTCAAACTGATAACTGTATATGTGGGCTAACAGAATGTTCCTATTCGCAAGAAATACATACTGATGTACTCAAGATACAAGCACCATGATGTATGTATGTTTTCCTCAAATGGTTCACAATGGGGAGACAGATTTTAACTTGGCTACCTATTGATGTATTTTCAACATCTACATTGTGCCAGCAAATGATAAAGCAAATGAGGTAAAATGTTAAAAACAAGTGCATCAGGTAAAAAAGTAGATATTCTTTGTAATATCCTTGTTCTTGTATCTTTTCTGTAAATTTGACATTATTTTCCAATAAAGTTTTACATTTTTAAATAGACTGTAAGCCAAAATAGTACTAGACACAGTTGGTTTGTGCTTGTTTTACATTTATGAGAAAGGTACCCTTCCCTAGGATAATGTATTTGCTCAAAAACATCTGTCTTCAAGAAAGCCATGAAAAAACCAAATGATACACCGTACTGACAGTGCTCTTAGGATTTCTCTGCAACAGTGGTTGTCAACTTGAGCATGCATCAGAGTCACCTTCAAGATTTGTCCAAATACAGATTGTTGGGCTCCATTCCCAGAGTTTACAACTCATGGTGCCTGAGATTTTGCATTTCTAACAAGCTCCTCGGTGATGCTAATGCTGCTGCTCCAGACCACGCATGAGAAGCACTGCTATGAAGTATAATCTGGGGCTTCCCTTTTCTGGACAATTTCCTACAGCTAGAAGAAATAGAATGAATGGTGTTGGTGACATAACAACAGAGCTGGTCTTTAGTACATAACTATGCATCTTCAGTTTTGAGAAGCAATTTAGATGTCAAAAAATATATCAATAGGGAGCCAAGTGAGGATTTGCCTAACAAGCACCACTAACTTGGACATTAACTAGGAAGAAGGCTAATGATGGAAAGAGGATAACAGTTGTCCCTGAATATCTATTTGCCCTTTCTTCTAGAGCAATAGCACTTCCAGTTTGAGCTGGATACAGAACAACGATGACATCTTCCTGCTTCCATGCAGTTGGGTATGACCATGTGATAAGTCTAACTAAGAGATGACACGTTAGTGGCACATGTAACTTCCAGGACATGCTCTTTAAGAGGGGAGGAGAGCCCTATCCGGTTTGGCTCAGTGGATAGAGCATTGGCCTGCATACTCAAGGGTCCCAGGTTCGATTCTGTCAAAGGCATGTACCTTGGTTGTGGGCACATCCCAGGTGGGGAGTTTGCAGGAGGCAGCTGATCGATGTTTCTCTCTCATCGTTGTTTCTAACTCTCTATCCCTCTCCCTTCCTCTCTGTAAAAAATCAATAAAATATATTTATTTAAAAAAGAGGGGAGGAGAGCCTTTAGACCTCCCCCCCCCCCATTTTAAAAGGGGAGGGATGTCTTAACCTCTCTCTTCCTCCTTTCTTCTGGCTAGAATATGGATTTAGCTAAGTTGAAACTGCCATCCAGGGCCATGAGATGACCCTGAAATGAAGGTCAGAATGTGGAGCATCAAATAGAAGGAGCCTGAGCCTTCACAGTGTTGCTCCCCATTAACCCTTGACTGCTACCTCCAGACTCATAGATAGGATACAAACTTCTATCTGGGCTAAGCCATTGTCACTGGGGGTTGGTTATCTGTCACTCATAGCTGATCTTAATCCCAACTAATAAATAAACAATGACAACAAAAGAAACATTCAGAACTTTTAAAAACATCATTCTTTCTAGAGCCCAGCTAACTAACAGGGAAAGCAATATTGGAAACAATTAAATGAAGCTAAACTGAGAAGTTAAGTCCTGGGATGGCTGAAGAGCCAGTTAAATATGTAGTTTAGTTTTCAGTTCTAAGATGTTCTGTGACTTTCTTCAAAGAGGCAATGGTTTTGTTCTTAAATAGCTTCTGAAGATAATGACTAATAAGACTTTTATAGGTGATAACTAGCTAGATGAAGAAAGAGAGGAAGGGAGGGAGTGAGGAAGAACTACATATATATGTATGTGTATACATATGAATGTATATATCAAGTAAGTGCATATTTCTCATGGAGGAGGAGATATATGGGAAAGGTTAGAGTGAGTCCCTTCAAAATATGAAGATATAAGGCATTAAATAAGTCAACCATGGTGGGAGTCTCAACTATTTTTCTTCCAATTTTTTAAAATTAAGACATAGTTGAAACAATTACTATGGGGGGAAAAATGAATAGAGGGCTAAAATTTTTCAAAATAACCCAGAAAACTAAAGTCCATACATAAACTGATTTCTCTTGGTGAAAAGGACCAGGGAAGGTGCCAGGCCTTTGAGACAATATCAGAAGGAAGTGCCCACAAGAATAAAACAGCTGCACAGATTTTTAACTGGAGTGGCAAAGCTATATATACATACAGGTAAGAAATTTTGCAATATCTAACTTCAAAACAGGCTACATGCCAAAATTTGTTTTCTTAAGTCTATTTTTTGTCCATTCTTGTAACTCAGAATACTTTCTATAGAAACAATGACATATGGATTCCTAAATTAAACTACCAGCGCCTGTTTACTTCTCATTGCATATTTTTCCCTGAAAAATAACAAGAAGCACTACCAATGTAAATACATACAGCTCTAAACTTGTGAACTTTTCTTCCCGCAAAATCTTGTTCATCTTACCTGATCGACATCCCTTAGAGTCCAGTTGTCGGCAAACTCATTAGTCAACAGAGTCAAATATCAACAGTACTTCTTCAAAATAGACTCGCCCAGGCCGAAAACCGACTTCTGCGCATGGACCACGAAGTTTCAATCGCACTGTACGTGTGCCCGCACGTGGTATTTTGTGGAAGAGCCACACTCAAGGGGCCAAAAAGCCGCATGTGGCTCGTGAGCCACAGTTTGCCGACCACGGCTAGACAATTGGACCCTGTGTTACAAATGCCAAAATGGCCTCTATTAAACACAAGAGGCTTAACATTTTTCAACATCCCTTCTAATATTTATAAACACAAATAGTCTCATTCTCAAAAACTATATTTGCTAAATTTTACTGAGGCAGAAAAATAATAGTGAGGAGAATTAACATAATTTATCATGATAATCACAATTAGTTTTATTCTTACATTCTTTAACATTGAGCTACAGCAAAATAAATATTAACCATTCAAATATGGAGAAAATTGACCCCAAGTAATAAAAAAGATATGGAATGCCATCAACAGAAGTATATTCTAAGATAAGCAAATTAGAGGTAACTCAATATCTGGCAGTGATAATATTTTCATTTAACTAAACCCCCAGTTAAATCTGAGGTGGGCTATGGGAATGGGATCTGACGCAGGCTACAACAAGGAATTCAAGACGCCATCAGTATTTTCATAGGAAATTCCAATTTAAAATTACAAAGTAACCAAAAAAGAAAACTTGGGCAGTGTTGAAAACCAAAAGAAAATGAAAAATATGAATCTGGAAGGAAGTTAATATTGTCAACCACTAAGCGGATGGCAGAATTAAAGCAAGAGAGGAAAATATTTTTCTATATTGGCCATTCCAGCTCATTATCATTTAGTAAGTAGTGGCACTGTGATGGACTACATAAAAGTGGGTTTAAAAAGAGTGGTCAGGTATCCAGGTGTTTTTGGGCCACCCCCCACTATAGTTTAAAGGTGCCCATTCCATCTTAAACTTTTATTTTTAAATCAAGTCTGCCCATGGGTCAGAAGAATCAGTGCCTTCCAAGATATTTCTTCCTCATAAAGGAAGATCAGGCTTACCATAAAAGAGCCTTGCATTGGGACCAGAAATACCCAATAGCATGGGATTACAGTCCTGAAATTCCCTGGAAGGAACTCCACCTTGATACGTTGACAATGGTATTGAGTTGAACAAGCCTCTTGTATAACACTTACTCCTTAGAGCAACATTCATTCTTAAGGCAACATCTGGTATGCTCCATCATCAGATGTTGCCTTAAGAATGAATGCTGGCCCTAGCCAGCTTAGCTCAGTGGATAGAGTGTCAGCCCGCAGACTGAAGGGTTTCAAGGTTTGATTCTGGTCAAGGGCACATACCTTGGTTGCAGGCTTGATCCTGGGCCCTGGTCAGTATGCATGCTAGAGGCAACCAATTGATGTCTCTCTCTCTGTTTCTCCCCCTTCTTTCCACTCTCTCTAACAATCAATGGAAAAATATCCTGGGGTGAAGATTAACAAAGAAAAAAAAAAGAATGAATGGTGCTCCAAACAGTGTTATACAAGAAGAAACTTATAAGGAAGACCTTTTTTGCTCAGTCCTGAATCTTTGCATAGGTTATCAGAATCAGAATAATGAATGAAAGCTCCATTACTTTGAAGTATTTGTATCTGCCAAAGCCATGTCCTCGAAGGTAAATCTGAAGGAAGAAAATACTTCTCTTACCTTGTCTTTTAGTTTTTCCATCCAGCTTCTCACTAGGGAAAATAAGAGAATAAAATGTAAACAGCCATCATTTTACTTATATTTCATTGTGTTAATTCGATAACATTTAAATAGCATTAAGTTAATTTGATATGATACCTTATTGTATGAAATACAGTAAAAGAGTCAACAGTATTCACATAAGGACAGAATAGCCTGGTTCTCAATTCTCATTTATTTAAAAAAAAAAAAAGGCGACAGGAAGCACATTGTTAGATGAACAGAGAATATTTTGGTTTGCTAAATGTATTTTTTATTATTATAAAATGCCTTGGAGGGAGGTCTAAGGAAGGAGAGAGGAAATCACCTTTAAAATATCAAGTTCATTTCTTATCTGACATTTTCTCCTGAGCTGCATTCTTCACTGTTTTCCGTTTTTAAGTTCACCGGGAATGCTACACTTGAATCAATGTCAGAGCAGAGTAAGGTAGGAAGTGGCCAGGGGCAGGGCAGGCTGGCCCAGCACTGGCTCCAAAGAGAAGCACTGGCTTTCCCATTTGAAGAAAAACTTGACCAAAGGTGAGGGAACAGAAAGTACTTCTGAAATATATCTAGCTGGCAAAGTGTGCCATTCCATCACAACTTAACCACTAAGAAAAAAATAAAAGCAATAATCAAGTAATATTTATAAAAGGCGACTGGAAGGGATTACATCCACCATGAAATGTTTTATAGACCATTCTTACAACCATTTGGAATTACATGTACCAAGAATAGAAGGAAGCATCAGTCAAAATTAAGACATGTTAGAATGACCATGTGAAGAGTAGTTTAAAGTTAGTGGTGGGATTTTTCATCCCCACCTGACTTTTAAAGCTATAAAACTGAATGAAAATTCATTTTTAGAAAGCATCAAAAAGGAGAAAACAAGACAAATACATCCTCATTTTACATATTCACAAGCACTGGCGATTAACACCCAGACATCTTTGCAGGGAGCATTATTCTCCTCATCATACCAGGTAAATTCCCCAGTTTCCCCACCCAGAGGCGTGTTCCACACAGCATCTGGGAGAATTCCCAGCAGCAAGGAGCCCCAGCAATAATCCACTCAGGAACACCCCCTTTACTGGCGCTCCACTCACCCGTCTCACTGAAAACTTGGACAGTGTTGAAAACCAAAAGAAAATGAAAAATATGAACCTGGGAGGAAGTTGATATTGTCAATCACTTCCTCCCAGTTTGCTTTTAGGGAAAAGTCGAACGAAGATACTCGTCTAATTCTGCCACCATAGGCAGGTGTTCCCTTTGCCATGCCAATTTTATTTCTTTTAAAAAAAGAATGTTATCTTTATGTATGAACATGTGATTTGTGTTTATACACATGCTAATAAACCAAAAGGAAAGAACTGTTTTCAAGAAATAAAACTTCATCTGAATTAGTTTAAATATTATATAAAATGTACTTTATACAAAATGTGTTACATTAATTTTATTTATCTTGTACATTAAAACAAGCTCTTAGAATGAGCAGAAGGAGCAAGGAAGATAGGCAAGCTGGCCAAGCTCAAGGCAGATGCCATCTCTATTTATCTAAGTTAATTTTAACTGAAGGACTAAGGGCTACCTGAATTTGTAAAATATACCCTTTCCATATAGCATTGTATAAGATGTATTTCATAGGTGGTTCCACTTAGCTCACATTCAATTTTGAAAAGGTTATAAATACAGTTTCTTTAATAATCAAATTTTCAACCTCATTTATACCTTTAATAAGGTAGGAAACTTTATTTTTATCTTAATCAGTGAAAAGATAAATGTATGTTCCACCTAAATAAATGATAAAATATCAGAGCATAGTCTTTTGCTCAAAGCATACATAACTAAATTTCAATTACAGTATTTCTACAGTATCAATAAATAAATGGAGACCAGCTCTTATTCTTCCTTGTTATTTATAATCATAAGTGCCTCTTCTAGCCCACGAAACAGACAAAGCCATTTTCCAATTTACATAATTACACTTAAGGATAATAAAACGTACCAAGTTTTAAATATTGTTTGCATGTTTTTTAAAGGAACTTGAGTTTTTCCAGCTTTGGATTAGTCTCTAATGATGCTAAATTTACCTGCTTTAAAATCACACAGAAACCCTATCTATAATCATTTGCTCTTCACATAATTACAGAACAGCAAGATCCCGATGAATAGAATGACCTACTTCTCTGCATAGGGCTAAGTAGCAGTAATCATGCATCTAAGAAGCAATTAATTCTGAAGGCTCTGCACTAATATTCGCAGAGAAGGGTGCGAGAAGCCGATACCCTAATCTCAAGTTTCAAGTAACATTAAGTAGATATTTCGTTAACTGCAAGCTAAGAATGATTCTAGATACCTACTGGGAAGATGCAGTTGAGTGCAAGACTTTCTCTTTGCATCTTCCCACTAGGTATCTAGTTATGAACTTCAACCAAATGGCAATACAGGGGGCATAAATGAAGAAGTGCGTGTTTCTTTCTCTTCCCCAAAAGAGAACCATGGTATCCACTATTGCTCACCAAGGGAAAAACAATTTGTCAATATTCCTCCTCTTTACCTGATGATGAGGAAAAAAATGAAAACAAAAAGTCACTGTGCTTTGCATAAGACATCCTTGAAAATTCTGTTGAGCACTGAAGTTTCTGGTCTCACTTTTACACTCCCCAGCAGCAAATCCACACCCAGGGGACCTGAAATTCATCCTAACTCACCATGACAGGTCTTTCTTCACATTTGCACTACCCAATTTTCAATTGATTGGTGAAAAAGAAAAAAGTTTAGTATTCAGGCTTTATTTTTAATAGAAAGTTTACTGTTTCCTGAAATGCAATATTATGAGGCTCCCAGTGCAAGGTCAAGTCTGTGAGTTGCTTGCCAGATCCACTGAATCTACATTTTGTTATCTCATGTGAGGCTTTCACAACCATAAAGCCCATCAGCCCTAGCTTCAGTCTTCCATTATCAATTTTATGTAAAGTTATAGACCACTTCAGCTTTAAGACAGGTCCTCACACACCCCTCTTCTTTATATAAATTTTGGGGCTTTCACTGATAAACGTCATGGCTTGATTGTAGGATGAAGCAAAGAGAAGCCTGGCTATTGACTAGGTAAGTTTGAAATCTCGTGTTCACTGATGACCTTTATCTAAGCTTTCTGACATGATTCTACGTAATCTACATGAAGCTCCCACTTCCCTAGTGTCATGGCTCAGCCAACTGATGAAATCAATTAGAAGTGGAGAGCTCAGTGAGTCCTAGAGTGGTTTCCAAGGCAGCTTCAGGGTTTGCTTCCCAAAGTTCAAATTACCAGTTTATAATGTGTCACTCCTCATCATAAATAATGGGCTAATAGCAAGCTGCATGCACTCTCAGGAGAAACTAGGGCAAATCTTTGGTTAAGAGCTCCTGAGAATTGCAGTTAACACTCGAAGACAGAGCTTTTCTGCCATCTAAATGGATTACTTCAAAGGTAAGTTAGAGTGCAGGCAGCTCTGGTGGGGTGGAAATTGTTGGCAGGGGAGGGATTCAGCAAAAAAAAAAAAGAGAGAGAGAGAAAGAACTCATGGATATCAACAACAGTGTGGAGGGAGTGGGTGGAAGTGGAAGAGGGTATAGAGGGGATAAATGGAGATGGAAAAATTTTTTTTAAATAGACGGTTCAATTCCTGGTCAGGGCATATGCCCAGTGTGGGGCATGTAGGAGGTAGCCGGTTAATGATACTCTCTCATTATTGATGTTCCTATCTCTCCCTTCCTCTCTCTGAAATCAATAAAAACATTTTTTAAAAAATAAAATGTGCAGCATTGTAAAAAACAATTTGGCAGTTCCTCAAAAAATTAACTATAAAATTACCATATAACCCCACAATTCCACTCTTAGGTATATTTACTCCAAAAATTGAAAGCAGGTCCTTAAACAAATATTTGTCCCATTATGTTCATAACAACACTATTCACAATAGCCAAAAGGTGAAAACAATCCAAATGTCCGTCAACTAATGAATGGATTTTTAAAATGTGGTATATACATATAATTATACTAGAGGCCTGGTGCACGAATTCGTGCATGGGTGTGATCCGGCTGGCCTGCCCTGATCAGGGCCGACTGGGGGCCAGGCAGGGGGGAAGGGCCGCGAGAGGTTGGCCAGCCAGCCCCACCACCAATCAGGCCAGTTGGCCGGCTGCAGTGTGCGTCATAGCGACTGATCATTCCGGTCGTTCTGGTTGTTCTGGTCATTCCAGTTACTTGGCATATATGCATAGATAGATAGATAGATGGATAGATAGATACAATGGACTATCACTAAGCTTTAAAAAGGAATGAAGTAGTGATACTTGCTACAACATAGATGAACCTTGAAAACACTATGCTAAGTGAAAGAACACGAGGTACTATGTGACCCCTCCTGGAAGCTGGGTAGATGCCACAGAGAACAGAAAGGATGGGATTCATATTCCAACCACACATACTCAACTCATTGTGCCTCAGGCCACATGCGACAGCCACCTGCTACACTCCCTATTGGAGCAAACACCCAAGTCAGCCTGCCTGGCTGACTAGAAAACAGGAGTTTCTTCTTACTGAAACATACAAAATATAACATTTCTCACTTAGATTATTTCTCTGGAGTAATCATAAAATGTATAATGTCTACTGACAGGCAAGAAACAGAGGAACCAGGAGCAAAGACTTACTTAGATTTCTTACTTGGTATGTTTTTATTTAATTAGAAGAATCCAATATATTTTAGTATTTATTAGGTACCAAGTATTGTGTCAGGAAATATCTATGAAGGCTTATATATTTATAAATTAAAATTAAGACTGCAGTTATGTTTAAAAGAGAGGAGGAGAAATTGAATTGCATTTTTTTCAGCAGACATAATTAAACCCCAAAGCTCTGAGCATCGATTAGACACTAGAAATAAAATGTGATTATCCCAGAGACTCATTTCCACGCAAACATTTTTATGAGTTATTTAACTGCGCATGGCCTTGAATTAGCCATCAACCAAAATGGATTTGTTTTTACCTAGTAACAAACCTTGAACCCACTTATGAGTTACTTATGAAGAAGCAGCCAGAGAGCTTTCATTGAATTGCAAGATAACCATCTACATTATTAATAAGTTTATTTTCTTCTTAATGTAGAAGTCAAAGGCCATCAATGCTAGGTGACAAATGAACACCAAGAGGGCCTAAGCAAACAACATCCACTTTCTCCATGGCCCAGCATCACGGAGAAACAGTGTTCCAAGATGTGTGTGAGGTTTTCTGTTCACGCAGAGCATCTTCAATAGACTTCACAGAGAACTACAGCTACGGTGAACATCTGAACTCTAAGAGAGATGCTTCCAAAATTTTAATGCAGTTTACGATAGACTAACAAAATGAAAGTCAAGACCCAGTCATTTACACAGAGCCAAAAAGAAATCAAACAAGAATAATTGGAATAGTCTTCCCTGTCACTGTTTCCTCCCACCACATACTTCATAGGTAGCTGCCATCATGTTTCATCTTAGTACCACAAGAGCCCCTGCTTAAAACTCCTTTAAAGCTTCCTATTCCCGGGGCGGGGGGGCAGGGGGCGGGGGGGGAACTTCTTCACATGGCTTACAAGGTCTGCATGATTTCAGTTCTCACAACAAGCTCAATGCACCTCTCTCCAGATCTTCACACTTACTCTGTCTCCACCGCCTCTTCTCCCAACTCACTCCTTCCTAGTCACTCTCTAGGGTACTATTCAGGGAGGTCTACTCTGACCCCTAGACTAGCTCCTTCTCCTGGAGCACCCAGAGCACCGTGTTGTTCTCCTATTGTTAATATCACCTGCCACATGTAATATAATCATGATTGTCCTTATTTAATGACTAATTAGCCAATTCAACCCTCTGAGGTAGAGAATATGTCTGTCTTGCTCACTGATGCAGCTCCAGCAACACAGAGCCTGGCCCAGGGTGGGGACACTCTCTGTTGAATTAATGACTCATCTTCCATTACAACACATTCGTGCAGGGACTGGGGCCAAGCGTACACATGTGGAGCCAGGTAAAGAACAACCAAGCTAATATATCTAATATGGTCCTACTGAATACTATCTGTAGGAAGGGTTCTTAACCATTTTTGTGCAATGGACCCCTCTGTCAATAAAGACTATGGACTCCTTCTTGGAGTAATGTTTATAAAAAATCATAAAATGCAAAAGAAACCATTATATTTAAATTCCACTATCAACCCTGGCCAGTCTGGCTCAATGGGAGGCAATCAATCGATATGTCTCTCTCATATCCATGTTTCTCTCTCTCTCTCTCTCTCTCTCTCTCTCTCTCTCTCTCTCTCTCTCCCCACACCCCCCTTCCTTCCCTTCTTCCCTTCTACTCTCTCTAGAAATGAATGTAAAAAATATCCTTGGGTGAGGATTAAATTCCATTATCAAGTTATTTTTAAATTTGTGATACTAGAGTAAATAAGCCTTTTTACTCTCTCATTAAATAAGATCTAGTGGCAGGTCTAATTACTACCCTAATCCCAAAGTAATGATGAGCATAAGTGACATTGAGATATCTGTGATAACTACAATGTGATCGAAAACTATCTGTAATATTTGTTGTGAGAAAGATACACTGCTATTACTGCTGTGGATACTGGCTACACTTATTAGACGAAACACTAAAATTCAGTTAGAAGTTAGTGAAAATAAGGATGTAATTTTGACCATCCAAGTGACCATCCGAGGGAGATGCCCGTGAAAGCCACGGAATTGCACTGCTTAGCTCTCCCGCTGTGGAGGAGTATGGGTAGGGATAAGTTTGTTTTACATTGAGAAGAAAACTTCTTATCCCTACACAGATGGCCATATGGGGTTAAGACCAAGGACTAGCCTTCCTTTCACCGATTCCCGGATCCATAACCACATCTGGGCAGTGTCCATGTGTTCCCTGGCTGCTCTCAGACATTGACTACCTGATGGCGGGGTGCCAGTGCAGCCCATCCCTGTGGGCCAGGGGCAGGGAAGGGGGGAACCCTAGTGAGCAGTTTTGGCTCAAAAATTTAGTCAGCCTGGCCAAATCATTCTCAGAACTGAGCTGTCATCTGGATCTTTTCCTACCCAGTCTTTCTTCCTTCCCCCTCTCCTTTCACTGAAGCCAAACCTGCATTGCAGTCAAAGCTCTCCCAACCTGCTCCTGCTCCCTTCCCTTGATCCTCCAGGTGTTCCTCCCATTAAATCTCTCGCACACATAATCCCATCTTGATTCTGCTTCTTAGAGAATCTGAACACAATTCCTTTTAATAAGGAAAAGAAAATTCTATTTAGCTGAGTTGATTCAAACCTGGTTATTCTGAAGATTGTTGGGCACACTGTATTTACAACACTTTACCAATATCTACTTCCTGATTTCAGAAGAGTTTTACAGAGAATTTAAAAAAAAATAGCTTTCCCATTAACTCTTTGTCAGCTAAAGGAAGGGTCATATAGGGTTAAGACCAAGGAATAGCCTCCCTACACAGATGACAATGGCTCATTAAGGAGCCTGGAACAGAAAGAAGAGCGCTGAGACCTGCAGCCAGCACAAAGACTTGGTTTAAACACTATAATTTGAAGAAGACACAATGTCAACCCTTCAGGACACACTGCTTCTCATTTTTGAGAATCCTTCTGACTCAGTACTATGGGATAGGACTCCTCATACGCAATAAAGAAGTCAATATACTGGACTAGAGGCCTGGTGCACGAAATTCATGAAGGGGGGGGGTGTCCCTCAGCCCACCACTGCGACCCTCTCCAATCTGGGACCCCTTGAGGGAT